>NC_056746.1:270159408-270510658 GCF_019279795.1 Protopterus annectens | reverse complement strand
CTTGTTCTTCTCATGCAACAGTTTGATGTGTGTGTGTGTGTGTGTGTGTGTGTGTTTCTATGTATTTAAGTATGTGTGTGATTGTATGTGCATGTATATGTGTCTGTCATACCTCTCAATCTCTTAGTGCAAGAAATCTGGACAAAGCCTGACAAAATGGGGGGACAAGGGCCCAAAAATAGGGACAGATTTTAAATACGGCTCTTATAGAATTAGAAAGTTGCTAGAGTAACAGGATTTGTTTTAATGTACATTTTCTGAATGATTTGAAGTCTGAAACTCAAATGTATGTTATTATTTAGTGACTTCAGTCCTCAGATCATTCCCAGTGATTTGCCAGAAAACTATACATTTTTTTGAGGAATAGACCAAAAATATATGGCAAAATACTGGAAATTCTGTGAAAATCTGTACAGTTGAGACATATGGTGTCTGTATGTGTGTGTGTGTGTGTGTGTGTGTGTGTGTGTGTGTGTGTGTGTGTGTGTGTGTGTTTATATATCTGTATATGTATATTTATCTATGTATATATATATATATATATATATATATATAAAAAATATAATGCACACACATATATATATATATATTTATATATATATAGATAGATATAGATATATATAGATATAATACACACACACACACACACACACACACACGAGCGCACACACACACACACATACACACAAACACACTCAGATACAGTCACATAGCATACATGATTCTTGTTGAATTTGTTAAATTTTCTGTATGTTAACACAAAGAGATTGTTGAGTCCATTCAGTCAATGGCAAAACATCTGGATAGATTTTAATACAGGTCCTGCCAGGGGAGCAAGTCCTGGTTTCTTTGTAGTAGCAGCTGTTTAACTAAATGGCTTTCCATAAAATGGGCTTGCATTCAGATTATCCACCAAAGTGCAATTCAACAAAGTTAGTAGTAACCACAAGTACATGTATATAATATACACATCCAGATATACACACACACACACACTAGCATAACATGGTGGTTTTCATCAGTTTGAAGAGCACAGAGTGACCCAAAAATATGCAGTGCTGTAAATAATGTTTGTGACCAAAAATGTGCATGTTGTTGTGGTGTAATATTTGTGTCCCAAAAATATATAAACAGGGTGCTAGTTTCTTTAAATGAAGTCAGTGTTTTGCTCAGTTTGTATCTGTTACTTTAAGGGTATAGAGGAATCTGCCTTTATTGGAAAGTACATGTTTGTTAGATAAGCATTTGGAGATAACATAAAAAGATGGCTGTGACAAGCTCAGGCAGAGTGCTTACCTTTTGTAAAGTGAACTTAGTGTCCATAGCAGTGGCTGCAGGAGTGAGTACCAACCAAACTGAAGAAAATTTTTGGAGAAGAAACTGGAAAATGTTTCTATCAGAAGGAATGCAGAGAGAGAGAGAAATACTATCAGAGACTGTTTCCCAGTAATATAAGACTGAATTAATGGCTGTAAGTCTCAAAATGACAATGGATACAGACATATGTGAATCATATTTATTCAGTATTCTACATACCAAAATATTAGCCCACTTGACTTTGCAGTTTTAAAAGAAAGCAAATAATTTCTTAGTAAATTTCTCATAGCAGTATTCAACCCACAGAGCCCTTCCAGGATACAGATTTCCTTATAACACAATGAAAGTCTAAGCATGTAGGCCTCACTCAGAGTAAAATAGCAGTTCTAAAAAATGGTACTTCCAGAAGGCCTACTCCACAGGTTATACTCATGTTAGCCCTGACTATGCTTACTATGCCATGCTTCCAAGTCTTCCTTCAGAGCAACCTTCATGTGAAGAACCAACCTCCTAAGTATAGTTCTCCAGGCTACTTCCTTTTATACAATAAGTGTCAACTAAGATGTTGCAGATAATTGATATAACACTCTGTATTGTGCTATATACTTTGAGTACACATTTAAAAGCACACATATATTTTCCAAAGCCAACATGTTAGAACTACACCACCAGCTCAAAACCAGGGTTTTTGGAGTTATGATGGGTTGTAGCCCTGGGAAATGCATCAGCATTTCTGTCAGCTTGACTGGGTCTGTGGGTCTCTGTATACAGAAAAGGTTGAAAAAATCACGTCCATCAGCAAGATTTGGTATTGCAATCAGTTTGACTACTTAACCTTTTCACAGCGGTGTGATCTGTTACCAAAATTAAGTGTCTACCTAAGAAACAGTGGTCAAGGCATAGTAAGCCCACTTCATAGTGTGATGATCTCATTTAATAGTTGAGTGTCTCCTTTCTGCATTGCTTATATTCCTGATGATAAAGCACACTGGGTGCTCCTTATCTTGAATCTTTTGGGATAATATTGTCCCCAAACATACTTCTTACATGTTAGCACATAAGGAAAGCTCTTTAGCAGAATCAGGAGTTACTAACTCAAGCTGAGAACAAAGGATCTTTTTTGTTTCACTGAATGCTCTGTTTGTCTCAAGAGACCATTGTACCTTGACAGGAGCTTTCCCTTTGTGAGATCTATCAACGGCCAGGCAATAGTCACAGAATTAAGCACAGAGTTTCTGTAGTACCTAGCTAGTACAAGGAAAGCCTTTACCTGCCTCTTATTAGGGAGAAAAGTGTAGTTTTTAAATGTCTTCTTTCTTTACAAGTTATAATCTTACCAACTCTCTTCCTATAAAGAATCGTAAATGCTTAGCTTCACCATGCACAGTTTACTTTTCTTAGCATTTACACTCAAACTGTCTTATGAACCCCAACAAAACTTGCATATAGGATAGTTTATTATAACTAGTTTGATCTGATATCTGTTCCTGCATTTTGCCAATGGCCCATGATGTCAGTTAGCAATACACTGAAATGGTACATCTTTGACAGGCAATGAGATCAAGGAACTTTTGTATACACAGTGGGGTGCAATTCTCGGACATTCTGGGCAAGAAGCAGAGTTCTCTATCTCTTTATCTCAAGTAAGAATTGGATATTACTTTTCCTTAGTTTGTCCATCACCAGGTGACCTTCTAGTACCTGACTATATGGGTTAGCCTCATTAATAGTATTCAACAAGTTTTTGGTGCTGGTAATTCATGCAGAAAGAGAAGCAGCAATTTCATGAAAGTTAGGAACTTCTGTGCAATTTTTTAACGTGATGCTACCTTGTCCACTAGAGGGCACCAAATCCTTCATGTCTTACCATCACTTTCACAAGACTGTTAAAACTTGCCATGCTTAAAATAAAATAAGCCAAAGAGTTCATTAAAACGCTCTGTGTTTGAAACTTAAGCTCCAGCAAATCTCCTTAGACTTGATTATCTCTGTTACAACTGTGTTATGATTATATAAATTTTAACACTAAAAATGGAAAACCTACAGCCTGCCTTATTTAGAATAGGTGTTGTACAGCACATTACCTCACTTGACATTACAGATATTACTTAATACATTAAGGATATCACATAAACATAGTATAACTAGTTTTCTATAAACGTTGCCTTACCAGCATAGCTGCCATACTTATGAAATCCCTTTTCTGAGTAAATTTGATTCATGGAAGGAAGTTCCAGAGTGATAACTTGGTTAAATGGAAAACGGATACGGGATGTGAATGACATGATTTTACTGTTCTATATTGCTGCATGCTATTTCAAGCTAAGAGAAATTATTTACTATTTAGGATCATAATTATATCCATCCTTACTGTCATACTAAAAACAATTTCTTTACAAAAAGACTGACAGAATACTTTGCTACAGTCAACAGATAAAGAACACCCCAAGATTCCAGATGTTAAAAGAGTTAAGATTTTTTCATTATACTGACAAGGAGCAGAATTTATTGGATACAAAAGATTTCTAACTAGGATATACTGTGAGGATTTTTGTAGATACACTTTCAACAAGTGAAACAAGTATATAGGGCAGCATTTACTTATTTATAAGGATTCCATAAATGATGGCATCTTTAAAGATATAACTTTAACCCTTAAGTGAATACAGTTAGAGAAAGTATTAATGATAATGGAGACGAAATGATTATTCAGAATGGTAGTTCTGTATACCTTGTATACGTTTATATAAGTATAAGTTTACCTTATATAAAAGTTTACCTTTTGTATAAGTATACCTTGTATATAAGTATACCTTGGTTACACTGCAAGGTAAATATACTAAGAATGGCAATAAATCAGCTGACATGTTTAATTCTTTTTTCTTTATATGTTTCATATACATTATATATATATATATATTTTTTTATATTTCATGTACTTAGAAATGTTGCAATAATCATAGATAACATTTCCTTTGAGTCACTAGTAACTTTATTTAAATTATGGTCATTAACCACAGGCTATCCTATAGAACTGCCTTTTTGAAACATCTTTTTAACTGTTACCTACCAATGAATTTAATACAGAATCCCTTCACAGTATAAATCAAAACTTGTTAATACTTTCTCTAATTGAATTCACTCAAGTGGTCTGTAGTCACAAAAGTTATATCTTTAAAGCTGTCATTATATTCTGAATCCTTAAAACTAAGTAAATTCTGCCTTTCCTACCTCTTTCACTTGTAAAGTCTTCACTAAATGCCCTAGTTAGAAATCTTTCACATCCAATAAATGCTGCTCCCTGTCAGTATAATGTGAAAAAAATCCATCCAGTTTTTAATATCTGGGACCTTGGGTGTTCTTGGTTATATGAGATAAAGCAGCACTTTGTGACTGTAACAAAGATTTTGTCAGTCTCTCTCTTTTTAAGGAATTTGTTTAACAATGGCAAGCAAATGGAATATAAATTGTAATATCTAAATAATAAATACTTTCTATTAGCTTCAAATGGCATGCAGCCGCAGCCTCAGCATTTTTTCAAACACCTTTATTGAATTATCACTTGTGATATAGGCAAATTTGCATTCATATAAAAGTAATCACACTATAATTACCATAAACATTTTACTTCACATATATTGCTATATATCATATAATGTAAGCAACATTACATAAATTATTCAATTTGTGCCTTGTTTTTTTTTAAACAAGACACATCTTTATTAAACCATCACTTACTACATAGGCAATCTTACATTTATACAAATTAAAACAAACCACACCGATACAATCCTAGTTGCAAGCATTACACATCACAAACCATACTGACACACTCCCAGTTGCAAACAATATATATCACTAATAATCAACCAATCTTTTTCAAATATTACATAGCTCATTTAAGTCCTGTCGCCTTTTAAACCTCATTCCTCCCTTGTATGTATTGTTCCCACAATTCCCATTTTTCCTATGTAGTTTGCTCCCTCCCTTTTCTAAAGATCTCAATTCCAGTTGTTTTATCTCTGTTACTATAGTCACTACATCTAATATAGTTGGTTTAGATTTTGATCTTGATTTTCTAGTAATTGCTTTTTTGTCAGCCACCATTGTTAAACACAGAAAGGCCTGACCATGCCTAGGCAATTCTGAATCTGCATCATATCTCAGAAAAATCAACTCCCTTGTCAGACCAATCTACCCACCGAGTATCTCTGACAGTGCATCCTGCAGGGAATTCTTGGAGTGCGCTAATTCACCGCACTCCAGAAAATATGTTCCAAATTACGTCTTTCTTCCCCATCACACCTCCAACATTTGCTGTCTGCCTGAGAAAAAAATTTCTTGGGTTATAAATATATCTATGTAAACATTTCCAGGCAAAAATCCTAAATCTTCTAAATTTTGTTGCATATTTAGGAGACATACATATATCCATCCTACTTCTTTGTGAATTACTTATCTAGTCTCTCTTCCCAATCCTTTCTGACCTCCTCTGATTGATTCTTATAGTTATCATGCAATATTTTCTATGTTGTACTAATTATTCCTTTTTTAATGGCAGCTTCTGTTTAGAGTCTACTAAAAACTCTACAAGTGCTGGTCTTTTGTTTAGGACCCCCCCCACATTTCTTTCTCTTTGATATCAATCCCTGATAGGGAAGGCAATCTCTAACCTGCAGTCCAAATAAATTCTTGGTGTCTTCCCATTCTATCATCTTTCCCTCTCTAGTTATTTGCTCCCAATACCTTGGTTCCTTTGCAAGTTTTCTCCAATAACCCCCCCCCCTTGCCTATTGTCTATATCCCTAATTGCAGTCATCCCTGTCAGCAGAATCTCCTTTCTCCAATCCAGTGTTGGCTTAGTTCTTAGAATACTTTCTGCTGCTTTATGGATATAATATTCTGTATGATTATAGTTATTCTCCTTAAAGGCCTGCATCCAAAATCCCTGTCTCTCCTTGTTTCTTAAGCTTCGCTCCTGTTTCATCATCATCCCTTTTCACTTTGAAATATATTTTTTTGCTTGTGCTATGTATAAGAGTTCTAACTGTGTAGCTCTGAAATACCTCTTCAAATTGGGTAAACCCAATCTGCCCTGTTCTAATGGAAGAATCCACTTATCCTACTTGACTCTTGCCATCTGCCCCTCACAGATAAAGTTCTTCAGCTCTTTATTAATTTCTATCCACAATTTCTCCTCTGGTTGATAAAAAATATATCTGACCTGTATATAAGACTAAAGGGACTAAAAACATTATAACTGCTTGTATCCTATTATCCATATCCATATAACAAAGCTTCCATTTTCTCAGTTTTTGTGTTATCTTTAGTTTAGTCTCTTCCCACATATTGTTAGCTGCCACTCTAAAATCATTTTAATCCATACTCCTAAATACTTCATTTTATCATGTCCCCATAAATATGGATATTTCTGAACCAATTTGTATGTGGGTACACAATTTATCGCTATTGCCTTTGTTTTAGCTTAATTAATTTTGTATCCCAAAAAGATCCAAGTCTGTCTCAAAATGTCCCACAACACTGTAATGTCTCTTTCTGGTTTTGTCAGGTGTAAAATAATACTGTGTGCAAATAAAGCTAGCTTTTCTTGACTACCATACCAATTATATCCTTGAATTTCTGAGTCCCATAGTTTCTTTGCTAATGGTTCTAAATTTAAGGCAAATAATAAAGGAGAAAGAGGGCACCCCTCCCTGGTTCCTCTGCTCAAAAAGAAATTATCAGAGAGGACCCCCACCCATTTTAATTTTCATCTACAATCCCTCCTATACCCCCCTAATTAACCTCATATTTTTTTCAGGAAATGCAAATGCTTCCATTGCCCTTCTCACAAAGTCCCAGCTTACTCTGTCAAATGCTTTCTCTGCATCAAGACCCACCAACTACAATGATATTTTCTTACATTCTGCTTCCCTCTGGATCATCAATGTTCTGTTAATGTTGTCAACCCCCACCACAAAACCACACTGATCCATATCTATCAGTTTTGGCATTACTTTTGCTATTATTTTAGCCATTATAGACAGGAACACTTTATAATCATGGTTTAGTATTAAAATGGGCCTGTATGAAACTGGGTCTGATGGATCTTTACCCTCTTTAGGTATTACAGCTACCACTGATTTCTTCCAGGATGTTGGTAGTTCTCTTTCTCTTAAAATACTGTTAAACAAAACATTCCAGATCTTTATCAATTTTTTCCTTCTAGTTTCCAAAGTTCCACAGGAATACCATTTATTCCTGGGGACTTTCCAGTAGATTGGTTATACATCACAATTTTATCTTATCTCTTCCTATCCTAACCATTAGTAATTGAGCCTCATCTACCTCTAACCTTGGCATATTTAATTCTTCCATAAACATTTCCATTTGTATCTTTTCTTGATTTTCATATTTCTCTGCTTTAGAGAGACTCTCATAGAATTTCCAAAATATTTCTAATACTTCTACAGGATCTCTTATTACCTTCCTTGTTTCAGGCTCCCTAAGTTTAGCAACAGCCCTTTCTCCTTTCTGTTGCCTGAGTCGTTATGCTAAAAGTTTTTGTGCACTAGTGTTATTATCAAAAAATAGTTGCTTAATAGCAACCATTCTAAACTCGTGCATATCATCGAGGTAATCTCTTATTTTTTGTCTAGCATTCTGCAGTTGATCCTCTTCTTCTTCTGTGAGATTGCCCCTATTCTGCAATACTTTAACATCTGTCATTCCATCTAAATAATTCTTATTACTTTTTTAACCATAGATCCCTTTCTTTTATTTCCTCCATAGCTGTATTTTCAGAAGAAATTTCTATCCTCTCTAACAGCTCCTGAATAATCTTCACTACCCAATCCATAAATTCCTCTATTTTCAACAGATAGGTGGGAAAGCACCAGTGCCTCATTTTAATTTCATTACCCTGTGCTTTTATTTTAGTTATTATTGGCTCATGATCTAAAATAGTTATTGGGTAAGTATCAAGACCTTCAATTAAATGTACAAGTTTTCTGTGAAATGTAAATTCTGTCTAGCCTAGCCCAGTTTTCATATCTTGAGAAATAATATATAAATTCACTCCAAACTCCTATTATTGAATCCACATCTTCCATGCAAATATTTTCATAAATGTATTCAAAAATCTACCCTCCTTTGTTATATTTTCCCTTCTGGGCTCCCCAGACACATCTTCACTGCTGCTATTCAAATTCCATTCCCTACCTGTAAGTAATATTCCCTGCTGAAAACTGATTATTTCTCGCAGAATTTTCTTAAGCTCCATTATAGCAGTTTTAGGTGAAATGTAAATACATGCCAGTGTAATCTTACTCCCTCACCAGTAGCTCCTTAGCACTATAAATCTGCCATTATTATCTTTTTTATCTTCTTCTACAACTATTGGAGCTCCTCTTGCAATTAATATAAGTACTCCTCTTTTCATTTGTCCCAGGTATTCTGCAGAATAACAATCTTGAAAAACTTTCTTTATCAAATTCACATGCTCAGTTCTTTCTAAGTGTGTATCTGTAACATAACTATTTACACTCTACATTTTTAATATAGTTCACTACTATTTCATTTTTGTATTTATCTGTGAAGCCATTTACATTTAAAGACATTACAGAAATCATCATTGTGTTAAAAAGTTATTATTAGCACCTTTTATGTATAACACCTTTTTGTTAAATGCCTAGTTCCAGCTTTTGTGTTACATGCATGCACTGTTTGGCAGGTTGAACTTTTATACAGTTGTTTCTTGTCATATCCATTTCAGCCTATGTCACGTCTTATAAAACTTTTTAGTTTATTGAAAGCCCTTAAACAAATATACAAACACACCCTTAAACAAATATACAAACACACCCCAATACCCCCTAACACATAACTTAATAGTAAGGAACAAACTATGTACACCTTCAAATATTGAAGTTTTACCCTCCTCAGAGGAACAACAGTCCCAAAATGACAGCCACACTCACAGACTTGAATTAACCTAAAAGAAAGGTTTCCATGCTAAGATGCATGGTGCAGCCTGTGCTTCCACTAAGTGTTGATTGGCTTGGTCTTATCTTTATCTTTATAGCTCTTCCAGCTGGGAAAAACCCTGAATGCTTTCTGAAAACATTAACTGCCTTGGGAAAGCTCCTGAATACTTTTGGAGGACATTATCTACCTTGGGAATACCCCTCAATGTTTTCAGAGAACATTATGTTCTAGCCAATTTCTCTTTTCTTTTTTCCTCAGCCATTTACTCTCTACAAGACTGTAGCCACTTTCTCTTTATCAGATTGTCTCCATGGAGACATGAGAACCAGGCAGACAGTTTCTTTTTATCAGATTGTTTCCATGGAAACATGAAGACCAGCTGCAGAATTGTTACTGAGCATACATGTATTTGCTAAAAAAAGCCTCATAATATTCTGTGTTCTTTTTCATTTACTTCCTCTCTCTTCATAGGTTGGTACTAGGCTATCTGCCCTAGGGCCTATACAAGCCTAGCCATAACAATTCCCTGGATATTTCTTCCCACAATATTTACTTTCCTGGACCCCTGTCTAGCAGGGTGACTGACGTGATCCCCGGGGTGAATTTCCTACCTCCCATCCAATTGTCAAGGTTCCTTTTGAAGAGGGCCAAGGAGGCGCTCTGCTTGACATCTATGGGCAGTCTATTCCAGAGTATTGGGAGTCTCTGGGTCAGGGCAGCATGTTTTGTGCATTGTGATGACAAGGTTTAAATCCCTGGAGCATGTGGCTCTGAGGGATTCGGATTTCTTTAAGTGGAGCATGTCCAACAGCTCAGGGTTTGACATGGCCTTGTATGTTAAGCAGAGATCGCCTCTGAGTAGATGATATGCCACAGAGTATAGCTGGAGATTTTTTAGACGGTCAGCATAGGACATCTGCTTTAGGCCTGTGATGCTTTTAGTGAGGTATTTCTGTGGCCTTTGCAGCTGTTGCAGATGGCTTGTGAGGTACATACCAAATGGGGTTTTATACTCTATAATGGGTCTAATGAGGAATGAGTACAGTGGGAAAATGACCTCCTTTTTCCTGGATGAAAAGCCCTTAGTGATGAGGTGTGCCACATAGAAGGATTTCCTGACTGTTGTGGTGATGTGGTTATTGAAGGTGAGATCACTGTCCACCCGTGTCCCTAAGTCTCTCATCACACTTTTGGTGTTTAGTGTACTGCCACCTATGTGGTAAATCATGGGTACATGGTTTTTCCCAAAGGGGATAACTATACATTTCTTGCCATTAAGCTTGAGCCCATGGCTCTGGCACCAAGCATCTGTTTCTGTAAGATCCATTTGTAGAATATCCACATTATTTGGGGATTCAATAATGGCTCCCAGTTTGCAGTCATCTGCAAACTTTGTTAGCCAGAGCCCTTTAGTGTTGGCCTGTATTCAGAGAAGTAGATGCCAAACAAGAGCGGTCCCAGGACTGAACCCTGAGGTACTCCACTTGTCACTTGTCTGGAGCTGGATTTGGAGTCAGCTACTTTTACAGTCTGGGTTCTGTCAGTAAGCCAGTTGGCAACCCATTGAGTGACGTAGGGATTTATGCCCAGCTTAGTACGTTTATCTATGATTCCAGAGTGGGGGGTGGTGTAAAAGGCCTTGGTGAGGTCCAGATAGGCTATGTGGACCGCCTTACTCTTGTCCACAGCTCTGGAGACTGATTTGAAGAAGTCAGTCAAGTTCAGGAGACAAGATCGACCCTTCCTGAACCCAAACTGGGTGGGGTCCAGTATTTGAAGGCTGCCAAAGTCTTTATTTATAAGTTCCATGATAATGCATTCCATGCCCTTGCAGATCAGGCTCGTCAGACTGATGGGACAGTAGTTCCCGGGATCCAAGGTGGATCCCCCCTTGTGGAATGGGATAACTGTAGCTGTGCGCCACTCAGTGGGCATGAAGCCTGAGGTGAGGCTATGATTAAACATGACAATTAGGTGAGGTGCCAGTTAATTTTGTAGTTCATGTAGTACACAGCCTGGGATGTCATCTGGTCCCATGGATGCTGTATTCTTAGTTTTGGAGAGTGCAGTTTCTACCTGTGTGGCCATGATTACCGGAATTTGGCAATCTTTTGGTATTGAGATGGTCCCTTTAGAGGGTGAAAGGGGGGTGAAGCTGGCACTAAATCGATCTGCCAGGATATTGGCAATATCCTTGGGAATCAGTATAGTTAATGTCGTTCTGTTGTAGCTCACAGCAGATCTGAGCATTGCCATTTAGATTCTTGACATAACTATAGGATGCCTTGTGGTTGTCTTTGGAATGTTTGGCAATTTTATTTTCGTAACTAGCTTTGGAAGATTTTATGAGCGATCTCAGCTTCTTACTGAGATTGGTAAGGGAGTTTTTTGCATCCTGGGATTTTCTTCTTTTCTGCAACAGTTTCTTCCTTCTGTTGTATAGTTTGCTTATGGCGGGGGGACCACCAGATTGGCTTCCTTTTTTTGGAGGAGAGCATCTTGGTTCTATTTGGGATGGCACGATTCATGCACGAGTAGATGCGCTCATACAGTGCCTTAGTGTAGGAATCAGCAGTCGAACTTTCAGCTCCCGTCTGCATGGGTGTCATGAAGTTTGTCACTTCTGATGTAAGTAGCATGAAGTTGGTTTTGGAGAAGTTTTTTACGAAGGTTTCCTTACTGAGGGGTGGGGGTGGGATGTGGATGTCAAGGGTGATTAGCTTATGGTCAGACCTGACCAATGAGGGGGTGACCACTAGTGTGGAGCATCTATCTTCCATGTTGGTAATGACCAGGTATATAGGATATTGGAGCCCCTGGTGGGACAATGGATTAGTTGCTCCAGGGCAGTGGAAGTTATGAATTTCAAGAACCGTTGGGAAAAGGTGTTGGTACCCAAGTAGTTTTCCAAGTTAATGGCAGGGTAGTTACTAAATCAATCTAAGGTCTTCAATCCAGTTATTCCTCCATGCAAGAATGCAAAAAAGCACATTATTTTTTCTTTTATCATGCTCTTTAACCAGGCTTTTTTTTTTACATTGCAGTGCCTACATTTCTTAAAATGGAACAAGAAGACAGAAGAAGGGAGAAAGAAAAGAAAAAAAGAACTGCAGGACCTATGTATAATCCCCATTACATTTAAAAATAACTGAAAAAACTTTACTTTATAGCACATAAAGAAAACCACATGCCACAAAATTAGTACTATTTAAGAAAATAAAAAAAAAATCTTTATCTACAGTTAACTTTCTCCCTTCTCTTCCCCTCCCGAAAGCACTTTTCTGAACATTAATGACATAAAGTAGGGCATATGCTTTAGAATCCCTCACAAATCCAACTACTTCTGAAAAAGTCCAATATTTCCAGATTTTCTTATTCTGTATATTTCACAAATATAATTATTGCATTGTAATCACATATTAAGTTACTGGTTTTATTACTGTCCACCTCCAAAATCCTGTCTCTGCTTCATTTCCAACGTATTCTCAATTCTTCTAGTCAACTCTCACACTCCCTTTCTTCTCTCCAACATTTTCCATTTAAAAATTTGAAAAGGTTTCACAGGTGCAGTACCTCTGTGGTTATTACTACCAGAAGAACAAGAAGCAAAATCTCCTTCTGTTTCACAGCTTACTTTTTGTTCAACAAATGCTTGTATTTCCTCCATAGCATGTAGTTCATCAAAAAAAGATTTTGTCCCTCCAGGGAAGAATACCTTGAAGACATCTGGGTACAGCAGTTTGAATCTCATACCTGCATCTCAACATTCCTTGAATAATGGAATAAATTTGCTCCTCTTCTGTCTGGTGTACAATGAGTAATCATTCTCCACAACACTCTGCTGTCTCCTATTTTAAGTATTTTATCTTTCTGCCACAGTTTTGTTAGCATCAACTCCTTCTGCTGGAAGGATTGTATCTTTACTATTAATGGTCTAGGTTCCTTTCTTATAGCCAGGTTTGGAGCAAAGACATGATGTGCCCTTTCAACTAACAACTCCTGCTGTGGAATACCAGTCCAGTCGCTTATTTGTGCTTTCATAAAAGTAATGCAATCTGTTCCTTCCATCTTCTCTGGTATAGCTGAAAATGTCATGTTTTTCTATGTGCTTTGTCCTCTAATTCTATTATTTTTTTAAACATTTCTTCCTGAGCATTCTCATATTCAGGCAGCCTTTTCTTCATTTCAACCTCTAATTTTTGCTGCTTTATCATCTCATCTGAATATCTGTTTAAAGCTTCTTCCAATTTTTCCAGTCTTTTGTTGTTTGTGTTGATATACTCCATCAGTATTTTTTTAACCAGGTCTGTATGCAGTTGTCTTATATCTTCCTGTAGGTTATTAGAAGTAATGTCTGAAGCTTGCATTGCTTTTTGCTGAACAGCTGTAGAACTTTCCCCAGTCAGTGTTCCTTCCTCACATTTTGTAGCTGATTTTTTTCCAGATCTTCTGTATTTCTTTATTCCTGGCATCCAGGCAGTGCACTCACTAGCCAGTTGCTGAAATTTACCCATAAACACAAGTCTACTGGCTTTATCTGATGAGTTTCTGTTTTCACACTGGAAGAGCTAGAAATAAGCTGTTACTTAATATACAGCCATCTTGGAAGTCCCATCAGCCTCAACATTGATCCTTTTTTTCCCATTTTGTACATGGTGTTGAGGTGACACATCAGCAGTGACCATCACCTAGAGCCAATGCTCACACCACCAGTTGGCTATCTAACAGCAATATGCTACAGTAAAATCATGTCATTCACATATGTGTTTTCCATGTAACCAAGCTATCACCTTGGAACTTCCTTCCATGAATCACATTTACTCAGGAAAGGTATTTATAGGTTCATAGGTAGGTACTAGGCTATTGGCCCTAGGGCCTATATAAGCCTAGCCAAAAAATGTACCGTGGCTTTCTATTCTTTTTAAAATGTATTTATTTTATACATATATTTTTGTTCCCACTACCCTGTAGTTAATACTGCATATGTTAGTGACACTGCATCCCCCATAGCAGGTCCTCATACTTGCATATACAACTTACCTTTAGCAAGAAGGGACTTCCAAGATGGCTGTGCACTGAGTAACAGCTTAATTTCAGCTCTCCTAGTGTGAAAACAGAAGTTCAGAAAAGACAGCCAGTGAACTGCCCTGGATGCCAGCAAAAAAGAAATTCAGAGAACCTGAAAGAAAATCAATCACAGAAGGTGAGGAGAAAACATCAACTGAGAAGCATTCTGCAGCTGTTCAGCGAAAACAGTGCAAGTTCCAGCTTTGGTGCAAGACGTGACTTCCAGTAACCTGGAGGAAGAAATAAGTCAAATGTTGTCAGAGCTGATTAAAATAAATGAAACACTGAAGGAGTATATCAATTCAAATAACAAAAGGCTGGAAAAATAGAAGAAGCTTTAAATACACATTTAGATGAGGTGATAAAACTGCAAAAAAATCAGAGGTCAAAATGAAGAAAAGGCTGGCTGAGCATGAGACTTCTCAAGAAGAGATGTTTCAAAAAATAATTGCATTAGAGGACAGAGCATGTAGAGAAAACCTGAGATTTTCTGCTGTACCAGAGAAGCTGGATGGAACAGAATGTATTAATTTTATGAAAGCACAAATAAGCAATTGGACTGGTATTCCATAGCAGGAGCTGTTAACTGAAAGGGCACATTGTGTGTATGTTCCTAACCTGGCCATGTGAAAACAAACTAGACCTTTAATAGTAAAGATGCAATCCTACCAGCAGAAAGAGTTGAGTCTGACAAAACTGTGGCAGAAGGACAAAGTACAAAAAGTAGGAGACAGTAGTGTTTGTGGAAAATGATTACTCACTGTACACCGGGCAGAAGGGGTGTACATTTATTCCAGTAATCAGGGAATGTTGAGAAGCAGGCATGAAATTCAAGCTACTGTATCCAGCTATTTTCAGGATATTCTTTCCTGGAGGGTCAATTTTTCTGATGCAGAACATGCTAATCAGGAAGTACAAAAGTTTGACCTACTAAAAGTGAGCTATCAAATAAAAGGATATGTTGTGTCTTGTTCTTCTGGTAATAAAGCCATAGAGAGACTATGCTAGTGAAACCTTTTCCAATGTTTCAAAAGAAAATGCTTGAGAGACAGAAAAAAGCTGAAGATGCACAAAAGTTGATATCATGAACCAGGAGTACATTGGAAATGAAGCAGAGATTGGATTTGGGAAATGGAGATCATCAGGCAGAAAACCAGCAACTTGGCAATTGGCTAATAAATGTGGGATTACAAAGTATTAATTATATTTGTGAAACAAGACAGAACAAGAAAACCTGGAATTATTGGACTTTCTTGACTTTATTAAGCTTGGAGGGGACTCCCAAAACATATGTCCTACTTCTTGTCATTAATGTATGGAAGAACATTTAGGAAAGGGGAAGAAGAAAGAAAGAGTTAACTGTAAGTAAAGCAGTTTTTTTCTTAACAGTAGTAGTTTTACAATGCATGAGATAATCTGCATGCTATAAAGTAAAGCTTTCACAGTTATTTTCAAGTGCAATAGAGTTTTAAAGTAAACATGTACAGTACCCCTGTTTTTTTCCTTCTTCTTTCTTTCTCCTTGTTCAGTTTTAAGAAATGTAGGCACTGCAATGTAAAAAGAGATGAAAAGTTTGGACAAAGGACTATGATATGAGAAAAACTGATGTACTTATTCTTACTCTTGGATAGGGGAATGGCTGGTTTGATGTCCTTGGCTTGATCTAGTAACATGTTTTAAGGGAAAGCAAACAAATAAATAAGAACACTGAATATAATAAAAGTTTTCCTCTATCAAATAAGTAAGTGTTTGTAGTAGAAGCAACTAACTGGCTCTCATGTTTCTATGGAGATAATCTGACAAGGGGCAATGAAAACAGAATACATCTTTCTTTCAATGGTTAGCTAGAAGATAATGTTTTCTGAAGGCATTTGAGTGTTTTTCTAAACTGGGAAAGGAATAAAGATAAGACAAAAACAGAGAGCACTTAGTGGATGCAGAGCACAGAGTGTACCATGTGTCTTAGCATGGATAACCTTAATCCAAGTCTATAAGTGTGATTGTCAGTGTGGAACAATTGTTCCTATTAGGAGGGTTAACTTTCAATATTTGAAGATGTACATAGCTTTTGTGTTAATATTAAGTTAATAGGTTTTAGGGGTGTTCTAGGGTGTATTTTGTTTTGTTTGAGGATTTTCAGTAAAACAAAAAGTTTTGTAAGATGTCATACAGTTTCTGTGATGTCCCCTCTCTGGGCCAGTAATCAAGGAGACTGAATCCTCACCACTGACACTGGAAAGGGAAATTCACTTGAAACAAAAATAGATATACACAGTATTTCCAGATGAAGTTCTCTGCATCAAGCACAATTTCCATAAGAGCACACAGGGAACCCACTCAGTTCAGGGTCTGGATTTCTCTCTCTCTCTCTCTCTGGAGCACCAGTGAGACTCCCCACTGGCACAGCTGTAGAGTTGAGTCCTCAGCCAAGTGTCCATCCAAGTCCTCCTGTACCCTCTTTGTGAAACCAGTGATTTGTATCCCTGCTCCAAGCAGCTGACACACACACACCTTGAGATTTGATTTGCACACATACATACCCAGGAAAGGCTGGCACAGATTTACTAGCTATGGCCCCTTCTGCCCAGACTGTAACAAGACACTCCAAAGACATCTACTCCAAGGCTCTTACAATGGTACCCAGTTATACTGAGTGAAATTAAAATGAATGCCAGTGATAGTGTTTGACCAATGCAGTAAGGTTTTCATGAGTAGCCATGGAGTCACCAAATAGATATAAATACTCTCAAAGATTAAAATATTCTCTAAAAGACCAGCTGCAATGAAAAGTTTAAATATATTTAATAATAAATAATAAAAAACATGAAAATATGGAATATCTATTTACAATAAACACCAAAGTTTCAATCGCAGAAATATTAAAATAACACAGATGAAGAGATTTACACTGATACAGAAAAAAACAGTACTTAACTAATCTCACTATATTTTCCTGACTGGTCTAAAAAATTACTATTCCCTGGTCAATTACTAGAACAAGGCAAGATGAAGTAGGTGAGTGGTCTTCCTTCTTTGTCAGGTTCCAAAATCAGACTACTCTGAGACTTCAGTCTCATCTAGTATTAAAGTGTCATTTTTGCTCTGGATTATAGAATGACATCACATACATCTGGCCATCTAACTTCTGTTTCCCATACTACCCCCTTTCCTAGCAAATGGCCAACAATCTTGCTCATATGTGCCAATAATAATATAATAATAAAAAATGGTGGTGCCCTGTGTGGCTGCAGCTGTGTTGGCTCGTTCTAGAGATATGCATATTTTGTCTTCTTTTGCACAGGAAATCTAAAAAAATCAGTTTTTGCACGTCCACTTGAAGGTACAATAACTTACAGCAGAGAGACGTTATTAGAAATTAAACAGTCAACCTCTACATGTTGCTGGTTGGATGCCTTGAAGTCTGCAGAGTATCTGGGGCCTACTACTTGCATGGAGTTACAACAGCTCTGTATTTTAACTCTTCACACTCTAAAGTGCCTGGTAAAACAAGTTTCTGGAATATGCTGGACAAGGAAAAAAAGAAAAAGATGTCAGAGAACAAGGAAAAGAGGATGCAGAGTAGGTATTGATGTAAAGTTAAAAGCAAAACCCTACAGGCCTGTACTGCCAACTATACTGCTAGATAATGTGAATAATGGACCACTTGAGACTGGAACTCTGCAGTAAGAACAAGGTGAGAAATACTGGTTTATTTTTGATTAATGAGATGTAGCTGCAGGACAAGATAAATGATAATGCAGTAAACCAAGAGAATTTTATGCTGTTTCCTGCAGACAGAAAACATACACTTTGTGGAAAGGCCAGAAGAGGTGGAGTCTGCATCTATGTTAACAAAAGATGGTGCAGAAACTGTGAAATCATACTATCACACTGCTATAAGAACTTAGAGTTCCTGTCCATTAAATGTAGACCATTTTACTTGCCCAGGGAGCTGAATGTGGTCAGTGTAACAGTGGTGTATATCCCACCTAGTGATAATACCACTGAGGCTCTAAATTAACTATGTAATCACATGGGTGAGCTGCAGAGCAAATATCCTGACTTTGTACATGTGGCAGCTGATGACTTTAATAAAGCAGATCTGAAAGAAGTACTCCTACACTACCATCAGTATGTGGACATTCCTACAAGGGGGTGATAATATCCTGGACAAGGTATATATAAACTTAAAGAAAGCTTATGGGAAACTCTGACCATTATACCACTTTGCTATCACCAGCTTACAAATGTGTACTAGTTAGAGAGAAACCTATGAAATAACAAAATTCAGGGTATGGCCCGAAGGGGCTATGGAGGCCCTCCAAGATTGCTTTGAAAGAACCAACTGCGATATGTTCAAGGAGGAAGCCACAGTGACTCAGCATCTGAACATTGATGAATATTTTGAGTTAGTGATGGCATACATTTCAAACTGTGTTGGTTGGGTAACAAATACCAAGAGTATCACTATTATAGCTAACCAGAAGCCATGGCTCACCCCTAAGGTATATGAGCTTCTGAAGAAGAGAAATGCAGCTTACAGGGCTAAGGACAAAGGAGCCCTAAGTGTAGCAAGAGGTAATCTGAGGAGGAGTGTAAAGGAGGCTAAGAGGCAGTATGACAGAAAGGTGCAGAGCCACTTTAAAGATATGAAGGATGCAAGGAGACTATACAAGGTATACAACAGATCACTGACTACAAAATCAGGTCAGCATATGTGAGGACAGCATCGAATTCCTGGACAGTTTGAAAATCTTCTTTGGTAGATTTGAGGAAAAAAACAACAGGTTGGCACTAAAGCTACCCACTGATGAGAAGGATGCAGTACTCAGCCTTAGCACAGAGGAGGTAAAAAGAGAGCTAAGGAGAGTGAACCCCAGGAAGGCTGCTTGCCCAGACAACATACTGGGTAAGGTGTTAAAAGACTGTGCTGATCAACTATGCACAGTGCTCAAGAAAATATTTAATATCTCCACTGCCATGGCGAAAGTGCCCTCATGCTACAAGGAAACTAACATCATCCTACCACCTAAGAAAACCACTCCCTCCAGCCCTGACTACAGACTAATCGCTCTGATATCTACTGTTATGAAATATTTTGAGAGGTTGATAAAAAAACCTTTCTTCATGCCTACCTTCTAATTTTGACCCTCTGTATTTTGTGTAGAGAGCTAACTGGTCCACGGCTGATGCCATATCAGTAGCACTACACATCTCCCTTGAGAATTTAGAGGGCAAAAACAACTATGTGAGGATGCTGTTCATAGACTTCAGCTCTGCATTTAATACAATGGTACCAATGCAGCTGATATAAAAACTGGCACATTTAGGAATCAGTAAACATCTCTGTAACTGGATCCTGGACGTCCTGATTCTGAGGGTTTGTTTGGGTAAGAACACATCAAGGTGCACCATGATTAACACTGGGGTTCTACAGGGATGTGTTCTCAGCCCACTGTTATTCACCATCCTGACTCACGACTGCTATGCTAAGCACAAATCCAACCATATCATCAAGTTTGCTGATGGCCCACAATTATGGGGCTCATCATAAAGGAAGATAAAAGGACATACAGAGAGGGGGTGGCATCTCTGATCAGTTGGTGCGAGGGGAGCAACCTTGACTTGAATGTAAGTAAGACCAAAGAGATTATCATTGACTTCAGGAAAAGGAGAACAAACCACCTAGCATTCAGGATCAATGGTGAGAGTGTGGAGAGGGTTAAGAGTATGAAACTCTTGAGTGTATACATATCAGAGGATCCCTCATGTTCAGGAAACACTAGACAACTGGTCAAGAAAGCACACCAACACCTCCACATTTTAAGAAGGCTGAAAAAAGCTAAGCTTCCTTCTAATATTCTCTCTACCTTCAATAGAGAGCATCCTCACCTGCAACTTGACAGTGTGGTTTGGAAGCTGCACAGTTAGAGAAAGGAAGGTGCTACAAAGAGTGGTGAGAGTTGATGAGAAGGTAACAGGTTCCAGTCTTCCATCGATACAACAACTTTATTCTGCAAGAAGCATCTGAAGGGCCACCAAAATAATACAGGACATCACACATCCTGCGCATGGACTGTTTAAGCATCTGGCATTGGGCAGGAGATATTGCAGCATCCACTGCAAGAGTACAAGATTCAATAACAGTTTCTACAGTACAGTCATTAGACTTCTGAACTATGGCAATAGTCCCAGGTGTCTGGACACATAATAAGTCAATTTTTATTTATTTGTGCAATATATACTTACATATATTCCAAGTAAGTGCAATATTTATTTATTATATCCATAGTCAGTATTATTTAACCCACTCAAGTGCAATATTAGAGACAAATAATTTTGGCATTGTTCAATCTGTAGTGTGTTTTGTATTACTTTAAACAGGGTAGTTAATTTAATTCACGGAGGGTGTTCTTTTCATATATGATTGGTGGTAAATGTCTCTGCTCTTTCTTGAGTGTATTGGAAGTAGTATTGAATTTGTTAGTTATGTTTATTCCTCTACTTGTATGTGTTGTTTTACTTTCCTTTGTAATCTCAAGAATTGAACTGATGCACCAAATTTTGTTTAGGCTACACATGTGTAGTTCAAAAAGCAATAAAGTTTACTTTGACTTTAATATACACAAACATAGAGCTTTGCTAAGAACTGTTGCCACTTCTGGGAGTCACAAAACAATAAAACACTTCCAGTCTTCCTACAGGAGCTAAACCATTTTCTGGCACAAACATTTTATCTCTGGCTGATGTCAGAACTGTAAGATACAATCTTTATGGCCTAAATTAAGTAATTTAACTTCATGCTATTTTTCAAAGTTAGCTGGAGCTGAGCTTAACCTCTTCTCTACCAGTATCCTCTGTTACAGTATTAATTTCAATAGTTATAATACAGTCTGACATACAAGTGTATTTCTTTTTTCTGCCCAGCAGGCACACTGTTGGTACATTTTTAACAGAAGCAGCTTTACAAATGCATTTTCAACACAAGCATCTATACAAACTATTTTGCCATACAAATGACATATAATTCTTTACAAAACTCCAGCTAGCTGTGCTGGCATATGTTACACATCCACTGCCCTACTTCACCTGGCATAGCTGGCAATACCTCACATCATCGCAGGTTCAAATGGATATGACAAGGAATAACTGCATAAAAGATTAACTTGCGAAATATTAGTGTATGCATGTAACACAAAAGCTGAAACTAGACATTTAAAAAAAGTTTATATATAACATTGAAATAATAACTTCTTAACATAATGACACTTTCTGTACCATCTTTAAATTGAATTGCCTCACAGATATACACAAAAAAGAAAGAGTAGTGATCTATATTAAAAATGCAAAGTGCAAATAGCTATGCTACAGGAGGCACATTTGGAAAGAAGTGAGCATATGAATTTGATAAAGAAAGAATTTCAGGATGGTTATTCAGTGGAATATTTGGGACTAAGGAAAATGGGGCATTTATATTAATAAGCACATTAAGCTGCTGTTGTCAATCAAAAGAACACAAAAAATGAACCACAGTCGGTCAACACTGGTGCAGACAAGAAGAAATCAATGTACGATCCAAAAATTCGAAAACATTTATTCATAAGCAACAATCAGTTAAGCCCTTTCACTTTTTCAGTATATTTATTTTTATTGAAATTTTTTGACCAGGAAAGTCCACTGGGCTTGAGACCCATTTTCAGTGGAGACCCGGAGAGAAAAGCTCCAAGTTACATGAAAATCATTACATGAATTTGTAAGGAAACAATTACTTATAAATCAAGTGAAATAATACAGAAAACTATGTAAACAGCACGTATGTTGTAAAAAGGTACAACACAGTAACAATGGAATATTAGCATGTAGGAAAATTATACAGTTATAAATATTTAACAATACAACTCAATTTTTTGGGGGGAGTAGGAAAAGGGAAAGGTAAGTGTAGTGGGAAGGTAGAGTTAGAGAGTTAAACTTAAAGGGAGGACAGATATTGTTAGAATCATATAGCTAGGTGGTGGAACTATGTAAATTATAGGTGGTATGTATTTAATTGTAGTATTAAAAGTAGAAAGTGAGAAGAGAAAATGAGTTAAGATAGTTGTATAGATGTGTGGAGTAGAATAATAAAGATTAGGGATAACTCGTATGGTGTAACAGCATAACATATACATAAGTATATTTGCTATGTGAAACAGTTTTGCTAGATTAAGGAGGCTGCGGATATGTGTTGCATGTGCAGCTGGGGTTATCAGTGAGATGTTGTTTTAGTTTTCTTTTAAAGGAGATTATGTTGTCTAATTCTGTAACTGATGATGGGAGGGTGTTCCACAGCTTAGTTATGGAATGGGAATAGAGGCAGCTACCTGCACTTTTACTAGGTTTTGATACTTTAAGTAGGTGTTTGTTGTTAAAGCGTAGATTTTTGGATGGGACATAAGGTTCAATTATATTTTTCAGGGAAGGACAAAACTCGGGTTTATAAATGAGTACTTATATTAATTGAAAATCTGACGAATGTCTTGATGCCAAGGTGTCACCAATAAGTACACGAAAAACCTCCTCAGTTATATAAAAACGGAAAATTTAATCCATGAAGCATAAGATTGAAATAAACAGTTAAGTGCTTTCACCCGCTACACTGTGGGCTTCTTCAGAACACTATAAACAAAATCTCTATTGCTTAAATTCAAAACTTGGCGCTAAAAGAAACTTTGTCATTTAAAGCAAACCTGCAAACTACAACATAGGAGGTAATCCCCTGAAATCTGAAGAAGAAATAAGGGATCTAGGGACCCAAGTAGATAGTCAGCTTTCCTTTGATAACCATATTGCCAAAGTGGTTAGAAAATCCTTCTATGTGACCCATCTGATCACGAAAAGGTTCACATCAAGATCTAAGGATGTTATGGTGCCCTCTACTCTTCCCTCATCAGACCCATTAATGAGTACAATGCACCAATTGGAATGTACCTGGCTAGACATCTCCAGCAGCTGGAGAGACCACAGAGATACCTAACCAAAAGGATTACTGGCCTCAAACAGTTGCCGTATGCAGCACAATTGAAAAAGCTAAGACTGTTCTCTGTTGCATACCGCTTTCTCAGAGGCGATCTCTGTCTAACGTACAGAGCCATGTCCAACCCAGAATTGTTGAACATGCTCCATCTTAGCAAAACCAAATCTACTCGAGCTACACGCTCTAGGGATATAAACCTTAACACAACAATGAATAGAACATGCTGGAGGGATAGATTCCCTTCGCAGAGACTTCCCTTACTATGGAACAGGGTCCCGATCTACATAAGACAGAGCCCCTCACTATCACTCTTCAAGAGGAACCTTGATGAGTGGATGGGTAACAGAAAGTTCACACCAGGGATCACACCAACAGCACTACTTGATAGGGGCCAAGGGTACTAGCTGCTAGTACAAGGGTCTAGGGAACTAATAATGGGGTGGTGAATACTGCACAATGTGGCTGGGCTAATATATGCATTCGGGCAAATAGCCCAGTACCAACCTATGAACCTATAAGCCGTATACACATACTATTCATTAAAATGGAAATAAATTCATTTATATTGTATGTATTCCTCTTTATACTCATTTTGCATCTAATGTATTCAATAAATAAACACAGTATTCCTAAAAAATTCATAAATGAATAACAATAAAAAGCATAAAATAGTAACATTTCTCCTCCACATACATATGAATGCCTCAAACATTATTATATAACCAACTGGCATTGTTTAAAATGTACTAAATGCATTGTATATCAACATCATTTTCTTGAATAATCATAATGTACAGGGTCACTCTACCTCAATTTGTTGAAATCAACTGGTAAAATACAATAACTTAATTGTTACATGTATTATATATATTATTGTTGTTAAATCTTCCATTATGTATGGTTTACTGAAAAAAATATTTTAGTGATTATGTTTGTAGATTTATCATATTATTAAACATGGGAAGTGTCACTACCTATAACCCTGGATATTGTTCAGATCAATACCCGTCAATGTTAACCTATCCCATCTCCAAAATAGGTTTACAGGAAATGTAGTTGTTGAGTCCCTGTGATGTGGTCGCATCTAAATATAATTGCCACCAAACTTCCTTGAACCCCAAGAGAGTTTTGTGATCTCCCCCCCAGGGTCCAATTTAATGATATCTAATATGGCAAATTTTAATTCATGTGTCACTCCCACCTTCTCAATGTGTCTGTACAAGGCACTAGTGGTGTCCTTCTTCCTAATACTATAAATATGGTCATATATACGTTTTTTAAAACATCTCTCAGTTTTTCCTATGTAATAACTCGCACATTTAGTGCACTTTGCCATATATATGAGCATTTTAGTATTGCAATTACCATATTTGAATCTCACTGTAATGTGAGACTCATTCTCTATTTTTCTTTTTTTCTTTTTCTAAGATGTACATACATTGATTACAGGTCCCACATTTTGTGGTGTATTTCCTATTGCCTTTATAAGCTCCCATTACTCATGTTGATTGATTAGATTGTTCTAAATAATTTTTAATATTACTTCCCATCTTGTACACAAATCTCGGTTTTGCTCCTAAAATATCTGTCACTGTTGAATCCCCCAGCATCAAATACCAATATTTGGTTAATATATTAATTACTTGTCCTACTTCCGGATTAAACATAATTATACAACATCTCTGATATCGAACATTGTCATGGTCCTTGTTTCTCCCTTTATCTTGTACAAATCTGTTAACATTTCTTGATCCCAATAAAGGTTTAAATTTATTCCCCCCCATTCCTGTATAATGTATTGTCCTACATTTTGCATCATGTCTAACGGATAACCTCTCTCCTGAAACAAACTGGTGATGAAGGTTATTTCCTCAACCATTTCATTATAGTGAGAAGTCATACGTGCAGCACGTATACATTGCCCTTTGAAGATGTTGTATTTAACTTTCTCTGGATGACAACTCCCATATTCAAGGTAGTCATTAGAAAACGTACTCTTATGGTGGATACGAGATTTAAATCCTCCTTCCCGACTATAGATGTATGTGTCAAGATATGCTGTACCCTGATAGCTGTGAGAATGTGTAAATTTAAGGAATTCACTGCTGTGATTGAGAAATTCAATAAAACTATCGAACCTGTCAATACTGTCATCCCATAAAATGTAAATGTCGTCCAAAAATCTTGAGTAGTGCTTGACACTTTTATAGTATACACTGGGGAACAATATGATGTCTTCCCAATCAAGCATAACCAGGTTCACAAAAATGGGAGCACAAGCAGCGCCCATTGCTACCCCCCTGGTCTGGTGAAAATGTTCTCCTTCGAAATAAAGTGAGTTATTGTCAAGCACTATGGACATACATTCCATAATCAAACACACATTCTCCCAATCTAAATTGGTATGTTTCATGATGCTGTTACATAATGCATCCAAACCAGCTTGTTTAGGGATACATGAAAAAAGATCAATGACATCTATGGTTACAAACAAGAGTCCTTCTTTCCATTCATCTACTGGATAATTACTTAAGAACTCCCAAGAGTCCTTCACCATATGCCGTAGCTTATTATATATATGTTTTAACCAGATGTCTATTATTTTGCCCATAGGGTAAGTTTTGAATTTAAGCCGTAGAGATTTTGTTTATAGTGTTCTGAAGAAGCCCACAGTGTAGTGGGTGAAAGCACTTAACTGTTTATTTCAATCTTATGCTTCATGGATTAAATTTTCCGTTTTAATATAACTGAGGAGTTTTTTTGTGCACTTATTGGTGACACCTTGGCATCAAGACATTCGTCGGATTTTCACTTTGTGTGCATTCTGTTGTTGCCAGCCATGGAAGTCACCGGTGACAATTTGCCTCTAAATAACGAAGCGGAGAGAGATGATCTTGCTAAATTGCGAGTAGATCTTGCTTCCTTAAAAGGGGAAGTAAGCCAGCTTTTGGAACTATTCTCGGGTTTTACACGGACTGGTGTAAAATCGGATGGAATAGTAGATTCCAATGGTAACGAAAAAATGGAAATTATTTGGAATTTATTAGGGAAGACAGAAATTTCTTCTGAAAATATAGCTAGGGAGTGGGATAAAATTAAAGTGGACTTTAAAAATAGGGTGGAAATAAAAGAAAGCGATCCGTTTTGAAGGGGTATTTCAGAGCAACACAGTTAAGACTCCTATACATAGCACAAGCAGAAAACTATAATTCATAGTGGAAAGGGATGATGATGAAACAGGGGGGAAGCTCAGGAAACAAGGAGAGACTGGGATTTTGGATGCAGACCATTAAGGAGAATAACAATAATCATACAAAGTATTATATTCATACAGTAGCAGAGGGTATTCTGAGAACTAAACCAACACAGTAATGGAGATTCTGCCAACACGGATGACTGCAATTAGGGATACAGACAATTGATAAGAGGGGTCTGGAATTTATTGGAGAAAACTATCAAAGTAACCAAGGTAGTGGGAGCAAATAACTAGAGAGGGAAAGGTAATAGAACAGGAAGACACCAAGAATTTGTTTGGACTGCAGGTTACAGAATGCCTTCCCTATCAAGGATTGATATCAGAGTATAAGCAAAGAGAAAGAAATACAGGGCTCCTAGATGAAAGATCAGAACTGGTAGAGTTTGTAGTAGAATTTAGAACAGAAGCTGATGTTAAAAAGGAATAATTAGTAGACCATATAAAATATTGCATGGTAACTCTAAGAATCAATCAGAGGAGGTTAGAAAGGATTGGGAAGAGAGACTGGATAAGCAAATCACAAAGAAACAATGGGGGATATATGTATATCTCCCAAATATGCAGCAAAGTCTAGAAGATTTAGGATATTTGCTTGGAAGTGTTTACATAGGTAATTTTATAATCCAATAGACTCCAAAGAATTTTTCCACAGGTAGACAGCAAATGTTGGAGGTGTGATGGGGAAGAAAGAGATAACTGGGAATGTATTTTCTGAGAGTATAATGAGTTGGCAGACTTTAAAGATTCCCTGCAGACTGCTTTGTCAGATATACTTGGTGAGCAAATTGGTGTAACTAAGGAAATATGTTTTTTGAGCTATGATATAGAATCGAAATTGCCTAGACATAGTAATGCCTATCGAAAATGGTGGCTGGCAAAAAAAGAAAAATGAAAATAAAAGTCTAAACCAACTTTACTAGAAGTAGTGAATATAATAACAGAGATAAAACAACTGGAACTGGGATCTTTAGGAAAGGGAAGGAGCAAACTACATAGAACAAAATGGGAATTATGGGAACAATACATGTAGAGGAGGAATGAAGTTTAAAAAAGGCAGGATTTGAATGAGCTACACAATGTTCAACTGACAATGGCTGGATATATTGTAAGTGATATGTAATGTTTGCAGCTGTGGTTGTGTCAACATGGTTTGTAATGTATAATGTTTACAACTAAAATTGTGTCAATGTGGTGTGGTTTGTTTTCATTTATATAAATGCAAGATTGCCTATGTCATATGTGATAATTTAATAAAGATGTTTCCTGTTTAAAAAATAAAGAAATAATAGAAAGGGAGATATTGTTTTGGTAGTGTAATGAGTTGTCAGACATTAAGAATTATCTGCACACCACTCTATCAGAAATGCTGGGTGAACACATTCATATAACTAAGGAAATTTTTTTGCACTATGATACAGAATTGGGATTGCCTAGACATAGTAAGGCCTTGCTGAGTCTAATTGTGGTTGCTGTAAAAAAAAAACAGTTAAAAGAAACTGGAAAGCAAAGTCTAAACCAACTGTACTAGAAGTGGTGGATAAACTAACACAGGTAAAACTGGAAATGGGAACATTAGAAAAGGGTAGGAGTACATTACATAGAAAAACAATGGGAATTGTGGGAACAATACATGCAGAATAATGTTCTGGAGGAGGGAGGAGGAATGAGGTTTAAAAAAAGAAGGTAGAATTTGAATGAGCTACGTATATAATTTTTGGCCACCAATGACTGGATAGATTATGAGTGACGTATAATATTTGCAACTAAAAATATGTCAATATGGTTTGTTTACATTTATATAACTGTTTGATTGCCTATGTTATGTGATAATTTAATAAAGATGCTTCTTGTTTAAAAATGGAAATTTTGGAACAATTCCTGCAGAGAAAATGGTTTAGAGGAGGAATGATGTTTAAGAGAAGGAGTCACTGAATAATTTATATAAGGTGGTTTAGATTATATGATATATAACTATGTATGTGATGTATAATGCTTGTAAATGTAAACTTGTTAATATGGTTTGATTGCTTTTATATAATTTTAAGTTTGGTGTCACAAGTGATAATTCAATAAAGATGTTAAAAATATAATTATTTAGAGGTGCTGATAAAGGTTAATATATTGCAGAATAAGGAGAATCTCACAGAGCAAGTGGAGGAGCAATTGCAGAGTGCTAAAGAGAAAACAAGGGAGTATCTGGAAGATGTGCATGAGGTTAAAAAGAATGCTGTTACACAACTTTTTTTTGATAATAACTCCAGAGCACAAAGACTTTTGGCACAATGACTTAAGCAACAGAAAGTAGAACGGGTTATTGACAAACTTGGGGAGCCTGTAACACATGAAAAAGAAGCAGTGATCCTATAGATGTATTAGGGATATTTTGGAAATTTTATAACAATTTGTATAAAGAACTGAAGTGGGGAAATCAAGAAAGACTTAAATATGTCAAGGTTAGCGGTAGATAAAGCTCAACAATTAACAGTTAAGATATGAGGAGATGAGATAAAAATGGTGATGTATAACAAATCTGCTGGAAAGTCTGCAGAAATAGAGGGTGTTCTGATCAAAGTTTGGAAGCTAAGAGGGAAGACAGTAATAAAAATCTGGAAGGTTTTGTTTACTAGTATTTTAAAAGAAGGGGAAGTGCCAAGTCCTGGAAAAAAGTGTGGTAGCTTTAATATCTAAAGGCATAAAAACCCCATCAGATACAGCTTCATATAGCTCCATTTCAATTTTAAATGATGATTATAAAGTGTTTAGCTTTATAATGGCTAAAAGAATAGCAAAGGTAATGCCAAAATTGATAGAGATTGATAAATGTGGTTTTGTGGCAGGGAGACAAATATATGCCAACATTAACAGAACAATGATAATCCACAGCAAAGCAGAATGTAGGAAAATACAACTTTGTGGCGTGGTCTTAATTCACAGAAAGCATTTGACAGAGTAAGCTGTGATTTTTTGCGTAGGGCATTGGAAGCATTTGCATTTCCTGATAAGATTATAAGGTTGATTAGGAGGATATATGAGGGAATGGAGGCAAAAATTAAAGTGGGTAGGTTCCTCTCTGATAAGTTATGTTTGAGCAGAGGAACCAGGCAGGGGTGTCCTCTTTCTCCTTCGTTATTTGCATTATATTTAGAACCATCAAAGAAAATAAGGGATTCAGAAATTCAAGGATATAGTTGACATGGTACTCAATAAAAGCTCGCTTTATTGCAAATTATATTATTTTATACCTGATAAAACCAGAAAAGGATGTCTCAGTGCTGTGGAACATTTTGAGACAGTTTCAAGTCATTTCAGGATACAAAATCAATGAAACTAAAACAAAGGCAGCCGTAAACTACTTGCCCACACACAAATTTGTTCGGCAATACCCATAATTATGGGAAATTATAAAATTAAGTACTTAGGAGTATGGGTTAAAAATGATTCTGTTATGGCAGGTAAGGATATGTGGGAAGAGACTAAAACGATAATATAAAAACTGAGAAACTAGAAGTGCTGTTTTATGGATATGGATAGCAAGATACAAGTAGTGAAAATGTTTTTAGTCCCTTTTGTTTTATACACAGGTCAGGCATATTTTATCAACCAGAGGAGAAGTTGTGGACAGTAAGTAATTAAGAGCTGAAGGAGTTTATCTAGGAGGAAAGAAGGCAAGAGTGAAGTGGGTTAACATGAAACTTCCAACAGAAACAGGTGGTTTATGATTACCTGATTTGAAGCGATATTTTAGAGCTACACAGTTAAGGCTCTTATACATAACACAAGCAGAAAGCTACAATTCAAAGTGGAAAGGGATGATGATAAAGTGGGGGAGGTAATTCAAGAAATAAGGAAAGAATGGGGTTTTGTACACAGATCCTTAAGGAGAATAACAACAATCATACAGAATATTTATATTCATAAAGTCAGAGAAAGTATACCAAAAACTAAGCCAACATGGGAATGGAGAAAAAAGATTCTGCCAATAGGAATAAATGTAATTAGGCGTACAGAATATAGGCAAGAGGGGGGCTGGAATTTACTGGAGGAAGCTGGCAAATGAAGCAAAGTATTGGGAACAAATAATTAAAGAGGAAGAGGTAATAAAATGGGAAGAAGCCACGAAGATATTTGGACTGCAGGCCAGAGATTGCCTTCTGTATGAGGTATTGATATCAGACTATAGACAAAAAGAAAGGGACAGGGGATTCCTAAGTAAAAGAGCAGCACTGGCTGAGTTTTCAATTGAATATAGGACAGAGGCTGCTGTTAAAAAGGGATAATTAGTAAGACACATGAAATATTATGCGATAACTATAGGATTCAATTATAGGAGTTCAAAAAAGATTGGCAAGAGAGATTAGATAAGCAATTCACAAAAACATAATGGGAGGACATATGTATGGCTGCCAAATCTGAAACAAAATCTAGAAGATTTAGGATTTTTGCCTGGAAGTGTTTGGATCGATACTTTTATACCCCAAGGAGACTCGAAAGAATTTTTCCTCAGGTAGATGGCAAATGTTGGAGGTGTAATGGGGAAGAAAGAGGTACCTGAGAGCATATGTTCTTGGGGTATAATGCTTTGGCAGATTTTAAAAATTCCCTATAGAGTACTTTGTCAGGAATACCTGGCAAGCAAATGAGTTTAAGTAAGGAAAGCTACTACTCTTTTTTCCAAAAACCCTCTAACCTCAAAACAACCTTCACCATTTCTTCTGTAGACAACACCATCATATAACCTGACCCACATACTAAAGTTCTTGGTTTTATTATCGATGACCAATTAAAATTTGATACCCATATTCAGCACTGTATCAAAAAGACCAATCAAAAACTCTGCCTACTCTGCAGACATAAAAAATACCTAGCCCCTGACTCTAGGCAGAAACTAGCTCAGGTCTTCCTCCTTCCATGTCTACTTTATGCCGCCCCCATCTTTTCCCATCTACAATCTACCCTTTTGGATAAACTCTGTCAATCATACTATAGTGCTGCATGATTTGTTAGTAACCAACCCTACAAATCTTATCACTGGCATGCACTAAAACAACTCCAGTGGCTTGACTTCCCTCAGCACCTGCTTCACTCCCAGCTGCAAATGATCCATACTCTACTGTTAAAACCCTTTTCCTGTCCTGCTCTGTCATCACTAATATCACATTATACCCCTCCCAGAACTCTTCGCAGCTCTGACCAGCTCCTTATGGAAACCTATAAACCAAACAAAAACATTGGTAAACTTATTTACAACTATAGCATATCTCATGCATGGAACAAACTCCCCCTTAACATCCAAATCATTTCCAACATAAATCTTTTTAAATTAGAACTTAAAACTTTTCTCCTAAATGCCAACACCTGTCACTGCAATGATCCCACTTAAATCCCACCTTACCACCTTACATTTCACACTTTTAACACCTACCTATTGCAAGTGTCCTATCTCATTTTCATCTCTTTCTCTTTTAGTTGATTAAAAAAATACAGCTTTTGTACTGCATGTTATGCACATTATTGCAATATTTATGTAAACTTCATTCTCAGGCCTTTTTGTAAATTTCTAATGATCTCATGTAAAGCGCATTATTGAAATGTTTGCATAAAACTTCATAGTCAGATGTTTTTCTTTTTTGTAACTTTGTAATGACTGTCTGGAGCTTTTCTCTTCACATCTCCACTAAAAACAGGCCACAGGCTCAGTTGGACTAACCCGGTTAACAAATGACAAATAAATAAATAAAAACAAATGGTTTATTTATTTATTTTTTTGAGATGGGATACAAGATCTGAATTGCCTAGACATAGTAAGCCCTTGTTAAGTTTAATTCTGGTGGTGCCAAAAAAGCAATTACTAGAAAATGGAAATGAAAGTGTAAACCAACTGTACTCATGCAGTGAATATTGTAACAGAGATAAAAGAACAGGAACTGGGACCTTTAGAAAATGGTAGGAGTAAATCACATAGAAAACATGTAAATTGTAGGAATAATACATGCAGAAATACGTTTTGAAGGAGGAATGAGGTTTAAGAAAACCAAGAATTGAGCAATTTATGTAATGTTGCTTTAATTATATAGTGGAGAACAATATATATATATATATATGTATATATATATATATATATATATATATATATATATATATATGGATTCACTTTATAATCCCGAAATCCTGAAATATAGAATTTCAGAATTTCGAGATCATAAAGCCGAAACCGAAAATCCCGAAACCTCAGAAGCGCGAACTTTAAAATTGCGAACACTACACTAACCATATACCACACACACACACACACACACACACACACACACACACACACACACACACACACACACACACACAGCTTCCCCCAACAAACACTCAAACCTACACTACATACAAAATGGGGGCAAGCCCCCCTGCACCCCCCCTACTTAAATATACTAACTCCATGGTCACACTACACAGACAAACACACAAAAACACCACCATACAAGCTACATTCCCCTCGCACACACAGATCACAGTAACCAAACACACTGACACACACTAAAGCCCCTAACCAAAACCCTTAAACATAAATACTTACTTGAACTTCCAGCTATCCCTTCACACAGCGTTAACACCAGAAGCGCTACTTCAAAATCTCCGTACTTCAGGATTTTGAAATTTCTGCTTCTTGGGTTTTGAACATTTGAGCTTTCAGCTTTATAATCTCATAGGTACATAGGTTGATACTAGGCTATCTGCCCTAGGACATTTACAAGCCTAGCCAGAGTGTGTTTGGCTTTCGCCACCCTTCTTAGATTAGTTGACTGTGCCTCTGTATAGTAGGTCACAGAAGATAGCCCATTTAAGGTTAGTTTACCATGCCTCTGTCTAGCAGTGACACAGAAGAGATCCCAGGGGTAAATTTACGATCTCCCATCCAAAAGTCAAGATTCTTCTTGAAGAGGGTCATTGAGGGGCTCTGTCTGACATGGATTGGGATTTTGTTCCAGAGTGAGGGGAGCCTCTGGGATATGAATCTGTCCCTCCAGCATGTTCTATTTATTTCTGTGCTGAGGTTTAAGTCACTGGAGCATGTAGTTCTGATGGATTTGGATTTCTTGAGGTGGAGCATGTCCAATAATTCTGGGCTGGACATGGCTTTATATGTCAGGCACAGATTGCCTCTGAGTAGGCGGTAAGCAACTGAGTAGAGCTGGAGTTTCTTTAGCCTAACTGCGTAGGGCATCTGTTTGAGTCCCTTGATCCTCTTGGTGAGGTACTTTTGGGGTCTTTCTAGTTGTAGCAGGTGTCAGGTAAGGTACATCCCAAATGGGGCATTGTATTCAATTATGGGCCTGATGAGTGATGAGTAGAGGGGCACAATGACCTCTCTTGATCTAGATGTGAACCCCTTCGTGATAAGGTGGGCTATATAGAATGTCTTTCTAACCACTTTGGCAATGTGATTGTCAAAGGAGAGATTGCAATCTACTTGGGTCCCCAAATCCCTAATTACTTCTTCCGTACTTAATGGATTACCGCCTATGTGGTAATTTGTGGGCACTTTGTTTTTCCCAAAGGGGATGACTATGCACTTTTTGGCATTTAGCTTTAGGCCATGGCTCTGGCACCAGTTATCCATCTCTGTGAGACCTTTTTGGAGGATGCTTGTGTCAGCCGGCGAGTCAATTATGGCCCCCAGTTTGCAGTCATCTGCAAACTTTGTCAGCCATAGTTCTCCTGTGTTAGCCTGTACCTCAGAGAAATATATATCTAACAAGAGAGGTCCCAGGACTGAGCCTTGTGGGACGCCACTTGTAACTGGTTTAGAGTCTGACATGGCACCTGCAATTCTGACCATGTGGGTTCTATCCCTAAGCCAGTTTGCAACCCATCTTGTGACATAGGGGTTGATATTTAAGCTGGTGAGCTTATTTATGATGCCCGAGTGGGGTATTGTGTCGAAGGCTTTTGCAAGGTCAAGGTAGGCTGTGTGGACTGCCTTCCCTTCGTCTATGGCCTTGGTGACTGTTTCAAAGAAATTGACCAGGTTCAAGAGACAAGATCTGCCCTTAACAAAGCCAAATTGGGTAGGATCCAGTGTTTGGAGGTTCCCAATGTCTTTGTTTATGAGTTCCATGATGATATGCTCCATAGCTTTGCAGACCAGGCTAGTTAGGCTTATAGGCGATAGTTTCCGGGGTCTGTTGTGGCACCACCTTTATGGAGTGGGACCACTGTTGCTGTACGCCATTCTTTGGGTACATATCCTGTTGTAAGGCTGAGACTGAACAGTGATTTTAAGTGAGGGTTCAGTTCTTCTTGGAGCTCATGTAAAACGCAGCCCGGGACACCGTCTCGGGATTCTGAAATTCTGTATTTCAGAATTTTGGGATTATGAAGTGTTCCTATATATATATATATATATATATATATATATATATTTATATATACACACACACACACACACACACACACACACACACACACACACACACACACACACACACACACACTGTATAATGTTTGTAAATGTGAACTTGTTAATATAGTTTGATTACATTTATATAAATTTGAGTTTGCCTATGGCACAAGTGATAATTCAATAAAGGTGTTCAAAAAACCCAGCCATACAGAATATTATATCCATAAAGTTGCAGACAATATTCTAAGAATAAGCCAGCACAAGAATGGAGAAAAGAGATTTTGCCTATAGGGATGACTGCAAGTAGGGGTATACAGTATAGACAAGAGGGGGCTAGAATTTACTGGAGAAAACTGGCAAAGGATCAAATGTATAGGGAGCAGATAACTAGACAGGGGAAGGTAATACAATGGGATGAGGCCAAGAAGATTGGAGTGCAGGCTAGAGAGTGCTTTCTCTACCAGCGATTGATATTAGAGTATTTGCAAAGATAAAGGGATAGGGGAATCCCAAGCGAAAGCCCTGCTTTGGTAGTGTTCTTAGTTGAATCTAGAATAGAAGCTGTTATTAAAAAGGGATAATGAGTAGGACGTATACGATACTTCACAATAACTGTAATAATCAACCAGAGCTGCTTAGAAAAGATTTGGAAGAGGGAATGGATAAGTAATTTACAAGGGAGCAATGGGAGGACATATGGCTCCCAAGTAAGCAACAGACTCCAGAAGTTTAGCATTTTTGCTTGGAAGTGTTTGCATAGGTATTTGTATAACCCAAGCAGACTCCAAATATTTTTTTCCTAAGGTAGGTGGAAAATGTTGTCAGTAAGATGTGGAAGAAAGAGGTAATTGTGAGCATATGTTTTGGGAGTGTGATGATTTGGCAGATTTTAAAAATTCCTTACAGAGTACTCTGTTTGAAATATTGGATGAGCACATGAGTGTAACTAAGGAAATGAAGCTTTGAGTTGGGACACAGGATCTGAAATGTCTAGACATAGTAAGGCATTGTTCAGTTTAATTCTGGTGGATGCCAAAAAAGCAATTACTAGAAAGCAGAAATCAAAGTCTAAATCAACTGTATTTGAAGTATTGAATATTGTAACAGAGATAAAAGAAATGGAAATGGGACCTTTAGAAAAAGAAAGGAGCAAATTACATAGAAATAAATGGAAATGTCAGGAATAATATGAGCAGAATTATGTTCTGGAGGAGGAGTGAGGTTTAAGGGAAGGCAGGAATTGAGCAAGTTTTGTAACGCTGGATTGAGGTTAGTTATAAAAAATAACATATGTGATGTATAATGTATGTAACTGGAAACATGCCAGCATGGTTTGTTTTCTTTTCTGTTAATGTACATTTGCCTACGTCTTTAGTGATAACTTAATAAAGGTATTAAAACAATAGCACCAAGTGCCAAAGTTATACTGTACCAAGGTGTTAGCAATCACCTGCATAGTTATTAATGGATAATACATTGAAAAAAAATTCCAAACTCTTCTTTGTTAATTCCTGAAAATAAAGTCCATCTGCAAAAGACACTGTAGCAGAATTACTCAAGACAAAAATGAAAGACAGATCAAATCACATAGTTTATGACAGACAGACCAGGGCTCTTTGTGATTTGCAGAAAAGGTGATAATTCAACAGAGTTGTCATGAAAAACAGAAGGTGGCTGTTTTTGTTGAATTGTGAGCAGTCAAGATTAAATGTTATGAAAACTTCAGATGGTAAACAGCTAAGGAGGAAAACAATCTGCTCAAGGCATGTAATGAGACTCAGACTGAAACTTCACAAATTCTTTTTTATTCATTTTAAGAAATACAACAATCATCATATTAATGACATCACTTCAAAAACATTGTATCAAAATCACCAACCACAATACTTAATTGTTTCTTTATTAACTAACAAAGGATATAGCATCCACCATTACAGCTTGTACCCCAATACAATGCATTATAGCTTGTGTGACTGGATTGTATCACTGGCTTTCCCTACTCCAGGTTTGAACTACATTTTGTAATCTCCACACTGCCCCATCCGCCCCCTCTTTGAAACAATTTCCTTTTCTCTCCTACATTACCAATTGCTTCTTTTCCTGAGGTGCGCTTTTCCTAGCACCACTGGCATCATCACCTTCCAATGTCTCTGTTTCCATTTTCAGTTACAAAGACGTGCATCTGGAGCATTTCTCCCTGGGCCTCCGCTGAAAATTGGCTCGTTCCAAGTCGGACTTTCCCGGTTAACAAATATAATATAAAAAATATAAAAAATGTCCACCCCTACTGCCACTAACATCATCTCCACTTTCTCCTTCCACGACATTTCTCCTTTTCAACCCAAACAAACACAGTCACTAGTTGCCATCAGTCATCCCACTATTATCTTCTCCCACAATGTAATTACTTCTCTTTATATCTCTCATCTCTTCAAGTGCATTCACATATGTAGGTTTCAGCTGCCTCCTCAACATGTCCCATCTTTCTCCATCCATGCTCCACCTGTAACCTAACAGGCAACCTAGCTTGTCATCTATGAATCAACCATATTGCCAATCTCCTAATTATAGGCACATCACCCATGTTTCGTCCCAGACTCTATTCTCCCCTACACTTCACTCTCTACTGTCCAGCTGTCTTTCATCTTCTGTATGCCACACTTTCCTTCCACTTACGTTAAATCCTTATAAATATTATTATCTGCTCCTTCACCTGCACCAGATGTGCATCCTTCCTTACCATCCTAGCCACCAATAGACTTCCTCCCTTCTCCTTCTAACCACTGCCCATCAACTAATCTTTTCAGACCTCCCTACTCCAACTACGTACCATTTCCCATTCTACTTCCTTCACATCTTTAATTTTGTTACTTGTTCCTTCTTTGTACAGATCTTACACTCTAACCATCTGCTCATTCCCTTCATCTCATTAATAGCCCTAATCATGACTGTCAAAGAATGACACTGAAGGGCAAAGAGACAACCTCTATAACAATATGTCTATAGATTCAAGCAGATGCCTAGAGAAGTATTCAGGGGTTTTTTGAGGGAATGTACAGAACAGCTGCCATCATATTTTTATCTTATCAGATCTTAGAGTAAAAGTTTAGTTTCATCTGTAGTACCACATTAATGTGACAATTTTTCCATCTACTAAATTGCTAACTCATTAGACAGACACTTCAGAAAAAAATCAGTAAAATGTGTATTGCTGAATTCTGACATCATTGTAGTATCAGTATGAAAACTACAGATGAATGATGATTTGAGATATAAAATGAAACAATATTAAATGTCTGTGTTGTATCAAACATAGATACTGCAAATAACCTCAAAATAAGCAAAGATTTATGTTTCAAAATAGGGATGTAACATATCATGCTGTTTCTTTAAATGGGTGTATAGCACAGTTAAAGTGGAGTGCTTCCATAGCAAAGTCCTATGGCACCCTCGCATCCAGCTATATTACAAACCAACATATCATTGGGGGATGTAGTACTAAAACCATCTCATTACAACAAAACAACAACTGCACTATGACAGACTTTGCTTGCCAAGCAAGAATGTGGTTTAGTGAGGTGCACATAATTACCAAGGCAGGGTGCTCTGTCAACAACACTCAATTGCACTCCCACATATAACTGGATCACAAGCTGGCATGTCATTATGGGGTACACAGCTGAGCCTGCTGCAGTATGATGGCCCTAGATTGTCTGGTCCACTCCCCAGTTATGAAGCATTACAATTCAGGTCAGCCATGATGCTGTTTCCATTTGGATAGACAGAAGATGGTAGAAGGATGTCAGGGTATGTCCCAGTAGCAGAGGGTTTGGAGAAAGATGAAACTATGGGATAAGTGAGAGAGTCTGATTGCCCCCACTCAGAAATACTTGGATGAAATTAAGTGCCAGATTCTTAAAGTTTCAAACCAATATTTATTAAAGTATGGATAAGCTCATGAAAAGTTACAAATCTGGTACTTTACTTCATCCAGAAGGATTTACTGCTATGGTCTAAGATTAGTAAACTGGCATAGTACAGTATTTTCTAAAGGTATGATCACAAAGAAACATTTATCCTTATCGATCATTCTCACAAATGTGAAGCACTGCCTCTGCTTACCCAGTTAACAAACTGTGAATCAATAAACACTTGGGAGGGTGGCCTAATGGTTAAGGTGTTTGCCTTACAAACACAAGGTGCACAGTTTGAGTCTCACAAGGGATAACTGGCTATGCTTAAAAATGACTTGCAAGGGCAGTTAGCCTAGTACTACCATATAAACCTAAAGAAATATATATATAGAAAAACATTCAAATAGACAGATAAACAAACATTTTTATAACCAAGAATGCCCATTTGAGAAGATCGCAGTTCAGTTTAATCCAGATAAGAAATCCCCTAAATGTATATAAAACACACAGCCATAACGAGACAAATACCTATGGAATATATTATTAACCATTTATGCATATAAGTTGAGAGATATCAATTTAGATAAGCTAATTAACTGACATTCTTCACACTTAAATCCCCACTGCATTACCTATATTCTTCAAACAAATCTTTTTTTAACAAAAAGAACTTTATTGAATTGTCACTTATGACATAGGCAAGCATACATCCATATAAATGAAAACACCTAGATTGACAAAATTTAAGTTGCAGACATTATATATCACACATAATCTACACAGTCATTGTCAACTGAACATTACATAGCTCATTAAATTCCTGCCCTCCCTTAAACCTCATTACTCCTCCAAAACATTATTCTGCATGCATTGTTCCCACAATTCCCATTTTCCTATGTAATTTGCTCCTACCCTTTTCTAAAGATCACAATTCCAGTTATTTTATCTATGTTACTATATTCACTACTTTTAATATGGCTGATTTAGATTTTGATTTCCATTTTCTAGTAACTGATTTTTTTGGTAGACACCAGAATTAAACTCAGCAAGCTCTTACTATATCTAGGCAATCCAGATTCTGTATCAAAAAATAATTTCCTTAGTTATACCAATTTGCTCACCCATTATTTATGACAGAATAGTCTGCAGGGATTTTTTTTTAAGTCTGCCAACTCATTACACTCTCAAAAGATACGTTCCCAGTCGCCTCTTTCTTCCCCATCACTCCTCCAACATTTGTAATCTACCCGAGGAAAAATTCTTTGGCTTCTGCTTTCGGTATAAAAATACCTATGCAAACACTTCCAAGGAAAAATCCTAAATCTCCTATACTTTGTTGCATATTTGGGAGCCATGCGTATATCCTCCCATTGTTTCTTGGTGAATTGTTTGTGTAATCTATCTTCCCAAACCTTTCAAACCTCTTCTGATTGATTCCTATAGTTATCATGGAATATTTTATATGCCCTACTAATTATCCCTTTTTTAGCAATAGCTTATATTTCAGATTATACTAATAAATCTACCAGTGCTGTTTTTTTCACTTAGGATCCTCTATTACTTTCTCTTTGTCTGTACTCTGATATCAATCCTTGATAGAGAAGGCAGTCTCTAACCTACAGTCCAAATGTATTCTAGGCCTCTTCCCATTCTATTACCTTTCACTCTCTATGTGCTCTGAATACCTAGGCTCCTTTGCCAGTTATCTCCAGTAAATTCCAACCCTCTCTTGCCTATTCTCTACACTACTAATTGCAGTCATATCTATTGAAAGATTCTCCTTTCTACATCCTCATTCTGGCATAGTTCTTAAAATACTTTCTGCTACTTTATGAATATAATATCCTGTATGTTTATTGTTATTCTCATTATGGATCTGTATCCAAAATCCCAGTCTCTCATTATTTAATGAGCCCCCCCACCACCATTTCATCATTATAATCCCTTTCCACTTTGAATTATAGCTTTCTGCTTGTGCTATGTGTAGGAGCCCTGACTGTGTAGCTCTGAAATATCCTTTCAAATCATGTAATCCCAAACCACCTTGTTCTATTGGAAGAATCAATACTGATTGTGATACTTGTAGATAACATATTACAGTAGTAAAAAATGTAATAGCACAGTATAATGTGAATCACATAGAGAAAGGCTGTTAAAGGAAGGTCTGGAAGCCCACTATGTTACAGACACTTGCCTCTTACAGTAAGGGATTCCAGGGCTAAGAATGGAGACTCTAGGTGAATCCTGAGCAGGAAAAGCTGTAGAAAATACCAGGAGAATGCAAGGAAGTCCTGTTGATCTACTCTGAGAATACAAGGTGACTAACAGTGGATTTAATTAAGAAGTACCCCTAGAAGCTGTAACTGTAGATGTATTTGGGATTACAATTCAGCTTGACCACAGCTGCAATACCAAAGACTAATGTGTTGCATTGAGAGACTTTAAAAGTGGTACTATAAGGGTCCTAGAATCATGTTAAGCAGAAGCATTCTTGTTTTATTTTAAATTTAAAGTTAACTTTAATTTAAAATGTGCAGTGCACTTAAAAAAAACTGCATCTAGTGCATTATACTTTCTACAGTACTATTACTCTTGCTTGAATGCAGCTTACTTTTTGTAGCCCTCAACTCTTCCCATAATATTTGCATTCTCCGGATAGCTGAAACCAAGCTCCGTCATTTCATCTCTGTCTCTCAGTGCACAAGAACACAACTGTGTCTTAATAACTAAGCCAAACTGTCTTCCTATTATGTCTAAAACTATCCTTCTGCTAATGCACAAACATTCATACTATTGCCAGTTGTTGCTGCAGCTACACTCCCAAACATCCTACCTTCTCCACAGTAATGACCAGGAACCCTCCTACTATATTCTTCAAAAACTACATTAGCCTTCTGGAATTGTCTTGTCTGGGGAAAGTGGGAGTCTTAAAGCATATCCATCCTTCAGAGTATTACTCAAACACCATTTTGCTAAAATTTACAAACACGTGCTTGTGTGAGGTTGGTTAATACTGCACATATCTTCTAATTATGAATATATGTCCTTTAGAGAGAGTATTACTCAAAGACCACTTCTTTGAAACTTTAATACTAATTAATCATAGCTCTCAACCTTCCATCTTCAAAATGTAGGGTTGCTACCTTTTAAGATGTCCAAAGTGGGAGATTTTTTGTGAAACAGTCAGATTTTGCAGGACAAAACATGCCCACAGCCAGTGCAAAGCACAGAACTTCACAGTTTTGCCAAAATAAAAGCTTATTCTTATAGCATTTGAGTTGCTTATGTTGGATTGGTTCCCATAATTAAGTGTTTCAGATATAAAATAATTGTACGCAACTACTAATGGCAACTCTGGAAATATTTTTGTTCTGACATCTTATGACATTTGGCATTTTTCTTTTTTTTTCTGCAGGACACAACTGCCCAAAAAGGGACAGTTGGCAGCCCTACCAAAATGTAAAACTACCTCTGACAGTGTGGAATATCTAAGCAAAATGTGCACACTTACTAAGTAGGCAGCTCATAATGTGGAAATTACTTGCTTTATCACACTTACAAAGAGTTCGTTGCTGAATGAATTCCATTTAATATTATTCAGAGTTATTTACCATGGATATTTGTTAAGAAATAACAGTTAAGGTGCGCCAAATCCTATCGGTGTAGAACAGAGAACACAAGAGTTTTTAACGCTCCAAATGACGAATGTTCCTAATGAGATACAGTTGAGATGTTAATATGTAATTGAAACATACCTGTCAACCTCTTAGCTCAAGAAATCTGAACAAAGCAAAAATAATGGGTGGACAAAGACCCCAAAATATGGACAGATTTTAAATATTGCTCTTAGAAATTTAGAAAGTTGCTAGAATAACAGGTTTTGTGTTAGACTGCATTTTCTGAAGGAATATGGAGTCTGAAACTCAAAACAGTCTGCCATTATTAAACAACTGCAGTCCTTAGTGATTTGCTGAAAATCACAAATTTTATGAGGAACAGACCAAAAATCCGAGGGAGAAATATGGACATTTTTTTCGAAAATATGGACAGTTGAGAGGTCTAATTGTATATCTTTTATAATAAAGTTTACTGTGCTTCACTTGATTGTACTGCCTGGATAGCCTGGATAATAGCTGAAAATGTTCTCCAGAATAGATACACACTGTCGGCTAACAAATCTAAGTAAGCAATTAACTAGAGTAGAAAACGTATATGGTTAAACCCTCTGGTTTATACTTACTAAACGTTGTTTCTAATGGAACATACGGTAGTTATCGTGGAAAAGTCTTAACAATAAACGTGTGACAGTCCCGTTTAAAAACAAAGGGATTTTCGTTGCAGAATGACTATACATGTTCCTTATAAATTATTATATACACCAAAGATACCGTTTAATGGGTATTTGTTTCTTTCAACCGGTTAAACTCAGCATACTAGAGTCTTTTGAGAGCAGATTTACCTCTCAAGTGTACCTCATTACGAGGAACGTACCTCATTTGGGGTCTTAAAAAGTTCATGTTCCTCAAAGTTCCTCTATCTTCCGCATTGAAAGACTCTGTCACACATTCAGTGTTAGGAATTTTTTTAAGTGAAATCCATGGTAAATAGAAATGAATCATATCAATTCATTAAAAGATCTTCTTTATAAGTAAAATCAGCATATTTTAACAATCCTATGACCTTCCTAGGTGAAGTTGTTAGTAAGCCATTAGTATGTGATCCACATTTTGCCCATTTGTTCCACATTATGAGGGCTAGTGCTCCTCATTTTGGAGATGGAAGGTTGAGAGCTATGGAGCCGAACGAAGGGCACTACCTGGGCAACTAATTGGAAAATGACAGAATCAAACCCAGGACTGTATTTGTTATTTTACCTATGGCTTGATCCTCTGCTACACTAGCTGGATTTTTTTCGCTGTTACTAAAAGGTCCAGTTCTTCCAAATGTAAGCGCTGTTTTTTTTATTCCACAAGTCTTGCTCAATGCAAGCGTTTATTAATGATGTACCTGCAGTAACAATGACAAAGTATCATGTATACAAACGAGAAGGAACAAACTGTGAGATCGGTAGACGGATCGTGCTAATACTGTGCAGGAATTCTCTGTAAGGTGGGATCATTAAAAATTAAGGATGCAGTAGCGATGCTGCTGTGCGCATGTGCATCCTCCAACACGTCATTGCTGTTGTGCGGCTGGAGGCGCTGATGTTAGTGGAGCAGTTATTGGTGTGCTGTGAAACCCGACGGTCATCCCGGGAGATTGTTCCGGTAACCGACACAACGCCAAATGGATTTTTGCATTCTGCACTTTTGTCCGATGTAGCGGTGTCTGTCTTACTGTGTTTGAGATGAAAGAGTATTGCACTTGAGCCTGTGTAGTGGTGTTGCACTGCAGTATCGGTGAGAGGCTCCCGCACAGATTCTCCCATTTTTTTTTCGGTGGTGGTCGAGCCTTGTGCCATCCTGTGGTAGTGCCCCTTTGCGGTGTACGTATGTTGTAGCTGTCTAATATCTTGATTTGATTGTTCCAGCTAGGTGCCGCTCCATCGTGACAGGAAGGGAAGTCTCGGAATCTCAGCCAACTGAGAAAAACAGGACTCTCTGTCACGTAGGGAAATGGACCATCCGAAACAGTAGGAGAACAAGTGCATTGTACATTCCCACAGATTGTCTTCCCTACGGAAAACACGGCGGCATACCAGGGAACAGAACACCTCCACCCATTTTCTGCGCAGGCAGAGTTGACCTGTCGGCTGCCTTTATTTTTGTCATGGGAATTTACACTCTTCGTTAAAACATGGCCTTGTGACAAAACAGTGGAGATTACCGTCGCTAAATAATTAAGATATGCAACTTAGTCCCAGCTCTTGTAATATATGAACTTTCCAAGTGAATAATGTGACTGAAAAGGCCATGATGTTTTTGTGCTTTTGGTTCTCACTGTTTCAGTTTCTCTGTTTTTTTAAGAGTTTGAACCATGGGTTCTTGCTATTGGGACTCCAAACAGCCACTATGCCTTCAAGGTTTACCTGACTTGTTTCAGTAAACAGTACTTGCTGTGCACTCCTACAGTTGCTGCACCACGTCTTTGTTCTTCACTTCATTCTGTTCCTCCTCTGTTTTCTAAACATCCTTAATAGTTTGCCAGTTTGGAGCGTTTTACATGTTCTTGAGTAGGAGGCTGTGCTCCTTATATTCACTTGGACATTATTACAGTGATATAGGAAGAAGAATCCTGCAGTTGTTTTGCTCAGCTAAGATAAGTCTGACAGCACTCAAGAAAAAACGAAGGTGGACGGGGCTTCAAGAATAGAGCACCAATGCAAGATTACCAAGCTGACAGAGAAGGTGGAGGCTGAGGAGATGTTTCTTTTTTTAAGGCTTGTCTGGGACCAGAACTTGCATGTTTTTTTACCTTCTCTTTTAAGTTGTGTTAATCTGTGTTAAATAACAGGGCTGGATTTTTAACCCTGGGACACACTTACTTTAATGGGAATGTTGCCCATGGAGCCAGACATCTGCATCTCACCCTCTGAGAACTGGACACTTGAATCTATGTTAGGGAATGGTTTGGGCAGTTGCCTTGGGGAACTGCACCATGCTGTTGTAAGAGAAGAGTTTGGGCATACTCTGTCCTTAGTGGCACAGAACCCTGAATATGGAGATGGGAAGTGCAAGGAATCTAACTTGATGGTCCTTGATACCATCTCTGCAGATGCACTTAAATTTAGTTTAGACCATGTTGACCAAGGTTCGCCACAGAGACTCATTAGTAATGAGAATTCAGTCAAGAGTGGCAGTTGGGATTATCTGATATTGAACCGAATGGACCCAGATTGGCAGCATGAAGCTGAGACAGAAGACCCTACACCTATTGCTGCACTTGAGGATGTAAACAGAACTGATTCTTTGCTTTTGGAAGATGATGCTTATTTGAGACCTTCATCTGATCAGGATTTATTACAAACCAGTGAACGTGAATGTTTAGATCTAGAACAGATCTTGGTGCTCACAGAATTTCAGGTCCATGTTTCTAGGCCTAACACACCAGACCAGAACCTGGATATCTGTAAAGGGGACCAGCCCATACCACAGATTGCAGAGAGTTTTAAGCTTGGAGGGGATGCTGCAAGCTACACAAAAGACTGTAATTTATTACTGGAAGTAGCAGATTGCAGTCTTACTCAAGATACAAGTACTTGCACTGAGACTCAGGGTTTTCCTTTGAGTGGAAGTGGGTCTTCCCCTCAGATTAGCAACAGAGAGGGTTGTAATCCAGAACTGTCTTATACTGTGACCAAAGAGCCTCCAGGTTCCCCATGTGCAGGACTGTTGCATCAGCAAGCTCCAAATACTGGTTTGTCTTCAGATGTGTCAGAGGACCATCTCTTCACTGCTGATGGCTCATTTCATGATAGTTGTGATACAACAACATCCCTTACTGAATATACAGTACCTGGATGTACTGCAGATTTAGTAGATGATTTTTCTATTGGATTAATGTCATGCAAGTCACTGGATGATAACATGGATGCTATTGGTGCTGAGGTGGATGTCTCCAAACTCCAAGCAGTGTTTGAAGCTCTGGATCGTGACGGAGATGGTTTTGTGAGGATTGAAGAATTTATACAGTTTGCCACAGTGTATGGAGCTGAACAGGTAAGTTGTGCCTTTAGCTAGTGAATGATAATTGCTGACTATAGTTTGTAAAGCCGCTTAGAAGTATATGTTTTGTGTGTGCACATGTGATTGTATTTGTGTGTCTTGTCTCTGTCACTTAGCATGTTTGAAATGGGAGTATTTTTTCTTAATATCTTTTTATGTAATTTTTTTAAAGGGCAGTTGACTGTTTCATGATTGGGTCTGTTAATAGATTTAACCAGTAATTGCCTCTCTCTCTTTTTTTTTTTTTTTCTCTGTCCTCACCTTTTCATTTGCTGTATGCTTGTGGGCAAAGCTTAGAGAATCTATTGTTTACAATGCCATACAGAATTTGCATGTGTGAGTACTCAAGATTTTTGTAATAAGCGACTTGTGAAGCTTGAAAGAGTTCTTTTTTCAAACTTTGCATTTTCAAGTTACTTGTCAGTGTTTTGAAATGCTTTTCCCAGCAAGTTACTGTCACATTTTTTTATGTCAAGGTCTAACATCTGCAACCTTTGCCATCAGGTGGGAGAATTGACTTACTGGATGTTTGGATGTTGTCTGGGAATGCGGTGCTACTAATTTTATGACAGAGCTGTAGGATGTGGCAAAATTTGAAAGCATTGCACCCCCCTTTTTTTTTCCCCAAGCCCTCTTCCCTTTAATAAAGCAAACAGCTTCCTTTCATGATGAAACATTTTCAACCTTAATATTTAAGGTACAGTCAGGTTGGGGAATAGAGGAGCTGGTGACCCCTGTACCATATACAACAGAGATGTCTCAGGCCTGACTCTAGGATCAGACTGTAAGAAACTTGGCTGTGCAGTTGTGGGGTCACTTCTTTTGTGGGTTCACTTCCTTTAGTAGGCCTCCTTTGTGTCAACGTTGTACTGTTTTACAAAATACATTCAGTATTTCTTATGTGCTGAAAGGTTTTACCATACTGTATTTCTATTGGGCATGCCTCCTCAAATGAAACTGATTGTCAGGGACTGCCTTGTTACTTGGTGATTGTTAAGATGGTGCTACAATTCAACATAAATGTTAATGATATATTGCAAAACAGTGAGTTTGTTGCTTGCAGATAGGATTGTAATGTGGTGAGCAGTCAAGAAACTGTTGGGTAATGTGACATTTCAGTAATTTACTGCCCTTTCTAAAATCATGTATTAGTAGACGTCCTTAAATGGAATTTAAAATTTGAAGTTTATTTATTTAGAATTTACTTACATTTTCTTTAAGTTGTAATTTCTGCTTTGCTATTAGTAATCGTGATTAAAAGGGATCACACCAGCTTCCCCCTTACAAAACACTGTTTCCAGATATTGCTGATCCTAAGTATGCTTACATTAGGGAAAAACTGGGTATTATGGCATTTGTTGTATTCACTCTGCACAGTCATGGTGAGATGGCCTTTCTTATTTATTTACTTACTTTAACTTGTTAAGCAGGTAGTTAGGCATCTCCTAAGACTCATTTTCAGCCACAACTCAGGTGTAGTAGCACTACATAAAATGATTACTACAAGAAAATATTCAAAGCAAATTTGTATACAAGAAAAAAATTCCGTACTTGTCACTGAATTGTACAAATTTTGCAAAGTATCCTCAGATATGGTACTTTGAGACCGAAAGTGTAAAACAGCATAACAGAGGAGTGCCATTTAGGGATTAGGTGAATTTCAGTAAGTTATTGGTGGTGCAGCGGTAGCGTTGTCGCCTCACAGCAAAGGTTCTCCCGTTCAAGTCTCGGCTGGAGTGCCTTCTTGTGGTGTCTGCATGTCCTCCCCGCGGTCAAGTGGCATTCGCAAGACATGGGTGAATGGGCGTGCCTTTGTTGAAGGTTGGGCATTGAGCTGGCACCTCAGCACAGTAAAAATCTACTGCCAATCATTAGCAGACCAGAGTTCTGCTGTGGCGACCCCTAACTGGGAAAAGCCGAAAGAACAGCAACATTACCAGTCGTCTGTTACTCTCAGCCCAGGGATGTAGGCTGCAGTGATTCTCTGTGATACTAGCCCTACTTGTTTGTCTTCATTTTAACACATCGGGAGCAAACCTGTAACATCCACTGAGAGCTCTGTTGTGTAAGCGATTGTTTTACAGTTGTGCACATTAAAATTACACTGTATTTGATTCTGAAACTGAGACATTTGTATTAAAACTTCATATTAAAACTTTAATTTGCTCAAAAAATTAATTTATGAAAGAGCTTTTCTTCTTTTCTTCACACTGATACTAAGCTTTGTTCAAATGGAAATATTTGTTAAAAAGTGTATTTATGATTGTTTACCCTGTGAATGGTGGTTTCTCTGATCAGCTTTATTTACACAGAATTAGGTTATTTACATTTGAGTCTATGCAGGGGCACATTTGCATATATTCTTAGGAGTACAGAAGTGTTGAGCACTTAACATTTGGTTGCTACTTGCATTACGTGCAATGTAGATTTTAGCATAGCTGGGCAAAGGATATGTATTTGAGCAGTGCAGCAGTTAACTATGGTGTTAGGATCCTGTGTGAATTGTGTACTTTGGGGAGAGTGAGAAATAGATTACAAGTAGTGTCACAATATTTTATGACTCTATTAAAAGTACGTAGATGCCTTTGCAGTGTGATTAACACTGAGTTGTGGTTCGTTCTCTAAAGGGGCAGTTTAGATTTAAGATTAGCCACACTGAGCCTGTTTTGTAAGGAGGGAGTAATGTGAGGTTTTGAAGGTCGTACCATTTGTAATCTTTATTTTCGAGTTTGTTCCTTGCTGTAAAGGCCAAGATGTAGAAGACTGTTTTGCCTTGTTTAGTTGTAGTTTTGGCCTTTTGAAGTACTGTAGCAGTGTAAGCCTTTACTGTGGGTACTATAAACATGCAAGTATTATTTTGTGTACAGACCTACGAGTCCTGTGGTTGTAAGGAAACGGGTGGCATTACCTTGGTAGGTGCACTGATGTTCTGTACTGTTAAGTAGAGTGGTAAGGTGGCACTTTTTGTTGTTAGTGGTTTGAAGATGATGGTATGTAGAAGATTTCATTGTTAGTATTGGGATGGTGTATTTTAATTTTGAAATAACTTTTTACCTGTAAACTGACCCGTAACTGGGTAGGGTGATTGCATGGTCGTGTTGGAGTTTTTGATTTTAATGTGATGCGACACCCCAACCCCATATGAAAATAGGTTGATAATGACAATGTTAGAACTTTATTTGTGGTGACTGAGGTTGACATGGGATGAATGAGAGGTAGGAGTCCATCTGATCCCCAAGTATTTGAATTGTATGTGAGTTTGTTTAAAGAAAAAAGTAGATTGACAGCTATTGATATTGTTTTTTTTTTTCTGATCGTGTTTAATGATTAGTTTGCTGGAACACTGTTGTATATTTGCTTTGTGTTGTTACCACAATGCTCTGTTTGAATTAAATATTATGATGGGCTTCTCAGAAGAAAAGGCAATCTGCACTGAGAATCAGTTTAATGTTTATTGCCTGCTGTCAGGGCTTTAGTAAGTGCCTAATGCAGAACCTTATAGTATTTCTGTCAGATTCCACACCCTACTTGCAAACAGCATTTACTAATCTTAAAAACACTGGGCAATCATTTTCCTTACTTGCCCACAAAGTCTGGGGAATCCATTCCTGATGATATAAATTCCATCTCGTCAGTCGATACATTTATGTTAACTTTTCCTCCTTAGGCTTGCTGCAAATCTTCCAGAATAACTCTTGTCACTTAAACCTCTGTGACACACCTGTACACTGCTACTTGCAGTCTGTACATTCTCCTTGAATTGTATTTCATATGGAGATCGTCTTTAAATAGATTACCATTACAAAGTTCTTTAGTATATAAACCTTTTTCAATTAGAAAATGCTTTGGAAATGGCTGTAATGAGTTAGAAACAGCAGAACAGATCTTTTTACATTGCTCTAGGTTAAAAGGTTTTTGGTCCCTAATACAAAATAAATTCAAAACTCCTTATTTGTTTCCATTAACTATCGAAAAGTGTTTATTTGAAATACAGTTTGAAATACAGATTTCTTTCTAGTTTCTGCATTACCTTTATTGTGGATTGCAAGATGTACAGAAGGAAAAACTTCCAAAGTTATGTCTGTACAGTTTTTAGTCACTAGATTAGATTAACATTGTGGTCAAACAAAACAGGTTGGATGTCTGAAATTACATAATTAGAAAATAAGGTGGTGCTGCGGTAGCATTGTCGCCTCACAGTAAGACGCTGACCGGTTCGACTCTCAGCTAGAGCGTCTTCTGCGTGGAGACATGCGTGAATGGGCGTACCTTCGTTGAAGGTTGTGCGTTAGGGCTGGCAACTCAGCACGTAAAAATCAACTGCCAGTCATTAGCGGACTGGAGTTCCGCTGTGTCGACCCCTAAACCGGGAAAAGCCGAAAGACGCACAGAAGAATTATTAAATGAAACAAAAATGTAAATTTCTGTAAATGTAAATTTGTGGATTAATTCTTGTATCGTATTTGGTAGCATTCATCTCAGTGTAGTTATCTCAGATATGCATGGTAAATGAAATGAGCAGCTGACAAATTTCAATGCTACTACTTGTGAAAATATTTTAATCCCCCTTGTACCTGAAACACATGTCAGTGTTTTAAGTTTCATTTGTACCTCCTAACAGCTGATTATTTTATTGATGGTTTCATACCCTGGGCTGAGTCTGAAAATGGTCTTTGGAGATGAGCACTCTACCCTGGTCAACAAATTTTATGTATGTATGCGTGTTTGTGTATGTATATATGTGAAAATATATTTAATAGTAGAAAATAGACTTGCTTCCTTTTTTAAATATCTTTATTGACAGTAAAATATCACTTGTGACATTGATATCTTTTAAATAAATAGAAGTTTGTCTAACTGTATTAAAAGTTCACTCTTACAAACATAGTTCACATATATTGCTGTGTATCATATAACCTAAGCAACATTACATAAATTATTCAGTTCCTGCCCCTTTTTTTAAAACAAGAAAACACCTTTATTAAACCATCACTTGCGACATAAGCAATCATATATTTATATAAATGAAAACAAACCACAGCAACACATTCCTAGTTGCAAGCATTTTACATCACAAACCATACTGACACACTCCCAATTGCACACAATATACCTCAGCCTTTTGTCTACCTAATCGTTTTCACCCAAACATTATGTAGCTCATTTAAACCTCATTCCTCCCCTGTATGTATTGTAACCACAATGCCCATTTTTTTCCTATATAGTTTGCATCTACCTTTTCTAAAGGTCTCAATTACAGTTAAAAAAAACACCAGAAGACAAGGCAAGGAGTTTTTCTTCCATTTCCCTTGAAGTGCCTTGCCTGGTGGGTTTTAATACTGTACCTTGGCTTTATACCATCTTCAGTTGGCACTGTTTTTTTGTATTTATTTTGGCAGCCACTATAATTAGACACAGCAAGGCCTTACCACATCTAGGCAATTCCAATTCTGTATCATAGCTCAGAAAAATCATCTTCCTCGACACACCAATGTGCCAACCCATCATCTCCGACAGTGCATCCCGCAGGGAATCCTTAAAGTCTGCCAACTCACTGCTCCCCCAGAAAATATGTTCCCAATTACCTCTCTTTCCCGTCGCACCTCCAGCATTTCCCGTCTACCTGTGGAAAAATTCTCTGGAGTCTACTTGGGGTCTAAAAATATCTATGTAAACATTTTCAAGGAAATATCCTAAATCTTCTAGATTTTGTTGCATGTTTGGGAGATCTACATATATCTTCCCACCCTGTTAATACGTTCTTAGTCTGACATTGCAGAACTGTTAGGAGTACAATAAAATAGTTGCTTTTGCACAGAAACCACAATGTTTTGTTCTTGGTTGTCTAGTCCCGATGTGAGACTTAATTGATTAGTAAAGGAAGGATGTGGACAGCACAGCACCTCCCCAACCAACAGTGGTTGTACAGGCAGGCTTGCACCTTGCAAAAACTGGATAAATGTGTACTGACTTGCACACATATACATAAAGGGATCATAAACATGTATTTAAATTTTGGGAGTTATTTACAGACTGTCAGAATTGGGTCATTTGCCATATAGTTGAACTGAACTGATCTGAGCTTGTTAGGGGTTAGGCTTGGTAACTTCTAGGAAAGGTATTAAGAGTGCTGAGGTACAGCATGAGTTCAGTAACTAAGAAACCAATACCTTTTTTACATGCAGACTTGATTTTAATGACATTCACTGAATTTTTGAGTTTCTTTTATTAGTTTTCAGGGAGTCATTTACTTGTTTATAGTGCAGTGTAAAAAGATCCTTTTTCATTAGCTCCATTGTTGTAAGTCACAGTCACATGCTTCACTTTGTCTTGTAGTAGTTATGTTGCTCAACATTATAAGCAGACTGCTGTTTCCTTGGTGCGTAGAACCGGCAAATCTGCAATTTCAGTGCAGAGATTTTTAATGCACATTATTTCTCTTGACTTTATTACAGAAGTAGTTACCATTTAGTTGTTTGTGACTTGCTGATTGTCATTTTGCTGTTGGTGTGTCGACAAAAATGATTATATATTTTTTTCTGCATGTTAGCAGACTGGTTGTAATTTGGTTGTTTTATCATCGGACAGATTAGTATTTTGTTGTCTGCACATTTTCAGACTGATTATGGTTTAAGTTACAACTGTCTAAAACTGTCGAGGTATTTTCTCTCTCTTTTTTTCCAAGATGTACTTTAAGGCCGCGGTGGTGCAGCGGTTAGCGTTGCCGCCTCACAGCAAGAGGTTCTCCTGTTTGATTCTTGTCTGGAGCGCCTTCTGTGCAAAGTCTGCATGTAGGTGCATGTGTGAGTGGGTGTGCCTTCTTTGAAGGTTGGGCGCTGGGCTGGCAACTCAACACAATAAAAAAATCCACAGCCATTCATTAGTGGACTGGTGATCCGCTTGGCGACTCCTAACTGGGAAAAGCCAATAGACAACAACAGCTTTAAGGCAATTTGACTATAGAATTCCATTGAGCTTGGAGCAAACACAAGCATTCTGTTATGGTTTGCACAGATATTGCAGTTGTGTAGAGAATAATTTTGTAGTTTATTGGCCGTTTGGGCAGTTTTTCCATCCCTTTCAACTTTCTGGTTTAAAAGCCTGTGTTTGTGCAGGTTTACGTTTGTTTAAGCTCTGCCTAGCAGTGCTGAGTTAAAGTATTACTGGTGCCAGAAAGTCTGCTCTTCAGTTTTTCCCTTGAATCTTGCTAGTTCTTTCTCTCTCACACTTCACATAGCTTAATCGCTTTGCACTTCAACAGGTTTTTGTAGCAGTTATTGTAGCACACCTAAGTGCCATTAGCACTAGTTGTTCTTCATGGAAATAGCTCCAGTACTTGGTAGTTATGACCACCCCTCCTGGCATGATTAAAGGGCAGTTCCTGTGCTTTCTTCTATTAACCTGGTGCATATGGACATTCTGAGGCAGTGTAGCAACTGCCTCATGTACCAGAGAACCCTCTCCTCTTACCTCCCAACACTCAGACTTGTGAGTGATGCACTTGTATCACCAAATTGGAAGCTACTCACTCTCCAGCCAAGACCGGACTAGCTGGTCAAGTGGAGAATGTCAACACCTGCAGCAATACCACATGGAACAGATAGCCCTCCAGAACATCCACCATCACATCTCTCAGATAAAACCACACACCCACCTTTGAGGAGGCTCTCAATAGAAATTTATCCAAACAGCAGAGACCTCCAAGACAGAAATGCACTCGACCACCACAACACATTACAAACCGCTGGACACATAACTCACTCCTGCAGTGTGCCCCTCAACCTAAGCCCCTAAGGCTAAACGCTTTGCCCAATAGACTAATCATAGGTGACTCAGTAGTGAGGCACACAGATGTCCCACTCACTAGGTTGAATAAGGAGACGGTAACAGTCATAGGTTCATAGGTAAAAGTACTAGGCTGTCGGCCCTAGGCTCTGTTCAAGCTTAGCCGTAAAGATTCCCTGGCTTTCGCCACCCAAAAATTATTTTCCTGTGCCCCTGTCGAGCAGAGCCACAGAAGTGATCCCTGGGGTGAATTTCCAATCTTGCATCCAGTTGTCAAGATTTTTCTTGAAGAAGGCTAATGAGGTGCTCTGCTTGACGTAAATGGGCAGTCTCTTCCAAAGTATGGAGAGTCTCTGGGACAGGAACCTATCCCTCCAGCATGTTTTGTTTATTGTGGTGACAAGGTTTAGGTCCTTGGAGCAATTGTTTTCCCGTTCTGGGTTTCATCTCAGTGTAGTTATCTCAGATATGCATGGTAAATGAAATGAGCAGCTGACAAATTTCAATGCTACTACTTGTGAAAATATTTTAATCCCCCTTGTACCTGAAACACATGTCAGTGTTTTAAGTTTCATTTGTACCTCCTAACAGCTGATTATTTTATTGATGGTTTCATACCCTGGGCTGAGTCTGAAAATGGTCTTTGGAGATGAGCACTCTACCCTGGTCAACAAATTTTATGTATGTATGCGTGTTTGTGTATGTATATATGTGAAAATATATTTAATAGTAGAAAATAGACTTGCTTCCTTTTTTAAATATCTTTATTGACAGTAAAATATCACTTGTGACATTGATATCTTTTAAATAAATAGAAGTTTGTCTAACTGTATTAAAAAGTTCACTCTTACAAACATAGTTCACATATATTGCTGTGTATCATATAACCTAAGCAACATTACATAAATTATTCAGTTCCTGCCCCTTTTTTTAAAACAAGAAAACACCTTTATTAAACCATCACTTGCGACATAAGCAATCATATATTTATATAAATGAAAACAAACCACAGCAACACATTCCTAGTTGCAAGCATTTTACATCACAAACCATACTGACACACTCCCAATTGCACACAATATACCTCAGCCTTTTGTCTACCTAATCGTTTTCACCCAAACATTATGTAGCTCATTTAAACCTCATTCCTCCCCTGTATGTATTGTAACCACAATTCCCATTTTTTTTCCTATATAGTTTGCATCTACCTTTTTCTAAAGGTCTCAATTACAGTTAAAAAAAACACCAGAAGACAAGGCAAGGAGTTTTTCTTCCATTTCCCTTGAAGTGCCTTGCCTGGTGGGTTTTAATACTGTACTTTTTGGTTTATACCATCTTCAGTTGGGACTGTTTTTTTGTATTTATTTTGGCAGCCACTATAATTAGACACAGCAAGGCCTTACCACATCTAGGCAATTCCAATTCTGTATCATAGCTCAGAAAAATCATCTTCCTCGACACACCAATGTGCCAACCCATCATCTCCGACAGTGCATCCCGCAGGGAATCCTTAAAGTCTGCCAACTCACTGCTCCCCCAGAAAATATGTTCCCAATTACCTCTCTTTCCCGTCGCACCTCCAGCATTTCCCGTCTACCTGTGGAAAAATTCTCTGGAGTCTACTTGGGGTCTAAAAATATCTATGTAAACATTTTCAAGGAAATATCCTAAATCTTCTAGATTTTGTTGCATGTTTGGGAGATCTACATATATCTTCCCACCCTGTTAATACGTTCTTAGTCTGACATTGCAGAACTGTTAGGAGTACAATAAAATAGTTGCTTTTGCACAGAAACCACAATGTTTTGTTCTTGGTTGTCTAGTCGATGTGAGACTTAATTGATTAGTAAAGGAAGGATGTGGACAGCACAGCACCTCCCCAACCAACAGTGGTTGTACAGGCAGGCTTGCACCTTGCAAAAACTGGATAAATGTGTACTGACTTGCACACATATACATAAAGGGATCATAAACATGTATTTAAATTTTGGGAGTTATTTACAGACTGTCAGAATTGGGTCATTTGCCATATAGTTGAACTGAACTGATCTGAGCTTGTTAGGGGTTAGGCTTGGTAACTTCTAGGAAAGGTATTAAGAGTGCTGAGGTACAGCATGAGTTCAGTAACTAAGAAACCAATACCTTTTTTACATGCAGACTTGATTTTAATGACATTCACTGAATTTTTGAGTTTCTTTTATTAGTTTTCAGGGAGTCATTTACTTGTTTATAGTGCAGTGTAAAAAGATCCTTTTTCATTAGCTCCATTGTTGTAAGTCACAGTCACATGCTTCACTTTGTCTTGTAGTAGTTATGTTGCTCAACATTATAAGCAGACTGCTGTTTCCTTGGTGCGTAGAACCGGCAAATCTGCAATTTCAGTGCAGAGATTTTTAATGCACATTATTTCTCTTGACTTTATTACAGAAGTAGTTACCATTTAGTTGTTTGTGACTTGCTGATTGTCATTTTGCTGTTGGTGTGTCGACAAAAATGATTATATATTTTTTTCTGCATGTTAGCAGACTGGTTGTAATTTGGTTGTTTTATCATCGGACAGATTAGTATTTTGTTGTCTGCACATTTTCAGACTGATTATGGTTTAAGTTACAACTGTCTAAAACTGTCGAGGTATTTTCTCTCTCTTTTTTTCCAAGATGTACTTTAAGGCCGCGGTGGTGCAGCGGTTAGCGTTGCCGCCTCACAGCAAGAGGTTCTCCTGTTTGATTCTTGTCTGGAACGCCTTCTGTGCAAAGTCTGCATGTAGGTGCATGTGTGAGTGGGTGTGCCTTCTTTGAAGGTTGGGCGCTGGGCTGGCAACTCAACACAATAAAAAAATCCACAGCCATTCATTAGTGGACTGGTGATCCGCTGCGGCGACTCCTAACTGGGAAAAGCCAATAGACAACAACAGCTTTAAGGCAATTTGACTATAGAATTCCATTGAGCTTGGAGCAAACACAAGCATTCTGTTATGGTTTGCACAGATATTGCAGTTGTGTAGAGAATAATTTTGTAGTTTATTGGCCGTTTGGGCAGTTTTTCCATCCCTTTCAACTTTCTGGTTTAAAAGCCTGTGTTTGTGCAGGTTTACGTTTGTTTAAGCTCTGCCTAGCAGTGCTGAGTTAAAGTATTACTGGTGCCAGAAAGTCTGCTCTTCAGTTTTTCCCTTGAATCTTGCTAGTTCTTTCTCTCTCACACTTCACATAGCTTAATCGCTTTGCACTTCAACAGGTTTTTGTAGCAGTTATTGTAGCACACCTAAGTGCCATTAGCACTAGTTGTTCTTCATGGAAATAGCTCCAGTACTTGGTAGTTATGACCACCCCTCCTGGCATGATTAAAGGGCAGTTCCCTGTGCTTTCTTCTATTAACCTGGTGCATATGGACATTCTGAGGCAGTGTAGCAACTGCCTCATGTACACAGAGAACCCTCTCCTCTTACCTCCCAACACTCAGACTTGTGAGTGATGCACTTGTATCACCAAATTGGAAGCTACTCACTCTCCAGCCAAGACCGGACTAGCTGGTCAAGTGGAGAATGTCAACACCTGCAGCAATACCACATGGAACAGATAGCCCTCCAGAACATCCACCATCACATCTCTCAGATAAAACCACACACCCACCTTTGAGGAGGCTCTCAATAGAAATTTATCCAAACAGCAGAGACCTCCAAGACAGAAATGCACTCGACCACCACAACACATTACAAACCGCTGGACACATAACTCACTCCTGCAGTGTGCCCCTCAACCTAAGCCCCTAAGGCTAAACGCTTTGCCCAATAGACTAATCATAGGTGACTCAGTAGTGAGGCACACAGATGTCCCACTCACTAGGTTGAATAAGGAGACGGTAACAGTCATAGGTTCATAGGTAAAAGTACTAGGCTGTCGGCCCTAGGCTCTGTTCAAGCTTAGCCGTAAAGATTCCCTGGCTTTCGCCACCCAAAAATTATTTTCCTGTGCCCCTGTCGAGCAGAGCCACAGAAGTGATCCCTGGGGTGAATTTCCAATCTTGCATCCAGTTGTCAAGATTTTTCTTGAAGAAGGCTAATGAGGTGCTCTGCTTGACGTAAATGGGCAGTCTCTTCCAAAGTATGGAGAGTCTCTGGGACAGGAACCTATCCCTCCAGCATGTTTTGTTTATTGTGGTGACAAGGTTTAGGTCCTTGGAGCATGTGGCTCTGAGGGATTGGGATTTCTGTAAGTGTAGTATGTCCAACAGTTCTGGGTTTGACATGGATTTGTATGTTAGGCAGAGATCACCTCTGAGTAGGCGATATGCGACAGAGTAGGGCTGGAGTTTTTTGAGATGTTCTGCATAAGGCATCTGTTTATGGCCGGTGATCCTCTTTGTGAGGTATTTCTGTGGCCTTTCCAGTTGCTGTAAATGTCCTGTGAGGTACATACTAAAAGGGGCATTGTACTCCATAATAGGTCTAATGAGGGATGAGTAGAGAGGAACAATTACCTCCTTTTTTTTTTTTTTTTGGATGAGAAACCTTTTGTGATGAGGTGTGCCACATAGAAGGATTTCCTGACTACTGCGGTGATGTGATGTGGTTATTGAAGGAGAGACTACTGTCCTCCTGTGTCCCTAGGTGTCATCATACTTTGGGTGTTAAGTGGACTACCGCCTATGCGGTAGTTCATGGGCACAGGGTTTTTCCCAAAGGGGATGACTATGCATTTTTTGGCATTGAGCTTGAGGCCATGGCTGTGACACCGGGCATCTGTCTCGGTGAGGCCCTTTTGTAGAATGTCCACATGATTTGGGGATTCAATAATTGCTCCCAGTTTGCAGTCGTCTGTGAACTTTGTTAGCCACAGATCCTCTCTGTTGGCCTGAACTTCAGAGAAGTAGATGCCGAAGAGGAGTGGACCCAGGCCTGAACCCTGTGGTACTCCGCTTGTAACTGGTCTGCAGTCAAATTTGGAGTCAGTTACTTTCATGGTGTGGGTTCTGTCAATGATCCAGCTGGCAACCCATCGCGTGACATAGGGATTTATGCCCAGTTTAGTGAGTTTATCTATGATACCAGAGTGGGGGATGGTGTCGTAGGCTTTGGCGAGGTCTATGTAGGCTGTGTGAACCACTTTACCCTCATCCATGGCTTTGGTGACTGCTTCAAAGAAGTCAGTCAGGTTTAGGAGACATGAACTGCCCTTCACGAAGCCAAACTGGGTGGGGTCCAAAGTTTGAAGGTTTCCTATGTCTTTGTTTATAAGTTCTGTGATGATACGTTCCATGGCCTTGTAGATCAAGGTCGTCAGGCTAATGGGGTGGTAGTTCCTGGGGTCCGTGGTGGATCCTCTCCTTGTGGAGTGAGATAACCGTAGCTGTGTGTCATTCAGTAGGCACAAAGCCTTAAGTGAGGCTATGATTGAACATGGTACTTAGGCGGGGTGCCAGTTCATTTTGTAGTTCATGCAGAACACAACCCGGGATGTTGCCTGGTCCCATGGATGCTGTATTCTTGGCTTTGGAGAGTGCGTTTTTTACTTGTGCGGCCGTGATTACCAGGACTTGGTATTCTTCTGGTATTGAGATGGGCCCTTTAGGGGGTGAGAAGGGGGTGAAGTTTGCACTGAACCCATCTGCCAGGATGTTGGCAATATCAATTGGTTCTGTATATTTAGTGCCATTGTGCTGTAACTCTGAGCAGATCTGAGTGTTGCCATTGAGATTCTTGACATAACTATAGAATGCCTTGTAGTTGTCTTTAGAATCTGGCAATTTTGTTTTCGTAACTAGCTTTGGATGATCTTATGAGGGATCTCAGCTTCTTACTGAGGCTGACAAGGGAGTTTTTCCAATCTTGGGATTTTACTCTCTTTTGCAGCAGTTTCTTCCTTTTTTAGTAGAGTTTGTTTATGGCAGGGGACCACCAGATTGGCTTCCTTTCTTTGGAGGAGAGTGTCTTGGTTCTATTTGGGATGGCACGGTCCATGCACTTATGTATGTGTTCAGACAGTCCATTGGTGTAAAATTTGGCAGTCGTACTTCTGCTTTCCGTCTGCATGGGTGTTGTGAAGTTTGCCACTTCTGTCTTGAGAAGCATGAAGTTGGGTTTGGAGAAGTTTTTTACAGTGGTTACCTTAATGGGGGGTGGGGGCAGGATGAGGACATCTAGAGTGATTAGCTTATGGTCTGATCTAACCAACAAGGAGCTGCCCTCTGGTGTGGAGCATCTGTCACCCATGTTGGTAATGACCAGGTCCCAGGGTATTGGTGCCCCTGGTGGTGGTATGGATAAGTTGATCTAAGGCATTGGAATTTGGTGCCAGAATCCGACACACAGCACACGCACTTGGGTCACTCCACAACAAGTACAGTTATGACTATGTCATTGTCCATATAGGTGTGAATGACCTGAGACGCACCTCCCTGGACTACATGAAGAGAGACATGGTGGATTTCTCTTAATTATGTGGCCCAGCAGGTATGACCCTAGCCCTGAGCAGTATCCTACCGTCTCCCAGAATGATACCGCAGTACAAACAAAAAATGATTGAATTCAACAATTGGCTAAGTTTCTGGTGTCATTCTAAGGGGATGCAGTATCTGTCTGCTTGGGACGACATGACTGATGGACCTCGGTGCTTTGCCAGAGATAGCCTACATTTGTCATCCCTGGGTTTCTGGGTACTGGCTAAGGCTCTTGCCACCCCTATAGTGCCTTTTTTAGGTGGTGTTCCAAAGACCAAATTACCACCGTAACAGCTATAAATAAATGCAATCTGAGGGTCATGCTGCTCAGTGCTAGAAGTCTAAACCTCAAGATGCACTCGCTCAAAGCACTCCTCAAAATGGAGAACATCGACATTTGTGCTGTAACGGAGACCTGGTTTAAAGCGGCAGAAAGCACCCCTGCGCTACCAGACTCTAACTCATTCCACACCTTTTGGCTCTGAAACATGGACCGTAGCTCCAAAGACGGTGGTGTCTCCATATTCATAAAGGATATGCAGACCTCCAGACTAGTAGCCCAGCATAACGCATCCGAGATACTTCAGGTACAACTAACATTGGGTGAGATGGCGATCCAGGTCATAGCCTGCTATAGGTCCCCAACCATGTCCCTAGACTCTCGCTCCACGTTCCTAAGCACCCTAGAATCTATCCAACCTAACAGTGTCATACTAGGAGACTTCAACTACTCCTCCATCAACTGGGAGAGCTACTCAAGCACCAATACACTGGCCCAGTGCTTCCTGGAATTCCTCAATTCCAATGCCCTGGACCAGCTCATTCTGACCCCCACTAGAGGAAGCAACATTTTTGACCTGGTTATAACTAACATGGGCGAACGTTGCTCTACACCAGTAGTCAATCCCTCCCTGGTCAGATCTGACCATAAACTAATCACCATGGAAATCCACATCTCATCCACACTCCCCGCAAAGGTACCCACCTTGAAAAACTTCTCCAAAGCTGACTTTGGGCTCCTAAAAACAGAGGTGGCTAACTTCACAGCACCCATGCCAATGGAAAATAGCTGCATGGCTGCTGAATCATACACCAGAGCACTGTACGAACATGTACATAAATACATGGAACTAGCCATACCCAACAGAACCAAGACGCACTCCTCCTCCAAAAAAAAATAGGAAGCCAATCTGGTGGTCCCCTGCCATTAATAAACTCTCCAACAGAAGGAAGAAACTGTTGCAGAAAAAGGTGAAGTCCCAAGACTGGAAAAACTTCCTTATTAGCCTCAACAAAAAGTAGAGATCCCTCATCAAATCCTCTAAAGCCAGCTATGAAGGCAGAATTGTGGCGGACACTAAAAAGAAATCGCAAAGCCTTCTATAGTTATATCGAGAACCTCCATGGCAATACCCAGATTTGCTCTGAGTTATTGCACAATGGTACCTCCTATACTGAGCCAACATATATTGCCAACATACTGGCCAACAGATTCACTGCCAACTTTACCCCCCCCCCCCCCAGGACCAGTCGCAGTACCGGAAGAATGCTAGGCACCCAGTCTTACTGCAGTACAGGTTAAAGCTGCATTGTCCAAGGCCAGTAATACAGCTTCCATGGGACCCGATAATATCCTTGGCTGTGTTCTACATGAACTACAAAGCGAACTGGCACCACATCTGTGTGCCCTGTTCAGTCACAGCCTCACCTCAGGCTTTGTCCCTACTGAATGGTGGACTGCTACTGTCATCCCTCTCCATAAAGGGGGAGCAACTACAGACCCAGGGAATTATCGCCCCATTAGCCTGATGAGTCTGATATGTAAAGCTATGGACCTGATTAACAAAGCTATAGGAAGTCTCCAAACTCTAGACCACATGCAATTTGGCTTTGTGAAAGGGAGATCATGCCTGCTCAACCTGGTTGCCTTCTTTGTCACTCACCATAGCTGTGGATTAAGTGAAGGCAGTGCATACAGCCTCCCTCGATCTGGCCAAGGCCTTTGATACCATTTTTTACTTGGGAGTTATTGATAAACTCACCAAGCTAGGCATCAGCCCCTATATCACTAGGTGGGTTGCAAATTTGCTCACAGAACACATAGTGAACGTAGTAGAATCCAAGTTGGACTGCCGACCTCTCACAAGTGGAGTTCTACAGGGATTGGTCCTGCGTCCTCTCCTGTTCGGCATCTACTTCTCAGAAGTTCAGGACAACACAAAGGGACTCTGGCTGACCAAGTTCTTAGACAACTGTAAGCTGGGAGCCATTATTAACTCCCCAAGTGATGCAGACATCCTACAGAAAGGCCTCACTGAGACCAATGACTGGTGTTGAAACCATGGCCCAAGCTTAATGGCAAAGAATGTGTCGTCATCCCCTTTGGTAAAAACTCAGTTCCCACTAATTACCACATCGATGGGAGCCCACTGAACACTGAAGGTTTTATAATAGATCTGGGGATGCAGGTTGACAGCAGCCTCTTCTTCAACCACCACATTGCCACTGTGGTCAGAAAGTCCTTCTGTGTGGCACATCTCATTACCAAGGGTTTTGCATCCAGCAAGAAAGATGTCATACTCTCTCACTCTCTCTCACTCTTTCTGTCTCTCTCTCACTCTTTCTGTCTCTCTCTCTCTCTCACTCTTTCTGTCTCTCTCTCCCCTCATCCCTCATTAGACCCAGCATTGAGTATAATGCCCCATTTGACATGTACCTCACTAGACACCTGCAACACCTGGAGAGGCCACAGAAGTACCTCACGAAGAGGATCCTAGGCATTAAGACTCTGGCTATTGTCTGTCTCATATCGCCTACTTAGAGGTGATCTTTGCTTGACTTACAAAGCCATGTCTGACCCAGCTCTGTTAGCAATGCTACATCTAAAGAAATCCAGTCCCTCCACACTGCATGCTCCAGAGACCTCAACCTCATTACCACAATCAACAGAACATGCTGGAGGGACAGGTTTCTCACCCAGAGACTGCCCATGCTCTGGAATTGGAATAGACTTCCCATACACGTCAAGCAGAGCACCACGCTGTCCCTCTTCAAGAGAGATCTTGCTGAGTAGATGGGTAATAGAAAGTTCACCCCGGGGATCACTCCAGTGGCTCTACTTGATAGAGGAACTGGGAACTAACGTCAGGCGGCATGATGCCAGGGCTCTTCTATGGGCTTGGCTTGTAAAGGCTCCAGGGCCATTAGCGTAGTACACACCTATGAACCTGTGAACAAATAATATTCTGTGTAACTGTAAAATTTTGTTTAATACTTTGTGTAGAACAACAAATGCAGTGTAGAAGTCTTTCAGATGTTTGTATGGCATACATATTCACAAACCTGACTTGTCTGAAAACTGATATGACTGTTTGAAATGAGCAGATATTTACAGTGTTGTTGTATGTAGGTAGGTCTGTGTAACGTAATTTTTCTAACCTCCCAGCTTGAAAACAGATTCTGTGTTTGTCCTTTAGTCATTTTGTTAGTGTAATAGCCATAAATAGCAGTGCTTGTTCATCATGTTGATCACCGCTGTAGCTGCCTTGGTTATATGGTTTATAGCCTGCTAAGAATATAACAGCTGGCCAGCTTCCAAAGCTTCAGAGCACCTTCCACTCCCCCAAACTGTCAGGCAGCTCGAGCTGAGCTGGTCAAAAGACAAGTTTTGGCACAGTGCCCTTCAGAGCTTGACGGTTGGCTTGTGCTTTCTTTTGCTGAGCAGATAAGTTCTCTTAGAGAAAAAAAATCATCCATTTTCTTATATTTACTGATGTTTTATTACTTTCCTCTTCAGGAAAGTTATTTTAAAGCTAAATGTTGGGTTTTAACAGACAGTCTGCCTCAAAACTGTAACATACTTCTAATCGGGACACTCTTTATTTCCGTCAGTTTAAAAATAGCGTTAAGTAAAAGAAAAAAAAAAGTTTTCAATAGAGAAATTGTTTTTTTCTTTTGTGGGGCTGTAATAGTGTTTGAAAGTATTTTTACTGTGTTTTTTTTTTCTGTCAAAAAAGTAACTTTTCTGGGCTGGTAGTGTTTATCGACATTTGCTACTTGTCTTCTCTGGGGAAAAAGGCACCATTTTGGCCTTAACTATGTAACAGACTACCGGTGCCATGGTTGCTCTTTCTTCCAGCCAAAATAGAAAAAGTTATGCAAACAGCCGTTGCCACCACAGCAGGCTAGCAGTTTGCCTCAGCCACAGGTAGGTGACTCTGCTGCAGCCATTTGTTGTACCTTAGACCTTTTATCTTTTACCCTGGATCCCTCTGGTGTAGCACCTACAGCAGCTATGGACCAGCAGTTAGTCATGCCCTCTGTGGCTGTTGAGATACCCTCAGTGGGCAAGGGAAGAGCCACTGTTGTTGTTCCTAGGAGAGGGAACAGGGAAGATTTCTCTGCTGTGTCAGAATGTTGTGTCCATCCGTAGAGAAGCAGCTCTTGCCATTAGTAACACAGTTGGCCCATATTTCCTGCGAAAAAGAATCGGCAACCCAGGCACATATTCAGTACTACTAAAATTTCTTCAGATAGGAGTAGTTTACTGAGTCTGGCTCGGGGTTTAAATTCGGTATTGATCCTTCTTGTAAACTAGTTTCTAGTAAAGAAAGATATTTCTCTTTACCTGAAGAGATTCAGGATTCCAAATCTGAACAGGAAGCTGCAGGGACATATAGAGTTTTTTTTTCTTCAGATTTCTGATTCAGACTCTGAGGAGAGCTCAGTTTCTAATTTTTCTTGTGGGGTTCTCTTTCTCTGAACCTGTTGCTGGAATGTGCCATTGTTTTTAGTGGGAGAATACTGAGGTTTCTTAGTCCATCAGGAAGTACTACTCGTTGTTACAGAATAATTTTCCAGAACTTACATCCATTCCTCTTGTTTGTCTGTTTAGAGGATGTGCTCGTGTTACTCCTGCAGTTTTCCTGATAGTTAGCCAACTAGATACGATGTGTACAGTTCCTTTCTCTTTCAAATTTTTGTACACTCTGCCCAAACTCTAGTCCTACTCTTTTTAATAAGAATGAGAAAATTATTGATATGCATGGGGAGAAAATTGTATGCTTCTGCGCCTTTGATTTTCAGAATTTTGAATTGTCAGGGTCATGTGTTAGTTTGTTCTGACAGATTGTGAAAGTATGAGGAATGTTTTATCTGTAGTTTCTTCTTGTGAGGAAAAGTCTGCTTTGAATAACTTGGCTTTTTCTATTGCCCAGGTCACTACTCATTGTTTGCAGTGTTTATATGCCTTTATTGATACTTCTTCCATGGCTATGGCCACTGGTACTGTTTTGAGGAGGTTTGCATAGCTGCATTCTCAGAATCTCTCGGATGATGATAAAATTAAATTTTAAATTCTTCCTTAAATAGAGATTTAGTGTTTGGCCCCTGTGCTGTAGAAGTGATCAAAACGTGCAAGGAAAGGGCAAGCTGATCCAGGGAGTCTTTTTAAGATTTTTCAGTCCTCCTTTTCCAAATTGTACAATGGATTTTCTATCTCCTTATCCAGTGCTGACAAAAAAAAAAAGAATAAACAGTTTCAACAGAATTAAGATAAACACATTTAAGAAGAAATGGCAAGGGGTTTCCATAAAGAAGTCTTAAACGTCCCAAAAACCAAGGACAGTCAAAGACATCTGAAAAACTGTTCAAGAGACATTGTCCTTGTGACCCCCCCTCCCACCCTGGCCCCTTTTTACTTCCAGAAAAGTTTGAATTTCACTTTTTCTCTTTGGCAACAGATTGTTTCAGACAAATGGGCTCTGAAAATCTGTCATCACATTTACAGATAGCAGTGGGAGATGATTCCTCCTTTCCAAGTGGTCATTCCTCTTCCTCCATATCAGACTCTTTGCTTCCACCTGTTCTTCATCACATACTGTCTGAAGAAGTGATAGACCCAGTTCTCCTTCTTCAATGTTACTAGTACTAAAGAAAGAAAATGCTTGGAGACCAGTTCTGGATCTTTCTTTCCTAATCCTGTTTGTGATAGCGCCCAAATTCAAAATTGTGTTACTTCACAACCTGTTACCTCTTCTACTTATTTCAAGTTTCCTGGTAACACTAGACTTAAATATGCTTATCATATCCTTATTCATTTAGACTTCAGACATTTCTTAAGATTTTGTGTCTGGATCACATTATCAGTTCTCTGCCTTATTCTTTGGGCTATCTACTCCACCAAGAGTGCTCACAAAGTGTGTATTTCCAGTTGTAGTTTGTTGTATGCTACAGTGAATCAATGTTTTTCCATATTTAGATGACTTGCTCATCTTTGCAGAGTCTTTTTCAAAGTGTCAGGAATCTCTCTCTCTCTCTCGGTTGAGAGATCTCTTACATGAGATTCAAAGAGAACATTCAAAAGCCTTCTTGACTCCTTCACACAGGATTGTGTTCCTTGGATGTCAGTTAGATACCTTAGTTCAAAGATCTTTTCTTTCGCAGGAAAAATATATCTTTATGTAGATCTAAGATTTTTCACTCGGACCTCAGTCACTGCAATGGAGTACCTCAGAATTGTGGGTGTCATGGCAGCTATGATTCTTTTGATACCCTTTGCAAGACTCCACATGAGAAAGATGTAGTGGTATCTGAAATCTCTTTGGTCCCAGCATCAACACCCTATATGTTTTCAAATCCCAGTTCTAGGGTTTGTCAGAAGAGAAATCTTTTAGTGGAGACAACAAGATATCTTTAAATTCAGGTCTCCATTTTTCTCTCCCTGCTCCAAAGCAGTCATTCACCACAGAAGATTTGAACGTTACTTGGGGAGCTGTTTCAGGAGAGATAAAAGAACAGGGGGTATGGGACCCCATGAACAGAAGCAAGCACATAAATATCAAGGAGATGCTTGCCCTGATCAAGACACTCAAGTCTCTTGACTGTCTTTGGTCCATGGGGCCTCCTCAAGCGGTTACAGACAATACTACAGTCATGTAGTACATCAGCAAGCAAGGTGGAATCGGGTTGTACCCCCTTTGCAGACTAGCCACGTTAGTTCAGGGTCTTGCTTCACAGCACAATGCATCCTACATTCTGTCAGAGCAAAACTGTATGGCAGACAAACTGAGCAGGACCATGGCAGACCCTCAGTAACGGAAACTAGATCAGGGGGTCTTCCAAGATTTGATCCATCTGTGGGGAGTTCCTTAATAGGACGTCTTTGCCTCCTCTCTAAACAGTCAACTGGCAATATTCTGTTCTAGGATTCCATGCAGGAAGGCCTGGAAGACAGATGCCTTTTCTTTTCCATGGATAAGAATATTCTTGTATGCTTTTCCACTAATATATTCAGGGTACTTCTGAAGATTCACAAGGAGTCAACCAAGATCATTTTGGTGATTTATGTTTTAACCCAAGCAACAGTGGCTCTCCCATCATTTGGAAATGGCCTGGGCATTTACCAATAGCTTCTTCACAGATTGGATCTACTCGCACAAGAACAGGGGTGTCTGATGCATCCCAGCATCAATCATCTTCAATGTATCCTTGATGATTGGGTCTTAATTCATTTTAGTCACATATTTACTGAGGACATGCAGCAGGTGCTAATGGAGGCAAGAAAGACTGCTACTAGAAAATCATATATTAGCAAATGGAAAAGGTTTTTCTAGTTGGTGCCAGCAACATAAGCAGTACCCATTTAAAGCTAGTTATTCTCTAATTTTGCAATACTTGTATGAGTTACTATCCTGCGGCCTTTCTTATTCCTCTAGCAAGGTTCATTTGTTGGCTATTTTAGTGGGTCTACCCATGGATGCTCCTGTTTTAATGCAGTCTCATGTCAAAATGTTTTTGAAAGGGGTTTTGCATACAACCCCTCCAAGAAAACTGTTGTCCCCTCCCTGTGATCTTAATTTTATTTCAGAGAAGCAGCACTTACTGTATTTGAACCAGCTAATCTGGCTGACTTGAGGTTCTTAACATGGAAAACAGTTTTACTGATTACTCTGACCTCTGTAAGAAGGCCATCTGAGTCACACGCTCTTATGATGAGTCATCCCCATCTCATTTTCCTTAGGGACAGGGTTTATTTGATAACTACTCCTTTTTAATGCCTAAAGTGGTATCTGAGTTTACTTTAAGCCAAACTATCCATCTCACTGTTTTATTTCCCAAACCTAAAAATGAAGGAGAAAGAATACTCCATACCTTGAATGTCTACATACAACTCTGGTACTATCCTTACAGAACTAAATCTTTAAGATCTTCAGATCAGTTTTTCATTTCTTGTGAAGGTAAGAAGGAACAACCTGTGTCAAAACAGACCATTTTGAAATGGTTGTCTAAGGCTATTACCTTTTGCTGTACTCACCGTAACAAAACTGTTTCAGGCAGATTCAAAGCACATTCTACCAGGGCCCTGACCTCATCTATGGCTTTTTGGAAAGGCTTGTATTCTAGAAGCTACTACTTGGTCTTCTTTGTATGCTTTTACAAACCAGTATTAGCTTGAATCCTTCTATAGGTCCATATCAAGCTTTGCTAGGGCCATTCTCCAGGACTCCTGGATTCGTTTCCTTTCACCTCGCAAATGTAGTTAGCTTAGGTAGTGTACCCATATGGCGAAGACTTCTGCAGCAGTGATCAGCATGATAAACATATATATTTCTGTAAGTTGAATTTACTGTAACAGTAGATGCTTGAATAATTGCTGCTGCAGTAGCCACAACCTCCAACCCCTCTTGCCTTTTTTGTGTGTATTTTATTCCATGGTATGGACATTTATTTATTTATTTATTTTTGTTCCTAGCATTGTCCTTTAAGTCTCCCTCTCTCTGCTGGTAAGACAGCTCTGAAGGGCTTCGAGCCCATGCTTGTCTTTTAGTCAGCTTGGCTCAATCTGGTTGACAGGTTGGGTACATGGATGATGCCCTGATGTTTTGGAAGCTGTCTGTTATATTCTTGACAGGATATAACCCATGTAGCTAAGGTTACAGTGATCATTCAAACATCTACTGTTATGTCCGGGCAGCTCTGCTTGTTAGAATTTGCCACTAAATTCATCTTTTCGGCTGTTCCCATTAGGGGTCGCCACAGCAGATCATCTATTTCCATTTCTTCCTGTTCTCTGCATCTTGCTCTGTCACATCAACCACGCGCATGTCCTCTCTCACCACATCCATAAACCTTATCTTAGGCCTTCCTCTTTTCCTGTTACCTGGTAGCTTCATCCTTAGCATAATTTTCCCAGTATACTTAGCATCCCTCCTCAGCACATGTCCAAACCAACGTAATCTTGCCTCTCTGGCTTTGTCTCCAAACCTTCCAGCTGGGCTGAACGTCTAATATACTTATTCCTGATCCTGTCCACCCTCGTTACACCCAGTGCAAATCTTAACATCTTTAACTCTGCCACATCCAGCTCTGACTCCTGCCTTTTTGTTAGTGCCACTGTCTCCAACCCATATAACATAGCTGGTCTCACTACCCTCTTGTAGACCTTCCCTTTCACTCTTACTGGTACACGTCTGTCACAAATCCTGACACTCTTCTCCACCTACTCCATCCTGCCTATACTCTTCTTCACCTCTCTTCCACACTCACCATTACTCCGAACTATTGATCCCAAGTATTTAAACTCATTCACCTTTGCCACCTCCACTCCCTGCATTCTCGCCATTCCTCTATCCTCCCTCTCATTCACACGTATATATTCTGTCTTGGTCCAACTGACCTTCATTCCTCTTCTCTCTAGAGCATATCTCTGCCTCTCCAGGGTCTCCTCCACCTGTTCCCTACTCTCACTACAGATCACAATGTCATCTGCAAACATCATAGTCCACGGGGACTCCTGTCTGATCTCGTCTGTTAACCTGTCCATCACCATTGCAAATAAGAAAGGGCTCAGAGCTGATCCTTGATGTAATCCCACCTCCACCTTAAAAGCATCCGTCACTCCCACCGCAGACCTCACCACTGTCACGCTACTCTCGTACATATCCTGTACCACTTTTACATACTTCTCTGACGGTCCCGACTTCCTCATACAATACCACAACTCCTCTCTAGGCACCCTGTCATATGCTTTCTCTAAGTCTACAAAAACACAATGCAGCTCCTTCTGACCTTTTCTGTACTTCTCCATCAACACTCTCAGAGCAAACATCGCATCAGTAGTGCTCTTTCCCGGCATGAAACCATACTGCTGATCACTAATCATCACGTCCCTTCTTAACCTAGCTTCCACTACTCTTTCCCATAACTTCATGCTGTGACTGATCAGTTTAATCCCTCTGTAGTTACTCTACAGCTCTGCACATCACCCTTATTCTTAAAAATCGGTACCAAAACACTTTTTTTCCATTTCTCAGGCATCCTCTCACTTTCCAAGATTTCATTAAACAATCTGGTTAAAAACTCCACTGCCATTTCACCTAAACACCTCCATGCTTCCACAGGTATGTCATCTGGACCAACAGCCTTTCCATTCTTCATCCTCTTCATAGCTATCCTTACTTCCTCCTTGCTAATCCATTGCACTTCATGATTCACTATCCCCACATCATCCAACCTTCTCTCCCTCTCATTCTCTTCATTCATCAACCCCTCAAAGTACTCTTTCCATCTGCTCAACACACTCTCCTCGCTTGTGAGTTTTTTTCCCTCATTATTCTTTATCACCTTTACCTGCGGCACATCTTTCCTAGCTCAGTCCCTCTGTCTAGCCAATCGGTACAGGTCCTTTTCTCCCTCCTTAGTGTCCAACCTTTCCTACAACTCCTCATATGTCTTATCCTTAGCCTTCGCCACCTCTCTCTTTGCCATGCATCTCATCTCCTTATACTCCTGTCTACTTTCTTCATTTGTCACTACATTATTACGTGCAAATTCTGCCCTTCACTACTGGCTGCTGTCATGTTCCTAGTGGCCTCAGAGCTTTGAGGTCTACAGGTCCAAAATACTAGTGGTTGATGAGCCACAGGTAAGAGAAACATTTCTGCATCAAAACCAAGAACGCAATATCTTTTGGGGGGTGTTCACAGGTGGGATTGGTTATGATTGTACGTTTAGATGTTAATTAACCCTGTCACGTAAAAGTGTTAATCTCCAAGGTGGCTTCACATAGAAGTGGGGTTGGTTTCCTGTAGTAGCAGTGGGTGGGAAGTTATTGATTGGTCTTCTAAACATTCCTAGTATGCCTTAAATTGACCATGCCATGCTATTTTTACTACTACAGAATTTTTAACTTTAAATATTCTCACCTCTTCATGATTGGGACTGTTTGTGTTAGATTTAATTGCATTATCTCTATGTTGTGTGTAATAGTGATGAAGTGACTAGTGTTGCCTAATGGTTCTTTGTTTTGTGTCTTGGCTCCTGGATGTGGTATCACCTTTGAAAAGCTTGTATGCCCTCCCTATGTTCAAGTTTTTTTTGTTTTTGCATAGGTCTTTGTTTTTTATTTCACATCGCAAATTCATCTTGCTGGGTAAATTGACAGCAGCTTAAATTGTCCGTGAGTTGTTAGTGTGTTTGCATCCTGTGATGGACAGGACTGTTGTCCCCAGGACTGATTGGTGACTTGCTGGGACAGGCTGTAGCTTCTGCATGACCCTGAGTAGGATAAAGTGGGTTCTGGAAAATAAATGATCCTAATGCAACAGGTCACATACTGTTGTATTTATTTATTGCTAGTAAGGGACTGCTGCTGTTTTGTATGTTTGAGATTATTTGAATGCCCTCTGGGCTTTGTCTGTTCTATATGTTTTGGTTGTAATGATCATAATTTAATGTACTGATTTATGCTAGCCATCCTATGTGAACTGGGTATTGCCTAAATATGGACTTGTGGACAAATTAACCCACCTTTTTAACAGATAAAGAAATCAACATTCTTTGGTCAAGTATCATTTGATGCCTTTGTACCTTTTAAAGATGCCTGCTTCATGTACACATAGATGACAGTTTAGAGATGAGAAATGCAGTGTTTCATAAACTGTAATTATTCTGCATCTTTGTTTTAGAGTCAAAGAAATTGTAGCTCATGCAGCACTGTGATTATCTTCCACAATCAGGGCAAAAAAAGAAACCTGTAATGCACTTTTTTGCAGCACAGTACTTGACAGTAACAGCACTTTCCGATGTGCATAACCATTGTTACATACCCCCCCCCCCCAGCGTTGTAACAGTTGAGTGACAGGTCTTGCAAGACTTTACTTGCTATAAACGTTTCCTGATGCCTCATTTTCTATCTGTGAAACTTTGCAGATGTCAGTCACTAATTTAAATTAGAGCAGTATTTAAAAACTGCCCCTGATTTTTACCTCATTTCGTATTACTTGCTGCCTATGTACAGTATTCACTAAGCATTTTACTGGCGTTCAAAGCCAGTAAAACACTTTCATTTTTTTTTTCTTTTTCTTTTGTTACTGGTAGTACACGGTATAGATAAAACTCTATGCACTACAGAGTTATGATTGGGTTTCACCGATCGTAACCATTTATTATATTTTCTTGACGTGGATGTGAAAATCACCTCGAGCTTTGTTCTTGAGGTGAATTACTTGTCATCAGTGTCTCAAACACATAATAACATGGTTAGGATCAGTCACCCAATCATAACCTTCTGTATCTTGTTGTAATTCTTGGATCTTTTCTATTTTTAAGTGTCTTTAAATATGGCTTATAGATTATTATGTTGAATGTTTTGATTTAAGTTTTATTATGGTTAGACATGTGAATTTTAAATCCAAGTAACAGAAAACTAAATGAATCACTTGGATCTGGGATTCTGTTATGAAAAATGTCGTAAATACAATTAAACTATACAGTTTCAAAGAGAAGAAACAGTGTAAGCTTGCAAAAGTTTTCTGTATTTTTCTTTCGACATTTGTACATTCCAGAGTTTGTTTTGATGGTATATGCTTACTTGGGGGAGGGGGGAGCTAGCTTCTGCTTCATAAACTCTCTGAGTATATGAAAACTTACTTTGTAGTCCCTGTTGTGTATTTTTACCAACAAGCTCATTTTAGGTTAGTATAGGCAGACTGTAGCAGTAGCACTTGCATTCTGAGAAAAGTTCGTGGACCTAGCAGCTGCCTACCTGCCTAGTCTGTATGAAATGATCTAACAAGTGGAATGCAAACTGTTGCATTTCAGAAAAATCAAAACGGTAGTAAATATGTTCTTGGTCCGAAATACTCTGGTGAAAGGAAAGAAAGCCTTTCATGTGACAGTTGTTCACTAAAATGTCAAGGATTTTGAAAACAAACAAACAAGGCTATGAGTAACAGAAATAAAGCCAAACAAAATTTTAAAATCTAGACATACTGCAGTAATTTTGCCGTTCTAGAGGTACCTTCTGCACTGCATTTGGATTTCATAACTTTTTTTATTTTCCTTTCTGAAAGATATGTAAAGCCAGAAAGTACATAGAGAGGCTTCACTAATCAGGTTTGTTGCTTGAGGAGTTTATCCTGTATTACAGATAAAATAATACGTTTAGGCCTTAATTCACTTAAATACTGAAGGATCAGGGATGTTCTTGTTAATATCTGGAAAACTAAATTGGATTAGAGACCTATAACTGTACATGTAGACTTAAGCTTAAGCAGTACAGTGCTTAGGTTTGAGGATTAACACTGAGATGTCTAGCTCGATTTAAGGACTGCCTCTAAATGACACCTGATGCCATATAAACATTAAAGGAGCATCATGATTATGTTTGTTTAAAAAGATTTATAGAAGAGGAATGGATTTCTTTTGTTTTATGCTTAGAAACATAATTGTTTTTTATTTTATTTATTCATTTGTTTAAACTGGTTCAAGGACTGTTTTCAGCCATGACGCATGTCATGGCAGGTAAACATATCAAGTTATTGACTTTTAATGTCATTTACAAGGTATGGAAGAGAGTGCTACATCAGTAGTGTTCATCTTGGTGAATGTGACTTTCCACAGTTTATCTGGCTGGCATCCCAGGACACCGCAGCATAGAGGTATAAGGTAAGCAGGTAGACAGCAAAAGTTGTACTTGAGTTCTTGACTGATTTTAAAAGGTTTACACAGTAAATATTCCAGTAGCATCTAATGGTGTAAATAAAAAATACATGTGTTGCATTTATGGACATATTGATTTTATGTTGGCTGTTTGCCAGCTATTTGGTTGATTGCCATGACTCATCCCAGTGAATTCCCTAACGTGGCAGTTTGCACACAGGACTATGGCTCCAAACTTTTAATGAGTTGTTTCCAATAACCAGGGGTACAAAGTTTGATTTATTCCACCTTTGCATAGCCGGCCTTAGGCATAGGCTAACTAAGCGGTCAGCTAGGGCGCCGTCTAGCAGGGGCGCTTTTTTAGTATTTATTTAATGTAGGTAGACCAGGATGGGGGCATTGGGTGATGTGGTGGTGGGGGGTCGCCGTGGAGGCATTTTGCCTAGGGCATCAGTTTACCTAAGGCTGCTCCTGCACCTTTGGCTGTGTGAGTTACCAGATGGTGCACTTACGTTACCCCCCCCCCCCTCAGAAAAGAGAAGTCTGCCCAGTGGGTATACCCAATTAATAAATGTATTAAACCCAAATAATAAATGTATTAAAAAAAAAAAAAAAAGAGAGCGAGCATTGATTGCATAGCTTTCATCTAAATAACTATCAGTGGATTTTTTTGTGCTTGTGGTACCCCTGCACATGCCCACAAGGGTCCATGGTATGGACAAACATTAGGGTGGTCTGTGGAGTGTCACCTGCCTTCATGGCCCCACCTCCCGTTTGAAGATCAATACCTTTGTTCAGTTCTGGTCTCTCAGTGGTTGTAAACAGAGCAAAATTTCCTGGAGGTATGCCTGGCAATCACCCCCCCCCCCCAAGTAGAAGTAAAATGGCTCCACATTGTCATTCCTCTGTAGCTGTAGCTAGCGCCTAAATCTGGGGTTTGACTGTATTATATAGTGAGTGCTTTATCCCTACTGACTACTGTTATGAAATATAGTAGTGGAGTGTGACCCTTAATGTGGAGGTTTAACGGCAGGGGGATACTTGGAATATGAAAGAGAAGAGGAGTGTAAGATTAGACAGCAACATTGCAAAAGATCTTACACATTTAGGTAGTTAACTATGATTATTTAGAAATTTAATTGCGACCATTTGTAAAGATGAGATGGCAACCAGCATCCCTTGAAACAGATGCAAGTGGCTTATTGAAGTATAATAAATTAATCATTTATTTAATTCATTTTTTTTAAAGTAAGTAGACTAGACCAATGACCATTTTTCAAGCCACACAGGTGTAATGAATGGAGATAGATGAGATTTGCTTATGAGTTTAGAGATCCAAGAGAGAAATTTTGGCAGTTACAGAGAGCATGGCTTTGGTGGCTTGTTTATTTTTCCTCCCAGTATCTACTGATCAGTCCCCTGTAAACCAGCTTGCATATACATTTCATTGCTTATCACAAGGGCAAGGGTTCGTAAGGAGGGGTCATCATTAAGCCAGTCATCGCAGTGGTTCAGGGTTTTTTCTTTAAGCCTTATGTCATCTGTTCATGCTAAGTTTGCATGAGGGAAAGGACCATGCAGGTGGGCTGACCATGGTAGTCATCCCTCACTTCCATACAGGATATTGTTAGCAAGCAGTCCTTATTTCACTCATTCTCGAGCATGGATAGTGGATTCCCTAGTCTCCAGTTGAGAAATCCCAACTATCCAGTGCCTGCAACCTGTTCTTCCCAATAGGGAATCCATGGGGCCATGCTTCTTCACTCCTTTCTGTGCCTGCCTAGATCTCTGGTGCCAAGGCTGCTAATCAAAACCCTGGGCACGTGGGTCACAGGCAGGGCTCCATCCCTGTTGCCATGGAGCAGGGCCACATAGGGAGAAAAATTACTGCAGATGACTTCCGCAGGGTGGAAAGGTGCCACTCTATAGTAATAGGTTAATGATAAGCCTGTCAGTACTGTGGTAGCGTCACAGGGTTTTAGGAAATTTGGTATCAAGCCTTCAGATCTCGTACCACCATAGTTGGATAGTTGATTTTTAAGCATTTATTTGTTTCTTCTGTTGACACATTCTTGAATTGGAAGGTAGGGCTGTAACGTTTAAGGTAATCTTCCACTTGTGAAACACCAGTATTTTCTCAACTGATAGGTACTGAGGCAATATAAGCTGGTAGACTTTTTTTTTTTTTTTTGCCCTGTTAATATCCTTTTTTTTCCCCAAACCTCTCACACCATCAAACCCTACCTGTTGATCCATTAATCTATTTATTTCTTCACCTACCATGTTTGAATGTCACCCAATGGGGAATCTGCCTTGTTTAGAAAGGGAGTACCTTTAGTAACCCTAAATTATTATTTTTTGTCAAGACTCATGTACAAGTTGGCTACCATTGGTAGAAGGCTCATTTTTTGTATATATGAGCCTAACTCGTCCCATGATATGCCCAGTATCACTATGCTTTGTTATCAGAGCATGCAGCTACACACATGCAAATAGAGCTGCTGCTAATGCTGAACATTTGTCCCTGATTCTCAGTGCTGTAAGCCTCATGGCTCACTTCCTTAATGTTGCCTGTGCCAGTATTCAGTGCAAAAAAATAAACACGCTCTTCAATGGCATACAGTTTTAATAATTTCTTTTAGCCAGAGCTGGATCCAGCACTAGGTGACCTAGGCAGTCGTCTAGGGCCTTGCTGGTTGGGAGTGGCTTAACATAACATTCACTTTTTAATTTAAAATTAAACAAAATTGCATGCCTTCTTTAAGGACATCTGTCTTTAAGAATGCCCTTTGTGTACAACGTTTACATCTTGTGTGTCTGCAAACACCTACTGCTGCTTGCATCTATGCACACAGCAAATGAGCATTCTTGATGCCTGTTTCTTATGCAGTATGTTATTGGATGCACAGTTGGTAAGGCAAGGTGGGGTGTGCGTCTAAAATGCCCTAGTTAGGGATGGCAGGTTAGTTAATTTAACAAGGCTGAAACCCGGTAACTTAGCTACAGTAGACAACAGAGCCTGTATCCTGTACACCATCAACCAAACTGAGTTTTATTTCATCTTCAAGGAGTTGAGTGTCTGTGCAGTTTCGAGGAGTTGTGAGCTTAAAGGGAAAAGAAGTTTACTGCTGCTCATGCTAAGTCTGTTTTCACCATGTCACTGTCTGTGCTAGAGAGTTTGAAAGCAGTGTTAGTAGCACAACACATATCAAACTTGCTTTGGATGCAGAAAACTGGGTTCTACTTCCACACCATGTAGATTAATTACTGATATGTGTTGTACTTTTAAGGGGGTAGGGTACTTTTAAGGGGGTAGGGTGCTACAGTCTTTAGTGTGTTATCCTTTGGATGAGATGCATTGTAACTATGAAACTGTTGGCAATTTGGCATCCATTCCCTTTTGCAATATTGCCAGCTTACAAATTTTTTTAATGTTTGTTTGTGTCTTTCGGCTTTTCCCGGTTAGGGGTCGCCACAGCGGAACTCCGGTCCGCTAATGATTGGTAGTTGAGTTTTACGTGCCGAGTTACCAGCCCTGACGCACAACCTTCAACGAAGTTACGCCCATTCACGCATGTCTCCACGCAGAAGACGCTCTAGCTGAGAATCGAGCCATACAGCGTCTTACTGTGAGGCGACAATGCTACCGCAGCACCACCACGGGTTACAAATTTATTTAATGTAACACTGACTATTTATTCTTCAGTGGCAGCAGGCACTGAATTTGTAGATGAAACACTGCAATATGAAGTTGTTTGCTAGTATCAACCTCTTAATTGATTACAGATCTCTCTACTATAGAATTGTTCAGATGACTAACTTCTGCAGAGATTGTGCATATTGACTAATATTGGTGGGCAGTTTGTGACCTTTTATGGTTGAAATGCTCTGAAATGGGCAGTCTTGCCAGTATTGGTTCATATGTTTTGTTTCATTAATTACTGGAAAAATGTACAAAACTACAAATTTAAAACACACACTAACAACTGGTGCTATATCATACAAGGAATATAATTTAATAACAATCAGGAAAGTGAATCAAAGAACATATGCATGTGTGAATGGTCCTAAAATATGTGCAAGAGACCTATGGTTTGAAAACAGCCGAAAGGTAAACTTAATCTGCTACTGGCCAGATGCATTTTTTTAATGTGGGTTTCAGTGCTATTTCAGTTAATGTGATCTTCAAGGGTAGTGAAACTTAATGTTAATGCCAGGTCTGTTTTCATTGTGAGACTATTGTTTTGCTTAGCAAATGCCTTATCAGTGTTTGTGCTGTAAAATATAAGTAAAAGGTTTAAATTAAATCCAAATATCTGTAATCCCTGTGGGATCACCCTTTTCTCCAATCGGTGGCTCCTCCATGGCTACAGTCACTACCTTCCAATGGAAGTGTGCCTTTACATGCTCATTTCCCCTCTGCTGCTTAGTGCCAATGCACTACGATACTGCACGCTTAGCCAGTTCAGCACTCCACTGAGTGAACATCTGCCAGCAAGCCATAACCACCTCCCACTAGGATGGACAAGCTTGTAGTAGCTGATTACTCCAATCCTCTCTGGCTAACTCCTGCAGACACTGGAGTGTCTTAATGAACTCTAGTCACTTAAGATGTAGCCAGGACTTTATCCCTCTATGCTGCAGACCTTGCTGCAATTGGGCAGGATTTGACCATTATGTTTGATTTCTGGGTCTTATTGATATTTGTGCCTCACAGTGCTTAAGTCAGTGGAGCTGCTGTGAGTTTAGAAAAGACCTTTTCACTGATTTTAATCTAGAACATCAGTCTATGTGAGTTGTAGTTTCATCATCCTTGGACTTCAAGGTGTTTGAAGAAGAGGCAGTAACTAATTAATTTATTGACCAAGAGACCATATTTTGAAGTGTGCTGTAAGCTGAAAAGTAGGAAGGCCCCTAAAAGGTCTGTCAGTGTATGGGTTAAATGACTTCCCATTGTAGAGGCACACGGTGCAGCACTCTGTAGGCCATGTTCTGATGGACTGCTGTCTTTGTGTTAAGATGTGAACTACAAACTGTGAGCAAATATGCATATTCAGGTTTAGGCTGGAGTATGTTTCGACCGTTAATGTCTCCTACTTCAGCAAAGAGAATCTTTGTCACAGTGCAAAAAGTTTTAAGCTGGGTATGGACTTTGGAGGTTGTTCGGGATTTGTGGAAACTGTACGAGAGATATGGACCTAGTTACAGTACAAGGTGGAAAGATTGTAATGTTAAAATGGAACACACCTCTTGCAGACTACAGATGATGGCAAGTGTTCTGTGATCCAAGGCAGATATTCCATCATAGTCTTCGGCCATCAGTCATTGTATTGCTCTACAATTTTGTTTTGATCAGTCTAGCCTGGTTCTGAATGCAAGTGAGACAAAACCCATATTTTGTGCGCCACAGAGACTAGATACAAATGATTACTGTTGGGTAACTAGCAGTGCCTCTGGTGGAACCCCTGTCTTGTTAGTAATACAAGTTCCTGTTCATTTGTTTTTCTGACAAGTTTTTTTCTAAGCACAATACATTTGCTGCATCCTAAATCAACATAGTGCTTGTCCAGCTGTACAGGTTAAGGTACATAGGTTCATACTAGGCTCTCTGCCCTAGGGCATTTATAAGCCTAGCCAGAGTGTGTTTGGCTTTTGCCACCCATTTTAAATGAATTTTGCTATGCCCTTTTTCGAGGTTAGTATACTGTGCCTCTGTCTAACAATGACACAGAAGTGATACCCGGGGTAAACCTAACATCTCCCATCCACTCATCAAGATTCCTCTTGAAGAGAGTCAATGAGGGACTCTGCCTAACCTGGACTGGGATTTTATTCCAGAATGAAGGGAGCCTCTGGGTTATGATTCTGTCCCTCCAGCATGTCCTATTTATTTCAGTGCTGAGGTTCCAGTCTCTTGAGCGTGTAGCTCGATGGGATTTGGATTTTCTGAGGTGCAGCATGTCCATTAATTCCGGGTTGGACATGGCTTTATACGTCGAGCACAGATCGCCTCTGAGCAGGCGATATGCCACTGAGTAGAGCTGGAGTTTCTTTAACCAGGCAGCATATGGCATCTGTTTGAGCCCTTTGATCCTCTTGGTGAGGTACTTTTGGGGTCTTTCCAGTTGCTGCAGGTGTCTGGTGAGGTACATCCCAAAAGGGGCATTGTACTCAATTATGGGCCTGATAACGGATGAGTAAAGAGGCATGATGACCTCCCCTGATCTAGATGTGAATCCCTTCATGATTAGGTGGGCTATATAAAATGTTTTTCTAACCACTTTGGCCACGTGGTTGTCAAATGAGAGATTGCTATCAACTTGGGTCCCCAGGTCCCTAATTACTTCTTCCGTACTTAATGGATTACCACCTATGTGGTAATTTGTGGGCACTTTGTTTTTGCCAAAGGGGATGACTATACACTTTTTGGCGTTTAGCTTGAGGCCATGGCTCTGGCACCAGTTGTCTGTTTTTGTGAGGCCCTTTTGGAGGATGCTTGTGCCGGCTGGAGAGTCGATTATGGCACCCAGTTTACAGTCATCTGCGAACTTGGTCAGCCACAGTCCTTCCGTGTTAGCCTGTACCGCAGAGAAATATATACCGAACAAGAGAGGTCCCAGGACTAAGCCTTGTGGGACGCCACTTGTAACTGGTTTGGAGTCTGACATGGCTCCAGCAATTCTAATCATGTAGGTTCTGTCCTTGAGCCAGTTTGCAACCCATCTAGTGACATAGGGGTTTATATTTAAGCTGGTGAGCTTATCTATAATGCCGAGTGGGGTATTGTATCGAAGGCTTTTGCAAGGTCCAGGTAGGCTGTGTGGACCACCTTCCCCTCGTTAATGGCCTTGGTGACTGTTTCAAAGAAATCGACCAGGTTTAAGAGGCAGGATATGCCCTTAACAAAGCTGAACTGGGTAGGATCCAGTGTCTGTAGGTCCCCAATATCTTTATTTATGAGGTCCATGATGATCCTTTCCATAGCTTTGCAGACCAAGCTAGTCAAGCTTATGGGGCGATATTTTCCAGGATCCGTTGAGGCACGACCTTTGTGGAGAGGGACCACTGTTGCTGTACGCCACTCTTTGGGTACATATCCTGTAGTAAGGCTGTGATTGAACAGTAGTTTTATGTTTGGGTTTAGTTCTTCTTGGAGTTCATGTAGGACGCAGCCCGGGACACCATCTGGTCCCATTGATGCTGTGTTTTTTTGCTTTGTAGAGGGCGGCTCTTACCTGAGCATCTGAGATGTCAGGGGGGCAGCACTCTGCTGGGATAGATATTTGCCCTTTTGGTGGGGAAGGGGGGGAGAAGTTTGCACTGAACCGGTCAGCTAGGATGTTGGCAATGTCTGTGGGTTCGGTGTATTTTTTGTCATTTTGGACTAATTCTGAGCATATCTGGGAATTCCCACCCAGGTTCCTAACATAACTAAAGAAAGCCTTGTGATTATCCTTAGTGTCCTGTGCAATTTTTGTCTCGAAGCTGGCCTTAGACGATTTTATGAGTGCCCGTAATTTTTTGTATTGTATAGTTTGTTTATGGCTAGGGTCCACCAGACAGGATGCCTAACTTTGGAGGATTGGGTCTTGGTTTTATTTGGGATTGCATGATCCATGCATTCCTGAAGGTGTTCATAGAATGCGTTTATAAAGGATTCTGTGGTCTGGACAGTATTTTCCACAGGCCCGGGGGCTTTGAAGGATTCCACCTCGGTTTTGAGGAGTGTGATATTTGCTTTAGAGAAGTTTTTCACTGTGGTTTTCTGGGCAGGGGCTGGGGTCGGCATGTGAATATCTAGTGAGATTAGCTTATGGTCTGATCTTACCAGTGAGTGATACACTTCAGGTCTGGAGCATAGAGTCCCCATGTTGGTGAAGATCAGGTCCAGTATGTTTTCCCCTCTTGTGGGAGTGGCAACAAGTTGTTCCATAGCATTTGAGTTTATAAATTGTAGGAACCTTTGAGCTAGGGTGTTGGAGCTAGAGTAATGCTCCCAGTCTATGTTAGGGTAGTTGAAGTCGCCCAATATAATTGTGTTCGGAGAGACCTTCATATTTTTCAGTGTTCTCAGGAAGGCCGAGTGGGGTTCTTGGGTTTGGGAGGGTGGTCTGTAGCTGGCTATAAACTGGAAGGCAGTTTTACCCACTGTTAGTTGCACATGGATAGTCTCTGATGCTTCGTGCTGTGCCAGCAACCTGGAGGTGTGGGTATCTTTGACGAATATTGATACTCCGCCTCCTTTTGTGGTTCGGTCCAAGTTTTGGGGCCGAAAAACATTGTATGAGGTATAACATGGTAGTGCTGGGGTGCTCTCGGGAGCCTTGAACCAGGTTTCTGGTACTGCACAGATATCGATGTTCTCCATGCTAAGGAGAGTTTTGAGTGCGTGCATCTTGAGGTTTAGACTTCTGGCGTTGAGTAGCATTACTCTTAGTTTCTTATCCCTTGTGATACCTATGGAGGTGGGTTTGTCTTTTGAGCCTTGCCTAAAAAAGGCAGTATGGGGGTAGCAAGAGCCTTTGCCAATATCCGAAAGCCCAGGGGGGTGACAGGTGCAAGCCGTCCCTAGCGAAGCATCGTGGCTAGTCGAGCATGTCATCCCAGGCAGACAGGCATTGGATCCCCTTTGAATGGCACCAATACTTAAGCCAATTGTTGAAATTGATCATCTTGTCTTCATATTGTGGCATCATTCTTGGTGAGGGTAAGATGCTACTCAAGGTCAGGGTCATACCGGCCTGGGCTACATGCTCAGAGAGCTCCTCTATGTCTCTTTTCATGTAGTCCAGGGACGTACGTCTCAGGTCATTCACACCAGCATGGACAATGACTGAGTCATATTTGTACTTACCTTGGAGTGACCTGAGTGCTTGTGTTATGTGGCGGATCCTAGCGCCTGACAGGCAGCTCACCATGGCCTTCTCCTTGTTCAACCTGGTGAGAGGGACATCAGTGAGCCTGACGATAGAGTCCCCTATTACAAGTGTATCAGGTGTGTTCTTTAGCCTTAAGGGCTGTGACTGTCCGGCACACTGGCTTTGTGAGCTATGTGTTGCATGTGTTTTGTTTTGGGGTAGCGGTTGCTTGGGTGTCTGCTTTGGAGGTCTCTGCTGCTTAGGCAGATTTTTATTTAGAGTCTCCGAGTATGTTTTTGTGTGTTTATGTGTTTGGTTTGCTGTCGTGGTAGGTCTACGTGAGACTGGAAATGTAGTGAGTGTGGTTTCCTTCTCCTCCTGACTGGTTACGCCAGTACTGAGTTGAGAGAGCTTAGCCTCCAGTTTGGCTATATGGTTGCATCTTTCACATGTGTTGGACTTTGTTGGGAGGAGGAGAGGGTTGTCTGTGTACATGAGGCAGTTGTAACATTGCCTCAAGATTCCCAGATTCACCAGCTGGACCGGAGAGGAGATTGACAACTGACCTTTGGACATGCTAGAGTAGTATTGGGAATTCCTTTATAATTGAAAAAAAGGGCCAATGGAGAACAAAGTACTCAAAGGGAGTTTGTGAGGGTGTAGTGCTTTTAATTTTTTAGTGCTGACTTTTATATAATTGCTTTAGTGAGCAAGTGCCAGGGTTTAGAGTGGGAATAGGGTATTTATTATGAGAACTAGATCAGTTCTAAGGGAAAAAGTGAAGAGCAGACTTTGTGGAGCTGAGAATGGTTTAAACCCAATTAAGCAGCGCTGCGCTATGTGCAAAATCGCGGAAAGCCGCGCTAAAGCGGGTTTTATACAGGGGGACTTGAAAGAGCTAGAAATTAGCCCAAAACGGCCAATAGACTACCAGATTCTTGTGCTGGGAACACTCCTCCAGGGATAGATAGGCTGCTCCAAGCTCCCCACTGCCACTGGTGAACAAAGAAGCCTCCCTTTATCCAAGAAAGGAAATGGGCAACTCAGGAACTACCAGATTCTTGTGCTGGGAACACTCCTCCCAGTTATCCCAGTTTCACCCCACTAACCAGAGTAAGACTAGTATCACCAATAGTAATCCTTCACATACTCTTTGTAGCTGTCTTCACTAACATCCCTGCTGCATCTGGGCTGTACCTCAGTCTGTATGGCGCAACATCTGTGGATTTGCCAGTAAGTCACAACACAGACCACACCACAGCTGCAACATAAAACAGAAGCTAGAGTTTCCAAACAGTATTCATATTGCCTGACTTTAACCATCACATAGTTCTGTTTCATCATATTCTGTTTAAATAATAATTATCTCCTGACAGATAGAAAGCCAGTAGTTCCATGTTAGGTATACTTTCTAGTTAAGTGTAGTAATGCCATTTTGTCAATCTGGGTCTCCAGGCTGTGGAGTAAACTCCTGAGTTGTTCATGTTTGCAACAGTACAAAAACCTATTCAAACAAGGTATTACTGAAAACTGTACTAATAACTGGACTTGTGAATGCAGTATTACTCAAGTGATCATATTATTAATCTAATTAGAAGCTTTAACAGATTATGCAGTTGCTGCTTTCCATCACCAGCAGCGCCACAACTCTCTGTGCTTGTTAGCTTATTCTGGTAACCCTGATATTTAGTCTCTCATCATTTCAGCTTGCTCTGTCTTCTCCTTTTAGCTCTGTTTGTATTTTTCTTGCACTTTTTACCAACCTGCTTATGCATTTTCCATGTTTAGCTGTCTTGACAATTTCTTCAAAAATTACTTAAATGTACTGAACAGTATACTCAATAGGACAGCGTTTAATTTGCCTTTTTAAAACACTTTTGTTAAATTATCACTAAAGACATAGGCACACATACATTAGCAAAAAAGAAAACCAGCTATGTTAGCATTTGTCATATTCATGCATTATACATTGCATGTAAACTTTCATAGGTGTTTACTAGGCTTATGACCACAAGGGCCTTTTTAAGCCTAGCCATGCATCCCAAATCTCTGACAAATTCTGTTACCCTTGATAAGTGTAAGCAGCGACTTGGGAGATGAACCATTACACAGGTTGCCTGTGTCCATTAGAGACATGGGTGACAAACCAGGGATGAATTTCCTGTTCTCCATCCTGTTGTCCAAGTTACACTTAAGTTGGGTTAGGGAGGACCTCTGCTTCACATGGATGGGGAGCCTATTCCAGATATGGGGTAGTCTGTGGGATACATACCTTTCTCTCCAGCAGGTCCTATTTATATCACATGCAAGGTTTAAGTTTTTAGAACAAGTAATTCTGGTGTTTAACAACTATGTACTCCAGCATTACATGAATTGCTGAGTTCCTTCTGTCCATTAAACCTCACGCCTTCTCCTTGATATTATTCTGCATGTATTGCTCCCATATAATTCAGTGTATTTCTATGTAATTTGCTCCTTACCTTTTGTAAAGGTCCTGACTCTAGTTTACTGCCTTTATAATATTCAGTACTTGTTACTTTTGATTTTGTTGGTTTTTCCATTTTCTTTTTTGGCAGCCAAAAGCATTAAATTTAGAATCTGAATCGACTGTGCATAGCAAGGCTTACTATGTCCCAGCTCAAAAAAATAATTTGCTTAATTATAACCAGATGTTCCCCCGACTTTTCTGTCAGAGTGCTCTGTAGGGAATTTTTAAAATCTGCCAATTCTCTGAAGTCTGCTTGGGCTGCAAATATACTTATCCAAGCATTTCAAAGCAAAATCCTAAACCTTCTCGACTTTGTTGCATAATTGAGAGCCATACAAATGTCCTTCCAGTGTTTGTTTGTAAATTGTCTTTCCAGTCTCCCTTCCCAATCTTTACTAATGTCCTCTGATTCTTGTAGTTATCCAGTATTTTGTATGTCCTATTTATTATACCCTCTTTAAAAGTAGCTTCTGTTCTAGACTTCACTAAAAATATGTCCTATTTATTATACCCTCTTTAAAAGTAGCTTCTGTTCTAGACTTCACTAAAAATCTGTACCAGAGCTGGTCTTTAACTTGACTATTTCCTATACTCGTGATAACAATTCCTGGTATGGAAAGTAGTCTCTAAACTGCAGTCCAAACTTCTGCTTTGCCCCATTCCACTTTCTTGCCTTTCCCTCTCTAGTTATTTGCTTCCAGTACCATGGTTATTTTGCCAGTTTTCTCCAGTAAATTCCAGCCCCCTCTTGCCTATTTTCACTGCTTATATTTTACTATCCATAAGTAAGTGGTTCTAGTTTTAGTTTTTGTGTTCTCTTTTTTTAGTCACTTCTCACATATCCTTAGCTGCTATAACAGAATATTTTTTTAGTCCGTACAACTAAGTATTTCATCTCATTATGTCCCTCATAAATATGGGTATTGCTAAACCAATTTGTGTGCAGTTGCGTAGTTTACTGCCATAGCCTTTGTGTTGTCTTCACTAATTTTATATCTTGAAAAGACTTGAAACGGTCTCAAAATGTTCCATTAACACCAAAATGTCGTTTTCTGGATTTATCAACTACAAAATAATTATATTGGCAAATAATAATATCCGCAAATAAAGCTAACTTTTCTTGATTACCATTCCAACGATATCCTTGAATTTGTGAGTCCCCTATTTTCTTTGCTAGTTGCTCCTAAATATAAAGCAAATAAAAGGGGAAGAGGGCACCCCTTAACTGAATTCCCCCTGACCAAACTCAGCTTGTTGGTGAGGAACCCTCCCACCTTAATTCTTGCCTCTGACCCTTCAGCAGGGTTGAATTGTCTGCTTCCCTCTGGATCATCATTGTTCTGTTAATGTTGTCAAATGTTTGCTTCAACCCCCTAAAACCACATTGATCCATATATGTCAGTTTTGGCAGCATATTTGCCATTCTTTTATCTAATATAGACACAAACATGTTCTAACTTCCAAACATCCACAGGAATCCTCTCTCTTCTTGAAGATTTCCCCGTTGATCGATTTATACATCGTTTTACCACATCTCTTCTTAACTGTTAATTGTTGAGCCTGATCCTCCTCTACCTTGGCACAGTTAAGTTTTTGGTACTTAAGTATTATCGCAACCACGCTTTCGCGGAAGTCGCAAGTAGTACACTTTCTCGCCAGCTTCTTCCCTGCTCCACTATGTTCACAGTTTAACCATGCAATAATTATGTAAAGAAAATCCTTGTTGGCATAATAAAAATCAGTTTAGTGTTGAACTGATTTTCCAAACGACGTATAACCACAACCACGTACATTACAATATTGAATCTTTCTTTTTTTCCCCACACTGAATGATCCCTTATCAAATTTAGATTCCACACAGCATATACTGGTTTTGTCTTTACTTAATCAGATCAGTGAATTAATTAAAAACCCTACTAGTATAATATATATGAAAATATTTGATCCATAGTCTGACTTTCACATTTTTGCTTTGAGCTGCTTTCTTGTCCTCCTTTCTAAGACTGTACATGTAACAATTAAAGATGTTTTTAAAATGCTCCGTGAAGTTGTATAGAAAAACTGGAAACTACATGTTATTTCGAGAAATGGTTTGAATTTTAGGTGTTACAGTGCAATGCATTAGTAATACAGGTGAATTACTTTCTTAAATTTAAATCAATTTTAAAGCGTAGTACAGATATCCAATCCAAGTCAAATTAACTTACAAGGATGAAATCCTAATGCAAAAGTACAATCACTCCAATCAAAGTTAAATAAATGGTGTGGTAGTGAGAATATGACTTGCAGAACAGTATTTATTACCATTATCTAAATGACATGCTACCCAAAATTAGTGATTGCAAAAATGTAAATAACAGGTTACTTGCAAAGTACGGTAGCGATGTGCAGTAGCGATAATAACATGCCACCGAGAAAGTGTGGTTGCGATAATACGCAAGTACCAAGTTTTCCATGAATATTTCCATTTGTGACTTTTCTTGGTTTTCATATTCCTAAGCTTTATACAAATTTCATATTATTTCTGAAATAGTTCTAATACCACTGTAGGATCTGTAGTTATTTTTCTTGTCTTAGGCTCCCTAAGTTAGCCCCTTTCTCCTTTCTCTTGCCTTAGCACTAAAAGTATTTGTGCTCTGGAGCTATCAAAAAAATAGTTGCTTAACCGCAACCTTTCTAAATTCGTGCATATTACCAATTACTTTCTTAGTTTCCCTTTAGCAGTCTACAGTTGCTCTTCTTGTTCTGTCAGATTCCCCTTATTCTGCCATCATTTAATTTTTGTCAGCCCCTCTAAGTAATTCTTATGATCTCTTCTTCCCCATATGTCTTTCTGTTTTATTTCTACCATATTTGTAAACTTCAGTGTCATTTTATACAGCTCACAAGCTATCCCTTCTGAAGAAGTTTTTGTCTTCTCTTATTTCCACTGTCCTTCCTTAAATTAATTTCTTTTTAATAGGCAAATAGGAAAGCACAACTGCTTCATTTTTTTCTTCATTACCCTGTATCTTTATCTTATTTTTATCAATGCATGATTTGAAGTAGTTATTGAAAGTGTGTTGAAGCTTTCAGTTAAATACACATGCTTCTGTGAAAAATAATTTCTGTTCAGCATAGCCGGTTTATTATATTTTGGTGAATAATACGTAAATTGCAAATTCCTGCTACTGAATTCACATCTTTCATGCCAAGCATTCTCTTGTATTTCTTCAGAAATCTACCATTTTTGTTATATTTTCCATTTTAGGTCCCCCAATACATCCCAACTATTACAAATCAAATTCCAGCCCCTTCCCATAAATAATCATCCATGCTGAAAGCTGATGGTTTCTACCATTTTTTTTTCAAAATCCATATAACCATATTTTTGGGTGGAATATGAATACATGCCAGCATAATCCTCATCCCTTGCTAATAGCCCTTTACCTCCACAAGTCAGCCATTATTGTCTTTTTTTTTTCTGCTATTACTGCTAGGGACCCTTTTAGCAGTCATTATTATTACTCCCCTTTTCCTTTGTCCCTTTTCTGCTGCTGCCTTTGTTTGTTAAATTCAGATGCTCTTTTCTGTCCAAGAAGCGACTCTCTCAACATTGCAGTCTGCACCCTGCATTTTTAAATATAATTCAATACGTTTTCCTTTTGGCATTACATATAAGAACACTTACATTCCATGATAATATGGACAGCAAAGCCATTTTAGCCCTTACTTTCACCTGTTATACATGTTAGTTCTTTTGAATGAGTATTTCCAACATTTGGCTTACACACACAGGCACGCACTCACACACACACACACACACACACACACACACACACACACACACACACACACACACTCTCGCACACACTTTTTTAAGCAGTTACTTCTTTTCATCTTCATTTCGACCTTTGTCACATTTTCAATACTTTTTGCTTCAATGAAAACACTCAAAAAACTAATTATTTGGTTTAGTGGTTAAATAAGTTTTCAAAACCCCATCTCCTTCTATCTTGGAAGACGCACACAAAACTGTGCATGTTTTCAACAAGTTAAATTTGCCCTTCCCATTAGGTGCAGTTCCCCCAAATTGTCAGCTGCCCTCACAGGCACGACATAATTTAAAATTAAGGTTACCCTTGCTGTAGCACATGTTGCAGCCTGTGCTCCCAGTTATCCCTATTGATATGTTTTTTTAACAGTATTCCCCTCCTAGGTGTGTGAAAAAGATTGTGCTTTCAGTAAGCATATGCCCTTTCATCTTATTATAAAACTGTACCTAGTCTCCTTCTCAGGAACAGTGGAGGGGGTTTTATGGGCAACGTTCATCTATTTTTAATACACAAGGAATTATTTTTCCCCCCTCCAGTAGAACTTTTGAGTTTGTGCTCAGAGTTTAAAATCCCTTCCATGACGTCATAAAAGAGTGAACCCATAATGCCTCGTAACCTAAATTAATGTATAGATTACTGCATCTCCATGTTAACTCCATCAGGAATAATTTCTTACATCCTGGAAAGACAAGATGCTAACAAGTTCTTGCAGATGTAACACCTCGCACTGAAAATTAGCACTCGATAAGAAGTACAACAGGAAATTTAATTCATTGTAAAGCAAAGATATTTGCATACATAACCAGTTTAGTTTATATTTGTTCACAACTTCATTATGTCTCTCTCAATAAATTTCTTAGGAATTTTATCTAAAAACAAGACCACATTTGTCAAAAAAAAATACCACTAAAATAATTGGGCATTCTGGAACTTTTAGTAACAAAATATGCAAAAGATTTACTATGCATCAATATGCATTAATCATATACCCACTTTGGCAGAATCCTGCTGTTTGGATGGGCAGTGAAAGCCTAACTGGAGAAACAAGAGCAAGAGAGTAAGAGAAGATATTGGGATGAAATTTCAAACTGTGCAGTTCATCTGTTTCTAGGCCACAACACAGTCTGTGTCAGATGTGGTTCAGGCATGACCATCAGTAGCAAAGCATTAAAGGTGTTGGCAGACGTCATGGGATTTGGTGGTAGCAGCTATGAAAGTCGCAGCAAAGAGGTGGGCAACCTCTCTAGATGGTCAGGGTTACTGTGGTACCCATGAGGTTATCCTCAGTCCAATGCTTGAGGGGTTGCCCAATTGCAGCACACTGGAAGCAGTTACAGTTTGCTTGTTGTTCTACATTTTAGCATGGATGGACATCACACTGGATAAGTAGGCAAAGACAGCTTTATCCAGAGTTCATTCATTTCTCTTCCTACTTACTGTTGACCGTGTTGCAAAAGGGAGCAATCCAATGGGTCTCACTAAGCCACCAAGGACCAGCCTTTTATTTCAATTTCATTTTACAATTCCAAGAAAATGAAGGCACTCAGGCCCATTCTTGATCTGAGTGGCCCTAATCAATTTGTTCCAGAATTGCCCTTTTGAGAAGTCTCAGTTCACAATCACTGTTCTTTCATATCCACAAGAAGAAATTGTGTATGCATTTTGGACTTTCAAGATACATACCTTCACATCAAAATAGCAAAGGAGTCAATAGCGTACCTTCGCTTCTTCATGGGAGCAAGGCATTTTCACTTTTAGTCCCTTCAGATGGGTATGGCATCAATCCCCATAGTGTGCAAGGTGGCAGTTGCAAAGCATTTCACATTGCAGGGCACCAGGTTTTTTCTGTACTTGGTTGACTAGTTACTTGTGACCACCGTAATAGTCCATCTCTGAGCCTGCAGGGACTTCCTCCTCATTCTGAATACAGTCCATCACATTCCTCTGTCTGGATCAGTATTGTCCTGCTGAGCCATTCTCACACAGGATAGAATTTAGTTGATACAGGCAGTGGTATCGCATATTCTGCAAAACTAAATCATGACAGCAGCACTGTGCCGCAGGTGTTAAGTGTGTTGCCATGCTTTATTTAAATGGTCCCCACTGCTGAGTTTTACATGAGAGTATTACATCAGGTATTCAGGGTGTGCAGTACAGTCAAGTGTTGGATGCTATAAACTTCCCTCTCAAAATATAGAGAGAGTACATGGATCACTTCATGTGGTGCATTCAGGTGCCCAACCTATTTCTGGGCAGACCGTCCCCCAACTGTGAAGGTCACCGCAGAATCTTCTGCTTTAAGGTTAGGGGGGCATTGCCGTCTTGCACAGCAGTGTTCTTGGAAATGTCAACAGTGCTTCTGAACTTGCATGTGTTTCAAGACCCCCCCCCGTGCTGTTGCCAGTCAATCTGACAAAATGGCAGTGCTTTACTCCTGCAATTCCAGATATGTTGTTATGGTAAGTTCATGATTTTTGTTTATTCATCTACATATTCTCCCCACGGCACTCAAATCAGTACTAAAGGGGCATTTCATTGGCTTTCTTCCTGTACCACTTCTTTTTCTTTCGGCTTTTCCCAGTTAGGGGTCGCCACAGTGGATCATCTGTCCGCTCATGATTGGCAGTGGAGTTTTATGGTGTTGAGTTACCAGCCCGGTGCCCAACCTTCCACAGAAGGCACACGCACGCACTCATGCCTAGGGCCAATTTAAAGTGTCCAATCCACCTACAACATGTCTTTGGGATGTGGGAGGAAACCAGAGCACCTGGAGGAAACCAACGCGACCACAGGGAGGACATGCAGACTCCACACAGAAGGCACCCTAGCCGAGGATCGAACCGGAGAACCTCTTGCTGTGAGGCGGCAACGCTAACCGTTGCACCACTGTGGCCACCCGCTCCCTGTACCATTACTGAACTCTCCATTTTGGGTGACCTTAATATTAATTGATAAATACTTACTGGGTGAATGTAGCCGTCCCTCCATACATCTTCTTGGTCCTTCTGAGGCAGCACAAACTGGAGGTGGCATTTTTTGTAGTTCTGAAGGTTGGATTGGGTTCTCAAAGCTGCAGCTAAAATTTTTTACTTATTTTTTTATTTTACATTTGTTGACCCGGATAGTTAGTCTGGGTATGAGCCCATTTTCAGTGGAGGCCCGGGGAGAAAAGCTCCAATAAAACAAGAACAACATTGACAGGTACAGTGTCGGTTTTACATAGAAATATTTTTTGCCACTGGAAATGGCCAGCATTTACTATGTGGGGATATTCTGAAATGTAGAATGTGAAAATGTATTGTTTTTCACAAACTATGGTAATGTTGAAAGTAGCATTTTTGTATCAGTTCTGAGTGCTGTCATGTGGAACCTGTTGTAGCAGTTGCCCTAAACTCTTGTCGATGGTACTCGTCACCTCAATACAACTGTACTAAATATGATGAATATTTAAGACCCCATATGTAAAAAGTAGTCCGGCTAAAAAAAATAAAAATATGCCATGTGTGCTCCCCTCCTAAAGGTTATTTTGGAGACAATATGGTTTATTACAACAGCTGAAAAAAGTCTTATTCAATTTCATGAAACTTGAAACAAAGTTAGATTTCATATTAGCTAGCTGAAAGAAGTATTAATATGAAACTGTTACATTTACTTGATAACTTCTGAAGAAGTTTTGGGAAAGCATTAGCAAGTTATTCAGTGTAGTCATAATTCCATTCTTCATACCAATTTGATAATAAAATTTTGACAGAATTTAGAATACATTTTCAAGATGCTTTAATAAAAATTGAAATGGCCTGAAGATTGTCTTGTTCCCCACAATGTGATTGTTCTCCTTTCAACCCTTCAGTCTTATCTATCCTGATGTACACATTCCTCTACAAATTGAATCTTTCCTCTGCATCTGTGTATAATTTCCCTCTGAATTCTTAAAAAATGTCAGACTTTATTCAGTTACCTTACTTATTAATTAGCAGGACTGTCAGTGAAGACTTTTTTCATCTGTTTGGACTTAATATTCCCCTTCACAGAGAATGTACTTCAGCTGCAATTTTTCTCTTGTCCCCATGCTGTCTTCTTTATCAAAAATGTTTAAGTTATTCGCTTGTAGCTTCTCCAACATTTAATGGAATTCACTGTTAGTACCAGCTTGCAGCATGGTTTTAGATTTAACCAAGGTATTAGTACTGACCTGGTAATGCGCGATGCATAGTTGGAGTATGATTTTGTGGACCTCTTTGTAGCATTTGACACCGTTGATGATGGATTACGTTAAACATTTCAATATTTAGGTTATTTTAGTATTGCAAACTGGTCTACTTGAAGTCTAGAAGAATGCCAACATTTGTCAGCTGAACAGTGCCATTTTTGTACCCCATTTGTTGGTGTTCCTCATTGTTTACTACTGAGTGTTCTCTTTGTAGTCTTCATAAAAGACACTGTCAAACTGTCACTGTGAAAATGTAAAGTTGCTCCAGTACTCTGACTCTGTAATTAGTGCAGGTGATTCATTGTTGACCTTCTGCCCACATCTCTACTGCAGCTTTCATTCATTATTGCTGTAATCCAGATCTGTAGAACTGCATATTCTTTGAATACAAAATTGATGCTTTTCTGTAGAAGAAGCCAGGTGGAGTTATCCATTTGTGCACAAGTAGTTTATTGCTGTTCTTTTAAAAGAGGGTCTGTTACATCTGGATAGCTCACCTGTTGCGGAGGTAACCTCTGCATAACTACTGTGTCACATAATTCATAGCAGGATAAGTACTAAGAAGCAAACAGGAAATGCAGTGACAAAAAATAAGCAAAAAATTGTAGGCTGTTTATATAGAGCTAATTTCCATTGGACATAATGATAGATTGTTTGCATTAAAAATGCAACAGCTTCTCACTCTTTCCCCTTCCTGTACTTGCCTCGTTTTAACTAATTTGCAGTCTCCTTTAGCACAACTGTATTGATTCTTGTTTGATGAGCTGGTCCATAGACCCTTTCAGCTGCAACTTAAGCCACAAGGCAAATATGTCGATAAGTTAAACAGTACAGTGTAAATTATAGAATATTTTCAGTCATGGCTAAGGCCAGAATACAAAGACAGTAGTCAACACAATACAAGTCCGAGATCATTTTTAGGCATGTTTGTTATATGTGACAGTGGGCCAAATACAAAGACACAATTGAGTACAGAATCGGACATTATAAATAAGTAACAATACAATCTAATGCCAAAACTAGTTTTAGTATGGTAATATGCATTCATGCATTACCAGCTATGTGTGTTGTTAGATGCCACAGACAGCAGTGTGAAACATTGAGCGCTGCATTCTACAAGAGAGAGTGAGAAAACATAAATTATAAGAATATATATAGTTAGGAAATTATACAGCTGTTTACATGTTGAAAATTGCTTTCACATGTATGTTTTGGGGCATACCTATTGTATTTATTTTTTTAATAAAAGAAAGTCATTATAATTGCCTGGCAAGTCTTACCCTTTATTATTGTAACAATTTCATTTGCAGATGATCTCTGATGTATTATTTAACCTTTTGCATAAATATTTTAATATTGTTGCAATTTGTTGTACCGAGTAGTATAGATGTTCTTTGTGTGTCACTGTTGCAGTCATTACATTTGGGTTATCTGCTTGCAGGTAGTCCTCAGTTGGCCTGATTAACAAAGTCTTGGGTCCTGCGTCAGTTGCTGTCCCTTCTTCCATGACGTCAGGGGTGTAAAACATACAGCCAACCCCATTACATCAGTTTTTCTTGCCGTGAAGTATAGTTTTACTGGTAGTACTAGACAGTCAGTCTTAGACTGTGCTACTTGCCTGGCCAGAATGCCCTGTATAAAGTGTAAACCTCCTGATTCAAGGGCAGACTTGCAGGGTATGCCAGGGGAGAATTTATCCATGATTAACAACTGTCAGGATTAACTTTGAAGGTGGCAGGGGTGCCTCTTTGTTTGATATGAGAGGTAGTTTATTGCAGAGGTGGGGAATGCGTTCGATAAGAAATGTACATGCCAGTGTGTTATTTTAATGTGTAAATAAAGATTAAGGTATGTTGTAGGAAGTTTGAAGAGTGCATGTAATAGGTTGTGGAGCACTTAATTTTTATGAAAGTCTAAACTTGGATGGTGAGGGTAGCAGACAAAATATAGGGAGAGTGCTGCTAGATGGCCTAGATAACAAAAGGAGTTAAAGCACATGCATTTTATTTTATTTATTTGTTTGTAAGAGTCTGTGTGGTCTCTGAAGTTCAGTAATCTGCTTTGAGATAGGTGCATACCAAAGAGGGTGTCATTTAGTTTATTGATGGGGCAGAGAAGAGTAAAGTGGCAGTAAAACTTCTTTTGATCTGAATGAGAAGTCCTTGGTTATTAACTGGGCCAGGTAGAAGAATTTTCTGATTCTAATGACATCATGATGCTCAAATTGAAGGGAGTCCTCCGCAAAGGTGCTTAGATCTCTGATTACAATGTCTGCTTTGATGGGTATGCCATCTCTATGATAATTCAGTTAACGATTTCTTTCATCAAAATGAATAGTATTATATTTTTTGCATGTACTTTTAAGGCCAGTCTCATGTTTTAAAATAAACATGCTAGATGAAATTTAAATAAATCAAATCTATCATTACATAAGTGAATGCCATTTTCCTAGAGCCACACAGGGTCTCTCCTCAAATTCTGGATATTCGATGACTTTGAATCCCAGCTGTGGAGCTGCCTTGGCAAATTCTATTGTTGTTGAATCTTCGGGTCACTTCTAAAGCTGTTGGCTTTATCGCTTTGACCCACCACATTCTTGAAGTAATAGACGACCAGATGGCCATCTTTCCAGAGAAACGGTAAAGAATCAATACCACGTCTGTCAGTACTATACCTAATAGTCTGCTTGGGCACCAGAGACGTCATTCTACCCTAAGTGTATGATCAAAGCATTCTGCAAGCCTTGTTCAAAAACAATCCCTGGCTGCCCACAGTGGTCCCAACACATGTTTGGGAAAGCCCCTCCTGGACACCTCCCAGGGTGATGGATTTAACCCAGAGTTCAAACTATTCACCCACACTGCTTATCTGTCAACTGCTCGCAGAATGTATGAGTGGCCAAGTAACAAAACTATTCTGACAGCTGAAGCAAAAATAGAAACTTGAATGACAAGTTGTATCTTGTTACCTAATGTAAGAAAGAAAAGCTCTTGCAAGATCACCTGCCTGGGTGTTTTATAATGTCTACTAATTGACCCTCCCTGGCTAGATCAGAGGCTCTCCCAGTCTGAAATTAATGAGCGCTATATCATTGGCTGGGCAAACCTTGTGATTTAAGGCTATATTGAGTGTCCAACCTAGCTCCACAGTTGAAATGAGATACCCATTTTGGAGTTTAAACACAAACTCATGGCCGGTTGCCCCCTCCTCTAGTTGCTACAAAGTCCAGGCTCACTGAACTGGGCAAATAATGGGACACGTATCTGTCCAACGTAACCTGTTGACCCATCCCATATTGGTCCATTTTAGATTGGGGAAATCCAAATCACCACCACATCCTGGGTCAAAGCAACATATTTTCAGCATAAGGATTGCAAAAGCTCACAATAACCCAAAGGCACTCGCATACAGCTATGAGAGCAGCATTGCCCATATTGCATAAGTGCGGTAATCTGCTACTGTTGTCTGGAGTTAACTAATAAGACAGTGCACAAAAGAGCTTTGCTGATGGGTTCTCTTGTTTTCCTGGTAGAGCCTTTACTTTTTTCCACCTTTTGAGGAGTCTGTTAATGGTCCATTGTTTTGAATAATTAGGTCAATTGAAAAACTTGGACAACCAGCTGAAAGCTGTCAACTGAACATGAATAGGGTTTGAGTTATCATTATATACACAGCTGGTAAAAGCATACCTCATAATGAGTGAAAAGGATCTGGGTAAAGCTCCATAAAATTCCTCAGTAGAGTGAAGGGGCCCTAGTGTAAGACTTTATCTGCTGCTCACCCACGAGTTACTTAGGAGCCTGTTCAGCATTTCTCTACAATCGGCCAAATCACTGGATGGATGCAAGTGAGGTTTTCTGGTGCCTGTGTAACCAAATGGTGCAATCTTTGGTACTGTAACCAAGAGACCGTCAGCAATCACATTGCTCCTGACAGGGATGTATTTAGCAGAAAAATCAAGTTGATTCTTAAACTATGTAGCATCAAAAGCCTCAAAATAAACCTGAATCCGTTAGGACTTAGTTTTTAACTAGTTCCTTGACTACTGCCTAGTTGGCTGAGTGGAAAATAACTTTGATTCCTGATTAGGTCCTTCTATACCATGGTGGCTAGGTACCCAAATTGGCATGATTTTAAGGATTGTAATATCTCTCTTCTTATCTGATGCTCATGACTTGGGCCCAAGGGGTGGTAAACCATTTACTATCCATGTACTCCCCGTCCCATGCCTTCCCGCTGCATCTGTGCAAAGGTTCTGAGCCTTTGAGGAAACTTAGTTTTTTTGCCAAAGAAAGAGACACCATTATAATTGGACCATAAAACCTTCCACAAATGCAGGTCCTCTGTAACTCACTAGATAATTTTCACCCAGTGATGCTTTTTGCACCCACCTTTTAACACATTGGCTAATAATCCAAGAAATGTCCTGTCCAGTGTTACTCGTTGGCAGGCAAAGTTGAACAGCTCCAGCATCTCCATCACCTCTCATATCCTGACCTTATGTGTCCCCAGGAATAACATAATGGCCTTGCTCAGCCGCTCTAACTTTATGTAAGATCAACTTAAAACAAGAAAAGGTTGCATCTATTTCTAACCCCCCCCCCCCTCAAAAAAAAAATTGTTTCTGAGAGCAGTACCCTAAGTTACTGGCATAAGTCAACAAACTTGTTTTTGCCTTCCATAGCAACTTGCTCACTGTTACCTGTGATCATAAAGTCATCCTGATAATGAATAGCTGCATGGTTGGAAACACGTTTCTGCCATCTCCAGTGGAAAGCAGAGCTGGACTTCTCAAATGGTGCAGCGTACCACACATCCCATTGGCATGGCCATGTAGTAGTAAAGTTGTCCATCAGAGCTTATTCCTAATTGGGGCTAATCTGTATCACAAATGGGGACCAACCAGAATGTGGTATCTGTCCAGTATTGCCATGCAGGGGTCTCCACATGTCTTGATAATCTTAAAAGCCTTGTCCAGGGAGGTGTAATGAACCTGTGCCTCTTTGCTGATGTTATCATTGAAGGAGGACACCCCTCAGGAAAGAATAAATGGTGTAGTACTCTGAACTTCCCTTCTTTTTCTAGGGAACCAGCCTGTTTGCCTGCAATGGAACATCAGTTCTTGAAAACCTTACTGTTCAAAGGTGCCTGAGACATAATAAAAAAAACCAAAAGTGACACCCGTAACAAGAGTCGTTATTTTTGTTTTCTGGATTTCCTGCAATAGTTCTGCAAACAGTTCAACAGTGAGGGGGGAATGCATGAAATTATGGCTGAGAACTGCTAGAAAAGAGGATGTTGCTCGAGTATTGACAAAAAGAGCTAGTGCCTTTAGCTGATCATTCTGATGTAAGTAGCAACATCGTACACAGTTCTCCTTTGGGGGGGGTGATGGTAGACTGTCTTATGGACCAGCAACTGATTGCTGGGTGCCCTTTACCACAGTGCAAACACACGTGACTAAATCAGCACATTGACCTGACACACTTACCACTGTTAAAGGCCCAAAAAGCCTTTTATTTAGAAACCTGTTCGTCCATACCCCCAGTGGTAGTGACAGTAGGCCTTTGTCTTTATGCTCAGGCACATGTCAGGGTGGTGATCTTCCCAATGCAATGCCTTATTCACCAGTTTCAGCTTACGAAATCTCTTGATGTGAAGTTGTCCTACCTCGCCTTCATTCTTTACTGATGGGTTCGTTCCAACTGCCATTTTTTTCGAAGCTTGAGGTCTTCAACTAGCTCATGGCTTATTCCCTATCCCATGATGCTGTAGTGCCTTCCCCAGATCTCATTTGCTGCCGAAACAGATCGGGTATTTTCTTCTAGCTCAGGCTAAGTGGACTACGTTATTTCTTACTTAATTCACCTTTTTTGGGTCTACCTTTAGAGTTTAAGTATTTATATTAATGTGTTTCGTCTTCCTTAGAGTAGTTTATAGTTTAATAGTTAATATTTAGCAAAATTTAAAAGTTAACTAACTTTTAGGCCGTGTTGTGTTTGGGCCCACTTCTCCCTGTCCCATTTTATAGTAAGTAGTTTTAGGATTGCTGTTTAGAAAGCAAAATTAGATAGATTTTTGCCTTCCTATCAGTTAGCGCCCATTTGTTTCTCCTCAGTGTGTGTTGCGACAACTTGTCAGCTCCAAGATATATATATATATATATATATATATATATATATATATATATATATAGATATATATATAATGTGTGTATTTAGTTATCTTTACATTACAGTGTGATGCTGTTGTTTTTTAATATTGAAAGCTCATTTTTTTCTGTAGATCATAGCCGTTTAACTTACAGGGCTCTCTTCTTCTGTGTGAGTAGTGATAGTTTAAAAAAAAAAAACTTTAATATTTAGCTATAGAAGTCTGAAGTTCTACTTGTGGTGTGTTATTTTTTTCTTCTTCGGTGCTTATCTTTCAAAATTACATAATTATACCCAGCTCATTTAAGGTGGAGAGCTACAGGATTGTATTACTTGTGTTATTTTACTGTAAGCTGTTATAATGTCTAAGCAAGCAAAAGAGTTGAAGCCTTCGGGTTTTAAAAAGTACCCAAAGTATGGGCAAAAGATGTCAATTACTGATGGACAACACAGACTGTGTATACTGCCTGGAGGCTGTTTATTTACAGGAGTCCAAATGCCACTCCTTTAGCTCAAGGGTACTTCATGAGAGAAAGAATAAATTAATATTAAGAGGATTGCTAAAATCTTCTTCAAGCTAGGTCAAGTCCACTAAATTACTAATCACAGCAAATTAATATATTATTAAGGGTTGCCTTAAAGATATTTTAATATTTAGCAAAATTTAAAAGTTAACTAACTTTTAGGCCGTGTTGTGTTTGGGCCCACTTCTCCCTGTCCCATTTTATAGTAAGTAGTTTTAGGATTGCTGTTTAGAAAGCAAAATTAGATAGATTTTTGCCTTCCTATCAGTTAGCGCCCATTTGTTTCTCCTCAGTGTGTGTTGCGACAACTTGTCAGCTCCAAGATATATATATATATATATATATATATATATCTATATATATATATCTATATATATGTGTGTGTGTGTATTTAGTTATCTTTACATTACAGTGTGCTGCTGTTGTTTTTTAATATTGAAAGCTCATTTTTTTCTGTAGATCATAGCCGTTTAACTTACAGGGCTCTCTTCTTCTGTGTGAGTAGTGATAGTTTAAAAAAAAAAAAACTTTAATATTTAGCTATAGAAGTCTGAAGTTCTACTTGTGGTGTGTTATTTTTTTATTCTTCGGTGCTTATCTTTCAAAATTACATAATTATACCCAGCTCATTTAAGGTGGAGAGCTACAGGATTGTATTACTTGTGTTGTTATTTTACTGTAAGCTGTTATAATGTCTAAGCAAGCAAAAGAGTTGAAGCCTTCGGGTTTTAAAAAGTACCCAAAGTATGGGTAATGAGGAGAACACTGTCCTCAGAGAACTGGGAGACGCTCTTCAGGGTTCAGTAGCTGAGGGGATAGCAGATAAGGTATCATCCCAGCTCTCCCCTTAATTCCTTAGTGAACTCATCCATGAGGCTAGTTTCTTATGCAGCCGATGGAGCAAATAGGTCAGCGTGTTCAAGAATTGCCCTTAGGAGACATTCCTGGATGCGCTTGTGCAGTTTCGCAGAACCCTTCAAGTCATCCTTCATTAACACCCCTTTTGATGGCTTGTCTCTTTTCAGGCCTAAAGTAAGAGAGACACTAACCAGGTGTGAACAGGAGGGAAAAACTCTCTCTGCCACCTGAGTCTGTTTTTCCATTCCTTCTAGACCTTATCCCAAGGGTCAAAAGGGGGGAAAGATGTTTTTTCAGAAATCCCAGAGAGCTTTTCCAGACATATGCGATGAACCTTCCTCTAGGGGCAGAGGAGAAGGTAATAATGGAAGACATCGGCCACACGGCAGAGAGAGCCGCAGAACCAGGGCATCTGGGATTCATTTTTTCGATAAGCCCTTCCTGTGCTCCTGAAAGGAGGCCTGCCTGTCCCACTCTGGAGGCAGTGTGGGGATGCTTATCTTTGTGTCCAGACACCTGGCTAAAAATAACAAAAGACAAATGGATACAAAGCATCATATCCAGAGGTTACTCAGTACCCTTTTCAATGCCACCTCCACAAAGCAAAAGAATCCCGGGTGTTCCACCAAGTCACATGGATCAAGCAACCATAGAAATACAGAAGTTGCTACAAAAAAAGTCATCCAATCAGTCCCCGCAGACCAGACAGGATCTGGAACTTACTCAAGGTTCTTTTTTGTTCCAAAGAAAACAGGGGACTGGAGACCGGTATTAGATCCCAGAACAAGTCAGTAAAAAGACAAAGTGCCGGATGGTCACACTGCAGTCGATACTTCCCTTTCTGGGAAAAGACAATTGGATGTGCTGTATAGAGCTCCAGGATGTGTACTACCACGTAAGAATGTTTTGAAAGTACTGGGCACAATGGCTGCAGCGATCAATGTGATTTATCTTGCTCACATGCACATGAGAATTTTACAATGGCTTCTTTTTACTCGGTGGTCGATGCAGAAACTTCCAGTGTTTCACCAGGTAATACTGATACAATCTTGCAAAGAAGACCTATGTTGGTGGCTTCACTCAGACCAAGTAACAATAGGCCGACCTTTTGTTCTCCCAGCCCCACTAGCCACGGTGACCACGGACACTTCCCAGATGGGGAGGGGGCATTATCAGGGAAGAACAGCCCACGGTACTTGGAAAGATCAGGAGGTTCACTTGCATATCAATTTCCTAGAGATGAGAGCGGTGCTTCTAGCGTTGCAAACATTCCAGGACTCTCTACCTTTAGGAACAACTGCAATCCAAACAGACAATATGCCAGTGGTATGGTACATAAACAAACAAGAAGGAACCAAATCGTATCCCCTATGTCTAGAGGCCCTGAGAGTATGGCAGTGGGCAACGTCCTCCCACCGCTTTCTAGTAGCAGCGCACATCCCCGGGGGAGTCCAACATGGTTGCGGACAAACTCAGCAGGGAAATACTGATGCCACATAAGTGGAGCGGAAATGATTTTCTGAAAATGGGGCCAGCCTTGCTGCAGTCTCTTTGCCACGCCCACAAACACAAAATGCAGCAACTACTTTGCCCTAATTCCCCGTCAAGGGAGGTCTCCAAGGGATGCACTGGTGCACAATTGGCCCCCGGGTCTCCTCTACGCTTTTCCCCTTTTCCATTAATGCCCAAAGTTCTTCAGAAAGCAAAGATATTGGGAAGGACCTTAATTCTAATAGCCCCTTACTGGTCTCATCGAATTTGGTTCCCCTTCTTGTGGCCTTATCTTCAGGAGGAACCTTGGATCCTGGACCCAGTGCCGGATCTTCTGATTGATTAATCGGGAATTCCTCATCCATCTCTTCAAACCCTCAAGTTGATAGCTTGGCTGCTCCAATTCCAAACATAGCCAGGCTACAAAATCTTTCATCCGCTGCATGATGCATTTTAATATCTTCTCATAAGACTTCAACAAGAAGATTATATATTAGCAAATGGAAAAGATTTGCAGTTTGGGCAATAGAGAATCATATTGATCCTTATTCGGCATCTCTTCCCTCCTATTCTGGAATTCGCGATGAAGCTTTTTAATGAAGGGGTGGCAGCGGCTACTGTCAGAGTCCAGTTAGCAGCAATTTCAAATTTCCACCTTGGGGATAATGGACCAAACATTATGTCTCACAGATTGTCTAAAGCTTTTCTTAGGGGCATTAGTCTTTTGAGGCCACCTATTAAAACCCCACTACCACCATGGAACCTAAATGTTGTTCTGTCCAGGATAATTCTCCCTTTTGAACCTGTGTCATATGTGAATTGAAGTTCTTGGCATGGAAAACTCTCTTTTTAGTGGCCATCACTTCAGCTAGAAGGGTATCAGAACTACAGGCATTATCAATCAAACCTCCGTACCTATTGTTTCACAATGACAGAGTTTCTCTATGTACATACCCATCCTTCCTGCCAAAAGTGTATTCCGAATCCAACCTAAATCAGTCTATAGATCTACCAGTTTTCTTCCCCAAGTATGGCAATAAGGCAGAATATATGCTATACCAACTTGATGTTTATAGACGGTTACATTTCTATTTAGAAAATCTGATCAACTGTTTTTGTATCATTTTCAGATGCCAAGAAAGGTACATTAATAGCAAAGACTACTCTGTCCAGATGGCTATTGGACTGCATTTCCTTTACCTATAATTCAGTAAATAAACAACTACCAAACAAAATAAAGGCTCATTCTACCAGGGCTGTTTCCACTTCTTTGGTGTTTCATGTCATGTTGCCGATAGATACCATTTGTGCAGCAGCAACTTGGGCAAGGCCTCATACCTTTATCACTCATTACAAAGTAGATTTGGCCTCCAGGGACAGGGCGGCTTTTGGGTCCACTGTGCTGAAGAGTATACTTCCATGAGTCACCCAGGAAAAATGGTGCTAGGGATGCTGTCCCATCAGTCAAGAATGAAGGCAAAATAGGACAACTTCACATAAAGATGTTATGTACCTACCATAGTGTTCCATGTGAGTTGTCCATCTCCCCATTCATTCTTATGTCCCACCCTCCAACCCCCAGCCTGCGGCTTCTAGTGGATCAAGAGTTTTTTTTTCTGATTGGCGCCTTCTTGGCTTTAACTTTTCAGGGGTTATAGACAGTAGGTAATTCTATAAAAGTATTAGCACGCAGGCAAACAAGATCTGGGGTAGGCATTAGAGCATCATGGAATAGGGAATAAGCCATGAGCTAGTTGAAGACCTCGAGCTTGTAAAACAATGGCTGAGTTGGAACAGAGGATCGTTTCCGAACTCATCGGTAAAGAATGAATGGTGAGATGGACAACTCGCATGGAACGTTATGGTAGGTACACAACTTCTTTATTTTTACCATATCTACTACAGACCATTGTGGATGGACAATATGTGCAAAGCCTGTTGTGGGTCCCTCGATTATGACATCTGTGTATAATAGAAACCATCCAGTCCTGTTATCCCAATTTTTTTACCTCCATCCTACCCGGTGGCTTCCTACCTAGGGCAGCCAAAGCCATTGTGAAATCCTTAGCCATAGAGCTGTCTGCTCCAATTAAATGCTGAATCATTTTCTAATGTATGAGATAAAGTACATTGGGGGAAGTTATGCTTATCTTTAGTCATAAGGGGAGTAAGAGCTCTAATATGTACCTCTGGCAAAAAAAAAAAAAAGTGGAAAAGCCACAGTAGGTTGAGTTGGTGCCCTTGCACACTCATCCCTAGGATTGGTAAGTGGTGATTGCTGAGAACAACTAAGCCTTTTTAAATTACCAACTCAAATAATCTTTCCTGGGCAGTGTCTCTAAATTCCTCTAAATATTCTTTTGCTGTTTGGTCTGAAAAATGAACCTCTTCCATAACCCAAATATTGTTACCTTCCATAATGTCCATTGGTTACACTCCTACTGTCACTTCTGAGGTTTGCTTCGAGTTTCATAATTCTGCTTTACTTTTCTGAGAGCGCTTTCTTAACTGCTACCTCTCCTCTTTTGTCATTTTTCCTTTTGCTTGGAGTTGGTGCTTCTTGACCTCTTCTTGCTTCTAGTTGGCCAAAAGCACCTCCTTAAGCTGTCTTATCCCATCGAGCTTGCAGGTCTTTGAAGGCTGACCTGTATGTTGGTACCACAGTCAGTCATTGGCAGAAGACTGCTTGTAGTAAACTGTCAAAACACTTTATTGCTGTAGTGAGCCCATCTCACATTGATGTGATGAACGCCAGGTAAGAATCTGAGCCAATTGATCTGACGAAATGGCAAACTGAACAGCAGGCAGGGGGTTAAATGCTCCTGACTCATTGTTCATACCACTCTCCTGCTGATATAATAAATTGTCTCAAGCCTACTTCTGTATCACCAAAATGTAATTTCTACTTTTTTAAAACTGTAGAAACCTGATCGCTGCAACTTGCCACACATGAAGTGTTGAAGTGCTTTTCTGTAGTGGCATTTCTGAATGCTGGTACAGAAGAAGAAGAATGGAGAAATTGCACCGCTTGGCTGTGTCCTGTAACACCTTGCCCCCAGAACAGCTACCCACTTCGCCACACCCATACTTTGACTTCTGTAGCATCCAGCCTGGTTGGCGTGCTTGACAACAAAGTTCTGTGTCAGAAGAGTTGACTTGTTTCTATTCTGTTACATGTCACATGAGTATAATAAATCTTTACAGTTTTCTGTACTGTTATGGAGGTGGTTGCAGAATTTCTTCATTTTAGTTGTTTGCTACTGTTCTTTTTTTTTTTTTTTTTTTGCTCCAGGAAGTATAAAAAAAATAGTTGAGCTTTGGTATTCCGTATTGCATGTGACAAATGCCTGTAACTGGGTGTGTACTGACAAACTGCTTTACTTTCAGAAGTCAAATTCCTGAGTAGTCAACATTTAGATAGTAAAACATCATATTTACATAGTAAAAAAAATCCTAACTTGCGTATCGCCAGCATATAGTAGGGTGTGTTTTATAGTAATAGTTTTGGAGGAAGATAGTCTATACATTTGGTGGTACCACAACTGCCTGCTATGTGGAGCTGTATTAAACTGAGCTGTAGAAATAGAATTTGACAACAGACCAGGACCATGTAGCTTATCTAGTGTGACCATTTCCCTACCCCTTAGATGCACTGGAGTTTATATTACCCAGTTTTCCTGCCTTTCTCCTCAACTCCTTTTCCACTGAGAAATGCATTTAATAATTAAGGGGTCTTGAGATTTTAAGATAGTACACAGTGGAAAATCAGTCCAGTTGTTCTGTTCTTTTCACCCATATGGCTTTTCCTGTGGCCTTGTCAGTTGTTTTGACCCATAAATTGTAAATGCCGTTCTCCTGTGTTTATTTTTATTTACTTATTTATATATTTATTTTTGAAAAGTGACAGTAACTTGGACTTTGTGAGGTTTTGCACTTTTTTTTATTTCATATTTTTTTCTGCAAGACTGTACATGGCAAATTTTTGTATCTTCTATCTCTTCCCTGATACAGACCATGTGCTGTTTTGTTGCCTTTCTATTTTTCTGCTTTGTGTCCAGTGATACAAGCTGTAGTTTAGCATAGTGTGCTCCATATGGAATATTACCAGATGATTACTGAGGGGGAGATAACACTTGTCGCCTTTTCCTTGTTTTCTTCTTTTGATGATGCCTGCTTCTGTACATCCTAGCATTTCACCAGCATAACATTGGGCTCTCTGCTCATTGCTTGCAAACCTTTAGTTTCTTTGAGGTGATTGTTGCAGACTACATTTGATCTTTTTGTGGCTGCAGCTAACGACACTGGCTTGGTTTGTTTTTCTTTTACTCTGTTTTAGCATCTCAATTGTATTCTCTCCATTGTTCTCGTACCTTTTGAGAAATAGATCTGAAGGCTTGTAGAAAGTTCTACTTTGGTTGTGCTTCATACTGTCGGCTCCACCACATTTGAATAAATCTCAAGAGCTTTACAAGCTTGACTGATGGAGAGGTTTGCTAAATTAATATGCCCTGGACTAGAATTGTGTGCATTTCCTGAATTTAATTGTGATAGGTTTTCAGGCTGTCTTGTAATGCCACAGAACAGGTTCTGTGCTGCCATTTCTTCATCTCATTCTGTCAAGGAATGGCATAGTTAGCTGCATTTTCCCCAGAACAAACCATTCTCTCTGGCTTTTTTGTGTTTTGTGGTGATTTTGAGTTTCTTGGCATCGACTACTCTGTCTCAACTGTGTGCGGTCTTCCTGATTTTCCGTTTTCCATATGCATCATTTTGTATAGGATATTTCTTGGTGTGACTGAAAGCATTCATCATTATTTCAAAAGCTCTTTTCATAATTTCTATTTTTTATATTAACCCTATTGCATAAGCTTGTAACTGGTAAGAGGTGGTCCATTTTCTAATGGAGTTCCCTTTTCTGTAATAGCAGGACTAAGACTACAGACTTAAGACTGCTGAGCAGGTAAAACTTTCCTTGGCTTTTAAGAGCTCCCCTATCCTATAATACATCACAGTGCCTTGCCTTTCTCATTGCAGACCATTCACAAATGGTCATAGGCTGTCTGTAGTAGTTCTGAAAATGTATTCCTGTTATTTAAGTAAACTTCACCATAAACTTCTATTTATCATTGTTTTTTTCTATTTTTCCTTTCTAGAGTTTTTTTTTTTTTTTTACACAATTTTCAGATTTTTTTTCTTAGCAGAGAGTTTCTACCTTTTTTGGGGTCCTAGGTGTCCCCCGTTAGCTTGCTTCTGAATATCTATTAAAATGTGTCTTTACTCTCCTTTATTTCTCATTTGTTGTGACTGTGGGTTAAGGGTGCTGGCCTTTTGTGGTGAAAAAAAAGAATAAATAAATGTGGTGCTTTTAGGAAGTGTGCCTGTGGGAAGAAGATTCCTTCCTCCCCAGGATTATTGTTGTGTATTTGTACTTTTTGGGAGTGTGGAAAATGCATTTGAGTGCTGTAGCTGTCGACGGCTGACTACTACTAGTTTTAGAAATAGACCTCGTCCATTAGCCCAAACAAGGGTCTAATTTGGCATCAGGGGGTCTTCTCCCATGTTGACCTGATTTAGTGTCTCTACCAGTTAAGGTAAAACATAAGCTGCATTAGTGGCCTAGAACCCCCCCCCCCCTTTCCTTCCTCCTGTTTGAATCTAGACATCAGACATAATAGCCTGGTGGAGGACTGGTCAAAGGTTCCAATAAAGATTGTTGTAACATTCTGCTGTGTCTCATGCATCAAATGCTCACAGTATCTTCTATCAAATATTGACCTTGATAAAGAGGTGTATTTAATATTGCATTCCATGCCTTCTATACAAAAGCCTTCAACACCATTAGCTACTCTTATCCCTGTCTTACCTGATTTTGACTCATGTGCTGGCAGTGGTTATTTTTGGAGGGAAGGGAAGACTTGCTAGTGCCCCTTACCCTCCCTACTCTGTTCATGATCTGGTATTCCTTTGTTTGTCGCTCCTAAGAGCAGGACTCTGAAATTATCCTCACCAGCCCAACGTTCTTTGTATAAGTATGTAAGTCTTTGAACTTTCAAGATTGCTGCACACTATCAACAGCTTAATTTCAGCTCTCCCAGAGTGAAAACCTAACTGAGAAATAACCACCAGTGAAACTGGCTAGTAAGTACACTGCTCGGATGCCAGCAAAGAAGAAATTTAAAGAACCTGAAAAAAAGTCAACCAGAAAAGGTGAAGAAAAAGCGCAAGCTGTGAAGAATCTTGCAGTTGTTTAGCAAAAACAAAAACAATTAAAGCTTTGTCTCTGGTACAAGAAATGGCTTCCAGTAATTCAGAGGAAAAATAAGTCAAATGAACTCAGAGGTGATTAAAATAAATGAAAGACTTAAAGAATATATCAATTCTAATAGGTGGAAAAAGGCTTTAACTAGCTACGGAGCTGAGCTGATAAAACTGCAAAAAATAGAGGTTGAAATGTGGAAAAAGGCTATCTGAGTATGAGTTTTACAAGATGAGCGGTTTCAAAAAATGGTAGAGTTACAAGACAGAATGCACTGAAAAACAAAGAATGTTCTTCTTGTTTCACTGTTGCAGTCATTACATTTGGGTAATCTGCTGACAGTCATACAAACAACACCTCTCAGTAAAGCTGTGATGGATGTCATTTTGGAAGGCCTAGTACTAGAAAATCTTATGCAGACAAATGGAAGAGCTGTGTTTGGAATCGAGCACAAGGAACTGATACAGCAAAACCAAATATTCCTCAGATATTACAATACTTAACTGAGATGCTTGACAAAGGCCTATCCTTCTCATCAATCAAAATCCATGCCTTTGCCATTTCGGCTCATTATAATACAGAGCCACCAGTCTTTTCTCATCCTTTACTAAAGCAGTATCTTAGAGGAGCCAAAAATTTAAGGCCTCTTAGAAGATCACCATTACTTGCATGGGACCTCAATTATGTGCTGGAAAAGCTCACCCTGCCTCCATTTGAACCAGCTGCTACCCCTGATCTAAAGTTCTTATCATGGAAAACGGCTGTGCTACTAGCAATTACTTCAGCAAGAAGAGTTTCAGAGCTACAGGCCCTCATGGCTGTAGAGCCTTTTATCATATTTTACCCAGACAGGGTGTCTCTGAGGACAAATCCTACTTTTATGCCTAAGGTGGTTTCTTAACCAAACAATTAATCTGCCAACTTTTTATCCAAATCCGCAGAACAAGGGGGAGAGAATTCTGCATTCCTTGGATGTACACAGACAGCTAAGATTCTACTTGAGCAGGACAAAAGCTCTAAGAAAAACTGAACAATTACTAGTGTCATATGCTGCAGGATCAGAAGGAAAGGCTATTTCAAAGCAGACAATTTCAAAGTGGATAAGCCGCTGCATCTGTTTCTGCTACTTACACCATGGTAAACCTATGCCCAAGGGCATTAGATCTCATTCCACCAGAGCTGCAGCTACTTCAGCAGCCTTTCTCAGAGGAGTACCAACCAAAGACATTCTAGAGGCTGCTACTTGGAGTTCTGTTCACACCTTTACAAAGCATTACCATTTGCCTCTGTAATGCCTCTTTACTCTAAGTCCAGGGCAGGCTTTGCCACTGTAGTGCTACAGGACCTTAATGCTGTTTAGCTCCAGCCTCCAACCATAGCTTTGGGATTCTACCCAAATGTAATGACTGCAACAGTGAAACACAAAGAACATAGTACAGTTGTGTACACTTACCATAAATGTAGATGTTCGAGTGTATTCACCGTTGCAGTCCAGGTTACCCTCCTGTCATCCCTCTGTCATTCTAAAGTATCTTTCCTTCTCTATCTTCTACAACCTATGTGGTGTATTTGCTTGTAGATGAAGGTAAAGTTTATATTGTTGCATGTGTGCATATACATACACACACACACACACACATATATATATATATATATATATATATATATATATATATATATATATGTATAATTTTGCTACCTTTTTTTTGGGGGCACCTGACATCGGGGGCAAGAAAAACTAAAGAAAATGGAGTTGGCTGCATGTTTTATACCCCTGACGACCTGACATCATGGAAGAGAAGACAGCAACCGATGCAGGACCCAAGACTTTGGAATTCAGGCCGACTGAGGCAACCTGCCAGCAGATTACCCAAATGTAATGACTGCAACAGTGAATACACTCTAACATCTACTTTTATGGTAAGTGTACACAACTGTACTTTTTCTGATGTATTAGAGGAAGTAGAAGGATCAGACTGTAGTAATTTCTGGAAAGCACAAATAAGTAACTGGACTGATATTCCACAGCAGGATTTAATTTGAAATGCACATTGAGTGTATGCTCCAAAGCTGGGCATGAGAAAGCAGCTAAGACCTGTATTAGTAAAGATACAGTCTTAACAGCAGAAAGAGTTGATCCTGACAAAACTGTGGCAGAGGGGAAAAGTGTAAAGAATTGGAGACAACATAGTGTTTGTGGAAAATGAGGATTCATTGTATAGCAGGCAAAAGAGAAACAAATGTATCCCAGCAATCAGGGAAATGTCGAGAGACAGGTGTGAGATTCAAACTTCTATATCCAGCTATCTTCATAATATTTTTTCCTGTTAGATCAATGACATTTTGGATGCTGAACAGGCTAAGGATGAAATAACAAAAAGTAAGCCAGCAAACGGAGTTGGACATTGCTCATTCGTCTGACAATAAGCTCATATAAAGACTTTGCCAGTGAAAACCTTTTTCCAGTGTTCCAAAGGAAAATTATAATCCCTCTCCTAGCCAGTACATGGTCACCAAATACCAGTGCAGTTTACTTGCAGTCATAATCTTGCCCACGACACTGTGTATATGGTTTTATAACACTGTTCCAGTCAAATAAACTGCTTGCCTCTACCAGCCTTTTGTAACAGTAGTGTGAAAGCACATGCACCACAACAAGACAGCCAGTCCCACAGGTGTCCACACTCCAGTTTAACTGTTTTTTAGTAACAGTATTACACTGCAACAGGCCCCCGAACCACATCAGTATAGCCATTCCCACAAAGGTCCACTCCGATTAAGGATCATGCACAACACAGCTCACTGACAAACTTGTACTTGTCTTCTGACTACTGGGTAGCTGTTTGGTAGTTTGGTTTTGATTCACTTAACAATGTTAACATCATAAATCATTGATAGAAAATAGCACCCTCAGTGTAAATACAACAACTTAAACTGTTGACACTATAAAGTCCCTTTCCAGTCTAAGCCAAAAGCCAGAGTACATATGTACATGCTGTCACAAGAGCCTCATGCAAACACCACTCGGCTGTCACAAGAGCCTCATGCAAACACCACTCGTATCCCCTTCTCTGCAAATCACTAAGTCAGAGCTGTAAGTGAACCAGCTGCAGGTGTCATATCCAAATTGAGTTGGAAGCAGTGACGTCAGCCAAGCCCTAAATCATTAGGCAAAAGTGCCTCTCAGCACAGCACATTTTATGGTGGATTTATCTGACTAGGGAGTGAACTGTTTCATGCTCTGCAAGTTATTTAAAGGGTACTCAACCTTGAGCTTATAAACCCATTTAAATACTTGTACGACCTAGCCATCCATTTGTCACATGTCTAGTCATTACATGTAAACCTTAATCTAGTATGGTGTTAGAGTGAGTTGTAGATTATCTTTGAAATGGATATAGCATACTTTGTCAAATTAAGCTTCATCACATCATCACTTAAGAAATCATCTTAAATAATAGTGTTTGACCGGATACAGAATCGGCTTCTGTTGCTCTCAAAAATATACTTTTTTTATTTTACAGTAGGGGAATTGTTCCCATCTGGCAACCTTTAGAGATGTTATACATTTTCTTTCCAAAAATATCTTTAAAACAGAAGCCACTATTGCCTCTAAAGAAAGAAAGAGTGGTAATTATATCCATGGTGTGTTTCTGTTTTTTTGTAAGGTGTATAAGATTTTGCATAATTTAGTTTCATGACATTTTGCCTTGATAAGTTGTAAAACATTCCTTAGAAGTACTGGACACAAGGTTGGATATCACCTGGAAAGGATGCTAGCACATTACAGAGCACCATTCGCACACAAAAATGGGAAGATTGAAATAGACAATCCATAACAGGAACTCAACATAAAACTGATACCTGGGTGAAATCCAAGTGGATTCAAATAGAATATGCAGAGTATACATAAGCAATGATCAGAGGTTGGTATAAGACCGAGATGTTGGTGTGGTGAAGTCGTAACACTGTCCAAATCACCTCTGTGTTGCCCAGTGCTGAAGACAGAAATTTTAGAAGGTTTTTGCAACTGTGTAATGGAGTAAAATCTGTGACATTTTTAGTTAATCCATACATATTGCAAGACAAATTGTTATTGCAAACTATTTGTGCAATTTTATGTTACATATACCTGGTGTACTGAAAATGATTAAGATTATATTTTATTCTAGGTACATTTTAAGTATGCAAAAATATTGTTTTTGTTGTATCCTCACTATATATAGTGTGGGATATGATTCTAACTGGAGCACTTGGAGTTATTTTTGGATGGCTATGTATCTGTTGTGGTTTACCAAAAGCATCATATTTACTGAAAAAAATGCCATTTTGGGAGTCAGTTCCCTAAAACATGATTTCTTCCTTTCATCTTCTCAACTCAAAAGTACCAGTATATATGCAGTCAAAGAAAGGTACAGTACAGTATTAATGTCATGTAACATGATGTGTACAGTACAGTATTAGTGTCATGTAACATGATGTGTACAGTACAGTATTGGTGTCCTGTAACATGTGTACAGTATGTGCCATGTAACATGATGTGTACAGTACAGTATTAGTGTCATGTAACATGATGTGTACAGTATTAGTGTCGTGTAACATGATGTGTACAGTATTAGTGTCATTTAACATGATGTGTACACCACATGTGGAGAAGCAGTAGCTACCGATAATGTCATGCTCCCTTCGTAGGATCAATGAATTCCTTTAGAGATACTGCAAGAAAAACTGTTGCCACCACTTTCTTAATGCCAACTCTCTTATATGCCGCTCCTATCCTAACAAACTTAAACGATACTCAATGAAAGAAACTTACTGCCCTACTGTTCAGCAAGGGACCTCTGCCCTAGTAACAAATTCCTATTACTTATAAGTATGTCAAATAATTTTGCAGGAAACCAGGTGTATTCCAAATACTTTGCTAAAATCTGGAATAGTATCCCCACAGAGGTAAAACTCTCCAACACTCTGTAGTGTTAAACCACTGCTTAAACAAAATCTTAACCAGTCTTGGTCCAGCGCATGTTCATTTCGAGGTTGAGACTTTGTGTTCACCGTACAATACTCTGCAAATACTCTCTTTAAACAGAATATACACAACCTCTCACTGAAATGGCAAAAATTATGTACAACCGCTGCCTGTAGAATCCACTGAGTTGTACATGGGCTTTCTCTTTTGTAATTTCCATCTGTGTAAAATCTTAGTGTGTATAAATGTACCTACTGTTTCTGTATACATGTAAATAGAAATGTAACTACTGTGTTTAACTGGAACTTAGAATAATGCAGTGTAAGCAAATGGAGCTTTTCTCCCCAGGCCTCCATTGAAAAATGTGTATTCCCAGTCTGACTTTCATGGTAAACAGACAAATAACTTAAATAAATAAAATGTACTGTAATAAAATACAAAAATCAAAATATAACATTTGTTCTTGCCCTCATAGTAAATTTATGATATGTTATGTGATTTTAATATCATCTAAATTTTGATTGCTTAGAAAATATTTTTTATTTTTATTTTTTATTTATTTTTTTTTATTTTACATTTGTTTACCGGGCTAGTCCAACTGGATATATTTCCATTTTCAGTAGAGGCCCGGGGAGAAAAGCTCCACATTTGGGTGAGTACAATAAGTGATTCAATAAAAGAAGGCACAAAAAATCAATGGTTAGAAAAAAAAAAGTACATACAGAATTAAGGTGCAAACAAAAAATATATGAGAAAGTTTATGCTAGTGAGGACGTATTACTTCTATTTACAGTATAGGAGTAGGGGAGTTAAACTTAGTAGGAATTCAAAGAGAGTAAAAATATATAAGCAAAGAATATTTTATTTTTTCTTTTGTCTACCAGGCTTGTCTGACCGGGTTTAGTCAAAAACTCCTTTTCATCAGACACCCAGAGAGAAAAGCTCCAGCATATTACCATCATTTTTAAACAGATATTTTATAATAAACATGAATAGACATAAGTAATGTACATTAACAATGACATGTAATTTTGTTAATCAGATGATATTTGTATGATACATATGCATTTAGCAGATGTTAAACAATGAGCTTTTGAAGAGATATATTAAGCCGATTATGGTCATTGGATAAGCAACTTTGCAAAACATGTTGCGCTTCTTTGTATTTGTTGTCCAGGGTAGAGCAATAGTGCCAGATGGACCTTTTTCAGGCTCAGACAGAGAGCATTAAAGGCTGAAGGTTCAGAGGTGGGTAGTAGTCATAGAAGTAAATTTCAGAAAGACACTAGATCACAGTTCAACAGAGTCTTAGTTTAATTAACCAACTCCTTAAAGTACAATTGACAATAAGCTGCTTTGAAACTGTTAGGAATGGTATGTTCTATAAGAATTCCTTGCACAATTTTAACATATATTAGTCCCACCAAGTCCAGTTAGCTCTAAGCCAACCAGTGTGGACTGCCTTAAAGGCAGGAGGTTTCTTAAATAACTTCAGATTTTAAAAGGACCTAAAATTCATTGTACCGCAATCAAACAACAGCCTCAGAGGAAGATTTGCTGTTTACAACATTTGAGACAAAGATCTGACTGAAAACATGAGGAGCAGAGATTTTACCTGGAGGGTTAGAATCACGTGTTTGGAGGCCAAGTCTTCTTTTCTCAAGAGAGAAGTATTTGCAAGAGGAGCGAGCCCTACGGGTGGGCTTGGTGGACTCAGGCTAGCCATCTTGGATGACAACATACTGCTGAGTGCATAGGGTGCTTGATAAGTTTACAGGATGCACATTGATCATAATAGAGTGTATTGCAGTCACTTGTCTGCAAGCATATCCAACCTATGCCACGTAAGCCATGTACAGCCTGCTTAATTTGGAAGGTGAACACTGTTAAGTGTTTGAAATGGAAGGCACAAACTTTATCAAGTGTAACTGCTTTAAAGGTGTTTATTGAAAGGCATCCTGTGGTTTTGTTGCTCTCTTGCATTGCATTGTCCCTGTGTTCTTAAGGGCAGTAATCTCTAGGTACCTATTCATATTATACTACAACAGGAAACAGGAGAGGCAGATGGGTTATGATTTAGGGAATTTGTAGTCATGTTTGTTAAGTTGCCCTCACACCAAGTGCTCAAGATGCCTTAATTTGCATTTGCTGAATAACCATGATACATATCCTGAAGCTGAAAATGCAGTGCTGCACTTATTTAGTTGTGGACACAGGAATTTTGCGGCCACATTTCAGCATAGTACTTGTATGACTAAAAGTAATAAACAGATTTTAGCAACTAGGGAGCAGTGTAATCCCTAGGCTGTGCGGTAGCAACTCACACCCAAGTCTGCCAGTACCCTTCTCAACACCACCATTAACACATCTCCTCAAAATATAACTAAAGGAGTGATGGAATAAACGTAATGAATAAATATGTTATCACTTCTTCAGCAAGTATAAAAGCTGCCACATAAGCAAGTCAACACACCCCATACACAAGCAAAGGCACTCTGCAGTCGACACACAATGATCCAACAAATATCAAAAATTTAATGCATTTAGAACCATAAAAACAGTCTGATAAACAGCTTATGCTGCAGTATGCAACTCCACAGAACTGTTGATGGTCATTCCCTATGAGGAGGCTGCTGCATCCCTCAGCTCCCCACAATTTTTCAGCTTTGTACGGAGAGCTGTTGACTGTAATTTCATGTGAGGGACTATAAGGCTGTGGGTCAGCCTGCCTCCCGTAGATTAATGTCTGTAGTACATCATTGTAGCCACTTTAGCTATAATAAATCTGTAATGTCATTGCACTGAATGTGAGCTTTATAGATTTTTAAACTGTATTACGTGTAGTGATTTTCAGAAATACATTGGTGCATGGTGTGCTAAATGTCGCCTTTCACAGTCCGAACATGCACAAAAAATTTAAAAAAAGTGTGATTTACTCTGCTCCGCAGTAGACCAGATTACTTGGAAGTTGCTAAATACATTAAATGTTGATTCCCTTAAAAACAGCATAATGCATTTATCAGTCTATATTGGGTGAATAGATTGTACTTTTAATGTATAGTGCACTGCAGGATTATTTTAGTTGTAATCTTTCAAGTAAAGTCATGTAAAAAAAAAAAAATCCATAATGTCACAGAGATGTTACCTTGCTCGTATTTACAGACTATTTGCTACACTGTTTATAAAAATAATATGCAAGCAATAATGCCTGACTGGGTGTGTGCTATTGTGTAAATAACACCCACCCAGAGGTGTTCTGAGACCTGACGTCATAGGCGAAGGGCCTGTACACCCCTTGAAGAGTGTCATTTATGCAATAACACACACTCTGGTGGAGATTGTTGTGCTTAAAGAATAGGATATCTGTTAATTTTTTTGTATTTGTTTTGGTTTTCTTTTAAATTGTTATATACATTTTTTTTTTAATAATTTTGATGTAAAATAGTTCCTTTGCCTACTGTTGCAAACTTCCTGCAGTATATGCTTAAATAATGAGTTACATTTGAGTTTCAGACTTTATCGTAGGTCTCACCTAATCAGGGACAAATCTCAACAGAATCAGGGACAAATCCAGAAGTAATCAGGGTCACTTTAAAAATATTAGTATTATTAATATGAGACGTTGACAGAATAAGAGAATGTGAATTAATATATCTGAAGTAAAATTAAAGAAAGTCTATAACTCAATTTTTTGTCATTGTTTATGAAGTGTTATTCACTGCCTTTTCTCCAAAAGTCGCCAATTTTAGAAGGGATTAAGGGAGGCAGAGCTAAAATTTGAGTCTAAATCAGGGTTGTCCCTGAAAATCAAGGACGGGTGAGAGGTATGGACTTCCAAATCCTTCAGAAAATATGTTAATATAAATCTTGTTATTTTGGCAACTTTCTAATTTTATAAGAGGTGTATTTAAAATATGTCCTTATTTTGAGCCTTTGTCCCTCCATTAATTTAGGCTTTATTTGGATTTTGTGAACTAAGAGGTTGAGAGGTATGCATACCTCTTAATTTTAAGTGTTGCATCCACTTCTCGATTTATCTTTCTCGCACATACTTCCGCTTTCATGCATGCAAGCAACCATTCACTCACACACACACACACACACACACACACACACACACACACACACACACACACACACACACACACAGAGGCACACCTTTCGTTTTTTTTTTTTTTTTTTATTATTCATTTGTTTTAGTTTTGCACTCTCTAAACAGCAAAATTGCTGCTTAACCAGCTCAATTGCTCTCACTCGTACTTTCATGCCCGCATTCACTCACATTCACAGATATACACACACTTTAGCTCTAGGGACCTAAACCTTGTCACCGCAATAAACAGGACATGTTGGAGGGATAGATTCCTGTCCCAGAGACTTCCCATACTTTGGAACAAGCTACCCATCTTTATCAAGCAAAGTTCCTCATTAGCACTCTTCAAGAAAAATCTTGTGAAGTGGATGGGAAATAGGAAATACACCCTGGGGATCACTTCTGTGGCTCTGCTCGACAAGGGCACAGGAAAATAACTTCCTTGGGTGGCGTAAGCCAGGGAATCTTGTTGGCTAGGCTTACTTAGGCCCTTGGGCCAATAGCCTAGTACCTACTTATGAACACACTCTTTAGTATTTTTTTTTAAATTTTACACCCTCTAAATAGCGAAAATGCTGCTTAGCGAGTGTAAAATAATAGTGTCTGTTAGCTTTGTTGCAGTCCGAGCTCCATGGCAGCTTAATATGTTGTCATGAAGTGGCAGACCCCTTTTTCTGTAGGCTTTACCTGCACATTAACACCATGCTGTAGAAAATTCATTCTCCAGTCAGAGTCGCGATGTACAGTTGACCCGTTCTCTAATCTATAATATCATATCATGTAATATAATTTAATAATTGTTTTATCTTATGCAACCTGCTAGTACTACTGTATAGGGATATTGCCAGCAGATGAAACCAGTTTGAATGTTCCTCAAGACTTGTAGGGTGCACACATGGTGCATGCAAGCACCACGAACAGATCCAGAACGGTGGAGTATGTGAGTAACGTAGTACAAAGACATGAGAAGTTAGTGCCTTCCTGTGTGTGGGGTGAGCTCACCCTGAACAAAGGGCAGGACAGAGTACTATCCTGCTGTGTGGAGGGGGCTTACCTTGACAGGGAAAGTACAAGGGTGGGCTAGGATACCATCTAGTTGGACGGCTTCCCATATTGTATTGCAAGCACACAGAGTACAAGACATGTTAAAGGAATAAGTGAAGCTTTCTGTATGTAGGTTACATCACATGCTGCAAGATGGAAGGCAGTGGTATCATGCTCACTGCTGCTTTCAGTATTGCACAATGTGTGAGTAGTGACTGCACGTAAGCAGACAAGTATGTGGCACCACATGGAAGCATAGAGACAGTGCAGAGGCCTAGGGGTTTTTCCAGTGACAGCCATGCAAACACACTGATCCACATGTGTAACATACAAGTGTACACATTTTGTTACGGGGCCAAGACAGCATCAACTGGAAAAGTTCACCACACCTGAGGCAGTCTTATTGTAGGCTGTACAGCCACAATGCATTCATATCCCTGACAAGTTTAAAGCAGACAAGGCTTTCTGGGACCACGTATGGCAGAGTGTGGTGTAGGAGATCAGTCAGTGCTGTGGACAGCCATAATAACATAGCAGTAGAGGTACGTCACAGGCTGACTGCCAAGATCAAGACATAGGATTTTGCCAGGGAGAAATTCACCACAGGAGGTTGACCAGTCCAGAGAAATGTTTCACAGAGGTGGAAGCATGGTATCTGTTTGTGAGGCAGGTGACAGAATTCTCACACCTGCTGCTAGCTTGGTGGTAGCAGCTAGGCTGGTGATCATTGCAGTTTGCCTATAGGAAATGCACCTGGTTAGTACTAGAATTTTCAGTTACTGTTGTACACTGACCAGCACATACTAAAGGTTTATTTTGGCAGAAAATGTATACATATCTATTCCCCAGGCATGTTGAGGCTCAATATTAAGCAACATGCACCACGAGGTGTGTATGTGACCATATGCTATGCAGATAATTGTCATGTACCAGTATGCATGCCATATGTTGGGGACGTGGTTAATATGTGTCACAACTGCCATGTGTACGTTAGCTTTATGCTTTCACAAGTTCCTTTGTTGAAGGGTTCTGTAACACAGGTCGGCATATAACTGATGTCAGCAGATCATCTGCGGCTGATAATGACATCTTGCATATGGCACAGTGGCACTTTGAGTACCACTAACATTGCACTGCATACACATGATGTTCTTCATGTTTCACTGTTGCAGTCATCACATTTGGGTTATCCTTGCCAGGGTAGCCCTCAGTTGGCCCAAATACCAGAGTCTTAGCATCTCCGTCGGTTGCTGTTGCTCCAGGACTGATGTCAGGTTGTCAGTAGTATAAAAACAGGCAGCTGATGGCATTACAGCAGTCTTTCTTGCCGAGGAGCCCGAAGCAGAAGCAGTTCGCACGAGTTCCAGTCGGCCACTACCTGAGTTGTTTGTTTCTGAATTGAAGTTAAAGTCTTCTAAAGTTAAGTACCCCATTGGGGATCCTTTTTTCTTGCTCTAATCAATGTCAGGAAAAGTTAACAGTTGTCTCGCCTGTGGAAAGCAAATACCACACCAAGACTTTCATTCCTACTGCGTCACTTGTTTAGGCCCAGACCACGATGTCCCCCACTGTCGCTTTTGTGCTTTGTTCAACTCCAGAACTATACGTTGTCTGGCCCTTATTGTAGCTAGATATTTTTGCTGTCGGTCCTCGACTTCCGATATGGCTTCGGTAAGCCATCCGACAACTGATCTTCCGAAAAAACATAAGGATAAATACAGAGACAGACCGCACAGGTCCAAAACTGCTGACGACGCTTCCATTAAGCTAGTCACCAGTTCTCAGTGAGGTGCTTTTACATTCTGTGGATTTGCAGGCCGCTACCGAGACCCTTTTGGAGTCCGGTATGCTACGAGACTCTTCTTTGACTAAGAATCCTGTGGCTGTCTCTACATTGGATGAGTCCAAAGCCGCTGAGCAGGCACCGGCTTCCGAGGAAGTACTTCGCATTACCGATACTTGACACAAACAGACTTCTTTTGCGTCTTAAATTCTTTCCAAAACTGAGTTTCTAAGGCCCAGGGTATGAACCACACCCAAAAAAACGATGACCCAAGCTCAGGCCCCTGCTTCCTTGCCTCAGTCTCAAATGCTTAAAATGACAGAAGACCTTATAATGCTTATCAGGGGAAGCCAGGCTACCCCTTCCAAAAGAAAATAGACTTGTCCCGAGTAGTTTTATCTGAACAGGCGTCCAATGACTCTGATGCATCTAAATATGAAGATATGCAACCCCTCTCTGCTTATGAGGATTCTGATGCACAGGAATGCATCCCTTCAGCCACCCCCTTATGGTAAGAGCTCACAATGACTTTACACTTCCCCCTCCCTCTGCCCACCTGCACTTGCCTCTAGGAGGAAAACTCTCCTTCCACGCAAGCAACTGGGCCACCATTACCAACAATCGCTGGGTCCTCAATATAGTGCCCCAGGATTACAGATTTTATTTTCACAGTCTGCCAAACCCAAAAGGGTTCCCAGGTCTTCCCCTAAACCAGTGTAAAGAGGCCAAAAAGCATGTTCTTTCCCTCCTGTGTATGAGGGCAATAGAGCATGTTCTGCAGAACAGATAGGCCAAGGTTTCTACTCTAGACTCTTCCTGGTACCCAGAAAAGAGGGCACATGGCACCTATACTCAACCTATCCATTCTAAACACTTTTGGTGATACCAAAATTTAAAATGCTCACCCTTCAGCAGCTTCTTCCTATGCTTTCCAAGGATGCTTGGTTAGCCACCCTAGACCTAAAAGAGGCCTACCTACACATCCCAATCAAGGAATCATGCAGGAAATACCTACGTTTCAGAGCAGGATCATTGCACTTTCAGGTCTCTGCTTTTCCATTTGGCTTACTCACTGCTCCCAGAGTTTTCACAAAATGTCTGGCTCTCGCCATTGCTTTTTGCAGACAAAGAAATATTCAAATTTACCCATACTTAGACGATTGCCTGATTCAGACGGACAGTCGGGAGAAGCTGTTACAGCACCTGACCTTTGTAAAGGACCTCCTGACCTCCCTGGGGTATACTATCAACGAAAAGAAATCAAATCTAGTACCCACACAAAAAACTGTATTCCTGGGAGCAAGCCTGGCCACAGCATCCTAGATGGCATTCCTTACACCAGAAAAACAAACCTACCTGACAGCCTACTTCTCTCAACTAGCCACCAGAACTCAGTTATCCACAAGGAAAATCCTGCAAGCTCTAGGGTTCATGGCCTCCTGCATTCTACTTGTTCCATATGCCAGATTGCAAATGAAGAAACTACAATGGTATCTAAAAAGCCTTTGGTGTCAGCACTCTCAAGACTTGGAAACTCCTATACCAGTGATACCTTGTCTAAGGAAATATTTTCTTTGGTGGGCAGCAGCATGCTACCACAACAAGAGACTTCCCTTCTCACTACCCCATACCACCCAGACCCTCACCACAGATGCATCAGACTATGCCTGGGGTGCACACCTGGATGGCACATGCATTCAGGGCCAATAGAGCCCAAATCAAATACATCTGCACATCAACCAAAAAGAGATGCTAGCTGTTCAGCACGCCCTGACAGCTTTTAGACTCCTACTCTCCCCGGGGACTCTACTGATCAAAACAGACAACACCACAGTGATGTGGTACATCAACAAGCAGGGAGGGACTCACCCTTATCCTCTGTGCAGGCTTGCCATGACCCTCTGGCACACAGCCTCATCCATGCAACTACACCTGTTAGCACAATTTCTACCAGGCTCCCAAAACTCTCTGGCAGACAACCTAAGCAGAAACCTGCTAGACCCACACGAGTGGCAGCTAGACCACAGAACCTTCACCCTTTTAACCCAGAAAAGGGGAACCCCGAAGGCAGACCTCTTTACCTCCCACTCCAGTCATCAGCTCAGCAAATTCTGCACCAGGAAACCTCACAGCAAGGCCTGGAAAGTGGATGCTCTTTCCTTTCAGTGGGTAAACCTATCGGTCTATGCATTTCCCCCTCTATCACTCATTTCAAGGGTACTACTCAAAATAAGAGAGGAAAAAACGAGGACAATCCTGATTGCCCCAGACTGGCCATGACAGCACTGGTATCCACTGCTGCGCAGCCTATCCCCCTGCCACCATGGCAGCCACCTCAGATCCCAACACTCCTGACCCAGAGGAATGGAGAATTCATGCATCCCCAATTGCAGACCCTCAGTCTGGCAGCCTGGCTTATTCCCTGACCTCTCCTCAAGCTGCCAGCCTAAGCAAAAAAGTTCTAGATGTTATACGTTATACTGCATAGCCCTCCCTACCTCTCATACTGGATTACCTGGCAGACCTACTACACAGGGGTTTATCCTTCTCTTCTATTAAAATACATGCCTCAGCCATCTCTGCTCATTTCAGCACAGAGCCACCTCTTTTCTCACACCCTCTCATCAAACAGTTCCTAAGAGGAGCTAACAACGTGAGGCCACCCAGAAGAACTCGTACCCCAGCTTTGGGACCTTATCTTTGTGTTGGAAAAGCTCACCCTGCCTCCCTTTGAATCTGCAGCTTCAGCAGAGTTAAAATTTCTCTCTTGGAAGACAGCATTGCTTCTGGCCATCACTACAGCTAGAAGAATATCAGAGCTACAAGCACTTATGGCTGTAGAGCCCTTCATCATTTTTCCATGCTGACAGGGTCTCCCTCAGGACTAACCCATCCTTCTTGCCTAAAGTGGTGTCCAGTGTGGGTCTACACCAATCCATTCATTTGCTCACCTTTTTCCCTAACCCTCAAAACAAGGGGGAAATGATTCTGCACTCCCTAGATGTGCACAGACAGCTAAGATTCTACCTGGACAGGACTAAATCTTTTAGAAAAATGGATCAATTGCTAGTCAGCTTTGCTGCAGGGGCAGAGGGCAAGGCTATATCCAAACAAGCAATCTCCAAATGGATAGCACACTGCATCCATTTCTCCTACAAACAGCATGGGAAACCACCCCCCAAAGGGGGTCAGGACACATTCCACCAGAGCAACCTCCACTTCTACAGCTTTTCTCAGAGGGGTCCACACCAGGGACATCCTGGAGGCTGCAACATGGACATTTGTTCATACCTTCACCAAGCATTACCACCTGCCTATCTTCTCCAAATCCAGGGCAGGCTTTGCCACCTCAGTCTTGCAGGGCATCCTAGTCAGCCACCAGTCTTCTTGACTGCCTCCACCCTTTTCTACAGCTTTGGGAATCTACTCAAATGTAATGACTGCAGCATTGAAACAGGAAGAACATAGTAAAGTTGTGTACACTTACCATCAATGTAGATGTTCGAGTATATTCAGTGTTGCAGTCCTGTTTACCCTCCCTCCAGCCCCCTGTTTTTTCTCTTACTATGCCTGTCTTTTCTTTTACTACACTTAAAAGCCTTTTTGGTATATTTGCTTTTGTTTGGAGATATATTTTTGTGTTTTAAATTATTTATATATTTTGCTCCCCATTTGGGGGGCACCTGACATCTGGGGCAAGAAAAACTGATGTAATGGCGTCGGCTGCATGTTTTATACCCCTGACAGCATGGAAGAAGGGACAGCATCCGACGCAGGTCTCAAGACTTTGTTAATCAGGCTGACTGAGGGCAACCTGCCAGCAGATTAATGACTGCAACAGTGAATACAGTCGAACATCTACATTTATGGTAACTGTACACAACTGTACTTTCCTTGGCAAGCCCTACCAGCGCTCCTGAGAGGAGGCCCGACTGTCCTGCTCTGGAGGCAGTCGGGGGTCGCTTGGCTTTGTATCCGAATGGCTGGCTAGGAATTACAACAGATTCTTGGGTACAAAGCATAGTTACCAGAGGATACTTCATTCCATTTCTACGAAGCCAGCCTGTCAGCACAAAAATCCCAGATGTTCCACCCAGTCTCAGGGATCAAGCAGCCATAGAAATCCAGAGGCTGCAGGAAAAGTCATCCAGCCAGTCCGAGCAGACCAGATAGGATCCGGAACTTACTCCAGATTCTTTTTAGTTCCAAAGACGACGGGGGACTGGAGACTCATCTTGGATCGCAGCAGACTCAAAACATTTGTAAAGAAGGAGAAGTTCCGGATGGTCACGCTTCAGTCTACCCTTCCATTCCTCAGAATGGGCGATTGAATGTCCTCCATAGATCTCAAGGATGCGTACTACCACATCAAAATGGCCAGGCCATCCAGAGATCATCTACATTTCTGGCTGGGAGCCAGTCACTACCAATTCCAAGCACTGCCCTTTGGACTCGCAACAGCCCCAGAGTGTTTACCAAATGCATGGCAGTAGTTATGGTTCACTTGAGACGTCTAGGATTCCGACTGTTTCCATATCTGGACGACTGGCTCCTTATTGCCGCTTCCAGACATCAACTAATTCTGTCCAGGGATCACACTCTCAATCTCTGCTCTCAGCTAGGCATCACTATCAATTTCAAAAAATCTGCGTTGTCGCCATCGCAGCATATATCCTTTATCGGAGCAGAAGTAGACACTATCACTGCCACACTAAGATTATCCCTGGACAGAATAACCTCTTTACGGACTCTGGTCTCAGACATTCTGCAGAGGAAAAAGTACCGGCTCATCAGGTTCTAAAACTCCTAGGCACCATGGCAGCTACTCTCATAGCATTTCCTCTGGGACGAATGCACATGAGGATTCTCCAATGGTTACTGTTCGCCCAGCGGTCATACGAACAACTTCCCATGTTGTCCTTAGTCATGATTACGGATTCTTGCAAGAAGGATCTTCACTGGTGGTTGACCAGCCAACAGCTTACGATGGGTCGTCCATTTGTTCTCCCCCCGCCGTTGGCCACGGTGACCACAGACGCTTCCCTGATAGGGTGGGGGAGCTATTTCAAGGAAGTACTGCCCAAGGCACCTGGTCTGAGACAGTCGCAGTTGCACATCAAGGTTCGGGAGCTTAGAGCGGTGCTTTTGGCGTTGCAGCACTTTCATGACTCTCTGCCTCTAGGGACGATTGCCATACAGATGGATAACATGTCGGTTGTCTGGTACATCAACAAACAAGTAGGAACCAGGTCTTACCCCCTGTGTCGAGAGGCCTTGAGAGTTTGGCAGTGGGCTGTGTCCACCTGGCGCTTTCTGATTACAAAGCATATCCCAGGGAAATCCAGTGTAATAGCGGACAAATTGAGCAGAGCTATTCAAGAACGAAGTTGCGGAGAAGATTTTCTGCAGGTGAGGCCAGCCTTGCTGCAACCTGTTTGCATCCCCTACGAATGCCAAATGCAGAATCTACTTTGCCCTAAATTCCCCCAACGGGGGACAGCCCAAGGGACTCGCTCGTACACGATTGGCCCTTGGGACTCCTGTATGCCTTCCCTCCCATTCCCACGTTTTTGCAGAAAGCCAAAGCCCTTGACAGGATGGTAATCTTAATAGCTTCGCTTTGGCCTCGTCAGATTTGGTTCCCCTTTCTCCGACTGTATCATCTGGAGGAATCTTGGATTCTGGACCCAGTTCCAGACCTTCTGACACATTCATCAGGGACCCTTCATCCCTCTCTTTGTTCCCTCAGACTGACAGCTTGGCTGCTCCAATTCCTTTCCTAGCCAGGTCACATAACTTTTCGGAGGTACAACACATTCTTGTATTTTCCCATGAAGTTTCTACCAGAAAGTTATATGCTAGTAAATGGAAGCGTTTTGCCATTTGGGCTTCTCATAACAACATTGATCCCTATGTGGCCCCTATTGCTAGTATTCTGGAATTTCTCTCTCAACTTTTTCAAGAAGGTGCTGCGGCTGCCACAGTTAGAGTACAATTGGTTGCCATCTCAAATTTTCATTTTGGAACTGAGGGTTCTAACTTAATGTCGCACAAATTGTGTCGGGCCTTCCTTAAGGGCACCATTCATCTCGGGCCTCCTGTTAGACGGCCCTTTACTCCCTGGAATCTAAGTTTTGTTCTGTCCTGCATTATTCTTCCTCCTTTTGAGCCTGCATCATCTTGTCAATTGAAGTTTCTATCCTGGAAGACTATTTCCTTGGTGGCCATTACTTCAGCACGCAGGGTATCTGAGCTTCAAGCCCTTTCTGTCAAACCACCGTATTTGGTGTTTCATCTGGACAGGGTTTCACTGAGGACTAACCCATCATTCTTGCGAAAAGTGTGCTCTGAGACCAATCTGAACCAAACTATTGAACTTACAACCTTTTCTGTAATCATTGTAGTCCGTTGGAATACATGTTGCATAAACTTGATGCCCACAGACAATTGAGATTCTGTTTGGACAGGAAGAAGGAATTTCGAAGATCTGATCAGCTTTTTGCACCTTATGCAGACGCCAAGAAAGGATTCTCAGTTTCTAAAGTTACCCTTTCCAAATGGTTAACTGACTGCATTAAATTAATCTACTCTTCTGCCAGTCAAACATTAGAATGTGGTGTGAAGACCCATTCAATGAGAGCTGTCTCCATGTCTTCAGCTTATATGGCTCATTTACCTTTGGATACTATATGTGCATTTGCCACTTGGTCTAAGCCTCATACCTGTATCACTCTCATTAGAAAGTGGACAAGGCCTCCAGGGACAGGGCTTCCTTTGGTTCCACTGTCCTCAGGAATATACTCCCGTGAGCCACCCAGGATTAGGGTGCTTAGGATGTTACCCACATGTAAGAATAAATGGCGAGATTTAACAACTTCTAAAGACGTTATGTTCTTACCATAATGTTCCATGTGAGTTGTTTATCTCACCTTTATTCTTACATTCCCTCCCACCATCCCCCTCCATGGTCTCGAAGAATGGGTAGACTTCGAGTCTGGTAGTCTTTTCTGGGGTTCTTACTCCTGCTGGAGTACTTTTGAGTTACCTTTTTCTTGCTGCTGAGTTCAGCAAACTAGATCTTGGGTAGGACGGAGAGCATCATGGGATAGGGGCCTGGCCTTGAGCTATTCTGATATCTTTAGCTAGTAAAGCGGCCGACTTGGAGCCGATGGCTCGGCTCCAAACCCACGTGTAAGAATAAAGGTGAGATAACTCACATGGAACGTTATGGTACGAACATAACTTCTTTTTAGAGACCTTGGATCATAGATTGGTAAGTCTCTCATTTCTCATTTCTGATATCATGTGATAACAGTACTCAGAAAAGGCATTTATTTAGAGCAGCTAATTACTGAGGAATATCATCCGGATTTAAGGAGGTCATTGTTCCTTTATTTTCATCATTGATTTGGCCAGTTGAGTACAGTGTCCACTTCAGGATGTACCTCACTAGACTTATTAAATAGCTGGAAAGACCCCATAGGTTCCTAAGTAAGAAAATCATGTGCTTAAAGACCCTGAACTACAAGAGAAACAGAAAATACTGTGTCATTGTTCTGTATCTTAGAAACTCTCTAGGGTTGATATGTGCCCCAACTTCCATGCCATTAGAGATTCAGTTGTCGAGGATCACTCATATTTATCTCCACAAATCTGGCAATTTGGCAAATACCAGCACCAGGGAATTAATTCTTCATAGGATCATAGGAAGAATAGCAACTTCCACAAATCTGGCAATTTGACAAATACCAGCACCAGGGAATTAATTCTTCATTGGATCATAGGAAGAATAGCAACCTCCTATGATCCTGTGAAGAATTAATTTGTTGGTGCTGGTATTTGTCAGACTGTCAGATTGTGGAATTCTTATCAGGGAATTAAATCTTCACCAGGAGATAAAGCATAATGGAGGGACAGATTTGTCATTCAGCCAAACCCCCCACGGAACAGACTGCCCCTGCAGGGTAAGTAGTGTGATTCAATATTATCCTTCAAACAGGACCTGGATGATTGGATGGGCACACCCAAATTCACCCCAGACTTGAGTGGCCTTAACCCTCCTAGAGAAAGGGGCAGTAGAGCCTAAGGGTGGGTGCAAGCAAGGTGTAAATGGCCATGAGACATGGTTGTCTTGAATTTCCTATTAATCCTATAAAAATCCTACCATGATTTATTACAAGGTTTTAACAGCTCCTGTTCTTATGCTGCCTGCAGGCATAATGCATGCTTTGTAACAGTAACATTAATGCAGCACCTACAAGTTATGATGTTATTGATGTGTTATATTCTGAAAAAGAAGTGAATTACAGAGGTAAATGAAGAATTCTTCAGCATGGCAACAAAATGGTGTTTTTGAAAGTTTAACAGCCCTGTGTAATTTTGTGAACCTTAGCATTTTCCACCCAAGTTCTCAAGTTTCTTAAAGTTGTATGCATCTGTCTAAATAATGCAGGTTATCAGATCCTAGCCTGTTTAGAAATAAGCTATTGTCAGTAAAGATTTAAGAGTTAAGAACTGATGCAGGATATGGGTGGACATCTAATAAACGCGGTGCATATGGTATTCTAGTTTTTGTTTCATAAAAATTAAGTACAGCTTTGGTGCATACTCCTTGCAGCATCATTCACTTAAAACTATATAGTGCATGGAGAAAAATCCTAAGTGCATTGTCAGCAGTGCTTTGAAGCAGATCAGTAACGGCAATGCGTTTGTGGCATAGAACATGTTAAACAAGAAGCTGGTTATACTGGAGGATTTGTTCAGCAAGACTGTAGTACTGCTCAGTGATTAACTGGAAAAATCCCATAAGGATGAGGTCTGACATGCTCACATAAAGAAAAGGATGAATATGTTAGAAATGGTGCAGTATCTGATCAGATGCCAGATTGCAGGAAAATTGTTTTAAGCCAAAGAGTCTTTACTTCAGTGAGGAAATATGTCTGACAAAGCATATAACCCTTTCTGATATGCATTGAACTCTGTTAAGAACTGTTAATAGTGGTACATGAGCAGTAAGGTGGGAAACATAAGTGGAAGGTGATGTAGACTGGTTAGAAGCTTAATTATTCTCAAACTGTAGAGCTGTGGAGCAGTTTGTTGTATGCAATCAATCTCTTTATTTGTTATTGCTGTAAGAGGAGCAGACTGAATGGTTTTGTGCTTCTGCAAGATGAGCCAACTCTGTGTTTGTCAAGTAAGACTGAATGCATATAGTTCAGCCGTTAGTTTCCAGCAGTGTGAGAAAGTGGTAGAGATGTCTGGGAGTCAGTTTGAAGGTGTTTTGAGCAGGTGATTTGTAAAGTGGATATGGAATCATGTGGCTGACATGGTGAAGTGAGGTCTTGGAAGTGGATATGAATAGTGTGTCCTGGGTAAAAACGCAAGAAGGTATTGTTACTTTGTTCCTAACTGTTAGATATATTGGTATCAGATAGTCAGCCTTAGTTGAGGCAGACTTTCCATCTTCTTTGAAGGGTAATGATAGATTAATCTTAATATGTATAAGTAGTATAAGTGATATTTCAAAGTGTAACTTTCTGAATGTACGCATGCAGGGATATAGTATTGTACAGCTTTGATTGCAGCAACTGCTGGGACTTGCAATGCCACTGTCGGGATGGGCTGATACTTCAGACTTTTGCAGACTGCTCCCTGTCACTAGCATACCGGTTCTTCCTGCTTTTCTAGTTCCTACTGTGATGGCTCTTTTGAAGCATTGAACATTGCCCAGGTTGCTTTAATAGCTTGTTGAATGTGTCTAGACTAAATTTAATTTTTAGTGACAAGCTCCCTTTCTTCTTAAAAGTTTGGGATATTGTCTTTACATCATTAAAGACATTCTCAGGTTTAGAATGTTTTTGCTAATCCTTTTGGTCTACATTATTGTTGGGCTTAGGCTGAATTTGAATATTTCATTTGCAACTTCTTTAGCTAGTAAGCGTGCTATCTAATGCTGCAAACATTACTACTCCCTTTGGACCACCTGTCATACAGCTTATCTGGTATTAAGATGAAGTACTATTAAAAGGAGGACCATGTGGATGCAACAGTACACCTTTCAGGGTTAACAAGATGCATTTAGCATGCTGGTCTGTTAAGGCAAATCTGTTAATAACAAAAGCAGTTAACTATGTAGGTCTCTATCATAGTGGATTAATCTACCCCTGTGTTTGATGGGGGGGGGGGGGGGTTACACTGTGATGAACAGCTCAAGGTCTATGGTAGGATGAGAATTTCCACAGTGCTGTGGTATTTCAGGAAGAAAAGATGGTAGGGACACAGTAAAAGTATGGGAGTGTGCCTTCCAGTGTAGTTGCTTTCTCCAAGTAGATGTTCTTCATGTTTCACTGTTGCAGTCATTACATTTGGGTTATCTGCTTGCAGGTAGCCCTCAGTCGGCCTGATTATCAAAGTCTTGGGTCCTGCATTAGTTGCTGTCTCATCTTCCATGACGTCAGGTAGTCAGGGGTGTAAAGCATGCAGCTGGTGCCATTGCATCAGTCTTTCTTGCCATGCGGTGCCGGAAGCAGAAGCAGTTCGCAAGTGCCGGTTGGCCGACTCCTGAAATTTTTCTTTTCGAGTTTCAGATCCAAAGTCTTCAACTAAGCTAAGTACCCAGTTGGGGATCCTTTTTCTTGCTCTAAACCGATGTCAGTAAAAGTTAACAATTGTATTTCTTGTGGAAAGCAAATACCTCATAAAGATTTTCTTTCGTATTGCATTCCTTGCTTAGGCCCAGACCACGGCGTACCTCCCTGTCACTTTTCTGCCTTATTCAAACCTAGAACTATTCGTCGTCTGTTCATTTTTACATCTAAATATTTTGGTACTCCTGTTCAATTATCCTGAAATGGCTTCGGTAAGCCACCCGACTACCAACATTCCCAAAAAAACGTAAAGATAAAGACAGAGACAGACCGCATAGGTCCAAAGCTGCTGATGACGCTTCTCCTAAGCTAGTCGCCAGTTCACTGGTATTCAGTGAGGCGCTTTTGCAGCCCCTGATACCCGCTACTTCAGATTCGCAGGCCTCTACTGAGACCCATTCGGAGTCCGGTATGCCGCGAGATGCTTCAACTGTGGAACCGCGGATGTGTCTACCTTGGATGGGTCCGGAGCCACTGTGCAGGCACCAGCTTTTGTGTGTGTATTCAGGCCTACTGACTTGCATATTAAACCGGCGCCATCTTCTTCAAGGCCTAAAACTCAAACCATACCTAGAAAACTGACGCCCAGACTGCATGGTCAGGCCTCTTATGCCTAAAGAACAAATGGGGTCTACTTTAACTGAAAGCTGATTCCAGCGAATGCATATCCATCGACACATATACATCGAACCACGAAATGAGCAAACTCACAAAACCGCAAAACTCAAAATACCGATTTGTCATACTCTGCCAACCCCACCGCCCGAAACACACTACCCACCCAAACAAAATAAATAAGCCACAAACATACACCAACCAAAACCCTACTTCTAACCCTACACTAAACCCCACATACACCACCATCTATGCACTGTCCTTAACCCCTCCCTAACCCTAAGGTCCGTAACTACTGCACACTTACCCTACGGAGCTATACCCAAACAAAATAAATAAACCACACACATACACTAACCAAACCTCTACCTCAAACCCTACACTAAATGTTGGGTAATGTAATATGGATAGCGGATCCTGAAACCATTCCACAGGGACCCAAGGGCATTAAAGCTACTACTGCCAAAAATCCTACCCCCTCTGATAGAGACTCCAGGGTGCTGGATAGATGGGGTAAGAAGGTACACACTTCTGCAACTTTGGCCATTAGGGTCTTGAATTGCCAGTTTAATATGTTAAAGTATCAGCTGCATGTTATTAGATTGCTTAGACAGAAAATGATGTTGACTCCTGATTGTGCTGAAAATAAGGATTTACAGGATTTTATGCATTCTGCTGAACAAGTTGGTAAACATACATTGCAGTGTCGTTTTGATTCACCAGAGGCATCTTGCAGGGCTGTGGTAACTGGGTCTGTACTTTGAAGACATGCTTGGCTTAAGGAGCAATCCTTGCCAGATCATGTTAAAGTGAAATTACTGGATGCTCCCTTAAATCAGGGCCACCTGTTTGGCAACAAAGCAGAAGAAGTTCTTAAAAAGATGGAGGAAAAAGCTAAATCTATGCAAACTGTTAAAGACGTTATACAAGTACAACCTGCAAGATTTAGTAGGCATTTGGTGTTAAGGCAGAGGAGGTGTTAAAGAAAATGGAGGACAAAGCTAAATTTATGCAAACTGTCAAAGATTTTTTACAAGTACAGCCACCTAGGTTTAGTAGATACTGGCCTACAAAGAATTGGTCCTTTCCTGTGTCAGACAGAACTCAGAGGCAGATCCAGACGCCCTAGAGGCAGATCCCAGGCGCAAGGTTCCTACAGGTCACAGCAGTGGGGTGCTTCTACCTCCAAAGTTGGAGAAGACAAATCACAACCATACAGGAAACAGTCCCAATGACTTCCCCCTGCCTGCACCAAGCACGTATCTCCTGGCAGCACCCTTAGGGGGAAAGTTAGCACTTTTTTCTCAAAATTGGCACATTATAACCCAGGACAAGTGGGTTCTAAATATCGTGACACAAGGGTACAAGTTCCATTTCCATACCCTGCCAAAGACAAACGGCTGCCCAGATCTGCCAAAAAATCATTGGGCAGAGGCACAAAAACAAGTTTCATCCCTCATGGACATGAGGGCCATTCAACAAGTACCAAAGCAAGAGCAGGGACAAGGATTTTACTCAAGACTGTTCTTGATGCCCAGAAAGGACAAGGCCTGGAGACCAATACTGGACCTATCTATTCTGAACACATTTCTGGATATACCAAAATTCAAGATGATGACTTTGCAGCAGCTTCTGCCCATGCTGGGCAAGAACGCTTGGCTGGTGACTTTAGACCTAAAAGAGGCATACCTGCATGTCCCAATCAGACAATTATGCAGAAGATACCTCAGATTCAAGGCTGGCTCAATGCATTACCAATTCTCTGCACTGCCCTATGGCTTATCTACTGCACGTAGGGTCTTTACAAAGTGCCTGGCACCAGTAATTGCATTCTGCAGGCAAAGAAGAATACAAATATATCCTTACTTGGACGACTGTCCAATTCAAGCAGAGAACAAGGACATTCTTCTACAGCATCTGGTGTTTGTGAAAAGACTTCTGACATGCCTAGGGTACACAATCAACGAAAAGAAAGCAAAACTAGTACCCTCTCGAGAGATAATATTCCTGGGTGCAAGCTTAAATACAACTGCCCAGATAGCTTATCTCACGCCAGATAAACAAAGGCAGCTGACTACCTATTTCAAAATGTTGGCAACAAAGGCCCAGTTATCTGCAAGAAAAATTCTGCAGGCTTTGTGCTTCATGGCATCCTGCATCCTACTAATTCCATATGCAAGACTGCATATGAGGAAACTTCAATGGTATCTAAAAAGTGTTTGGACTCAACATTCCCACAGCCTGGAAACAAGGATTACTCTCATTCCCTGCCTACAACAGGAGTTTCGATGGTGGGCAAAGGCTTGTCACCAAAACAAGGGACAGCCAGCCAGGCAGACACTAACAATGGATGCATCAGATTATGCCTGGGGGGCCCACATGGCAGGAATATGCATTCAGGGCACATGGTCCTCAACCCAAAGGCATCTACATATCAATCAAAAAGAGATGCTAGCTGTTCAGAATGCCCTGACAGCCTTCAAGGACCTACTTCATCCGGGACAACTACTGATAAAGACAGACAACACCACGGTCATTTGGTACATAAATAAGCAGGGGGGCACACATTCTTACCCCCTTTGCAGACTAGCCATGACTTTGTGGGACACAGCATTAACCTACCAAGTACATCTGCAGGCACAATTCCTGCCAAGAAGGAAAAATACTCTGGCAGACGAACTAAGCAGAAACCTCATGGATCCCCACGAGTGGCAGCTGGATCCACAAGTCTTCAACATAACAAGGAAATGGGGATGCCCAGACATAGACCTATTTGCCTACCCTCACAACTACCAACTAAAAAGATTCTGCACACGGACTTATCACAGACAAGCATGGAAAGTGGACGCCCTATCAGTATATGCCTTTCCCCCACTGCCTCTCCTCCCCAAGGTACTCCTAAAGGTCAGACTGGAGACGCCAAAATGATACTGATTGCCCCAGACTGGCCCCGACAGTACTGGCTTCTAATCCTAAAGTACTTGTCTCAATGCCCAGCTTGGACCTTACCTCAAATACCTCATCTGCTGTCCCAGCAAAACAATCAGATCCTGCACAGCCAACTCAGGACTTTAAACCTGGCAGCATGGCGGATAATGTAGTCATACAAAACACACCTCTCAGTAAAGCTGTGATGGATGTCATTTTGGAGGCCAGAAGGCCTAGTATTAGAAAATCTTAAGCTGGAAAATGGAAGAGATTATGTGCTTGGAACCAGGCACAAGGAACTGATACAGCTGTGCCAAATATTCCTCAGATTCTGCAGTACTTAACTGAGATGCTGGACAAAGGCCTGTCTTTTTCATCTATTAAAATTCATGCCTCTGCCATTTTGGCTCATTACAATACAGAGCCACCAGTGGACCAGAGTTCCACTGTGGTGACCCCTAACCGGAAAAAGCCGAAAGACACAAACAAACAATACAGAGCCACCAAGCTTTTCTCATCCCTTATTAAAACAGTACCTCAGAGGAGCAAAAAATTTAAGGCCTCCAAGGAGATCACCGATGCCTGCATGGGACTTCAACTTTGTCTTGGAAAAACTCACCCTGCCTCGTTTTGAGCCAGCTGCTACTGCTGATATAAAGTTTTTATCTTTGAAAACAGCTCTGCTCTAGCAATAACCTCTGCAAGACGAGTTTCAGAGCTACAGGCACTCATGGCTGTGGAACCTTTTTATCATTTTTTATCCAGACAGGGTCTTTCTGAGGACAAACCCAACATTTATGCCTAAGGTGGTGTCCAGTGTGGCTCTTAACCCAACTATTCATCTGCCAACTTTTTTATCCAAATCCACAGAACAACGGGGAGAGAATTCTGCATTCTTTGGACATACACAGACAGCTTAGATTCTACTTGGACAGAACCAAATTTTTCAGAAAGACAGAGCAATTACTAGTGGCATATGCTGCAGGATCGCAAGGAAAGGCCATCTCAAAGCAAACTATTTCAAAGTGGATAGGCCACTGCATTCATTTCTGCTACTTGCACCATGGCAAGTCAGTGCCTAAGGGCATTAGGCCACATTCAACCAGAGCTGCAGCCACTTCAGCAGCGTTTCTCAGGGGAGTACCAACCAAGGACATTTTAGAGGCTGCTACTTGGAGTTCAGTGCACACCTTTACAAAGCACTATCATCTGCCACTCTACTCTAAATCCAGGGCAGGCTTTGCCACTGCAGTTTTGCAGGGCCTCATAGCCGCTCCTAATGATGTTTAGCTCCAGCCTTCCATCCATAGCTTTGGGACTCTACCCAAACATAATGACTGCAACAGTGAAACATTAAGAACATAGTACAGTTGTGTATGCTTACCATAAATGTAGATGTTAAAGTGTATTCACTGTTGCAGTCCAGGTTACCCACCCGCCATCCCCCTTTCTTCTGATGGAACCTATGTGGTGTATTTGCTTGTAGATGAAGGTAAAGTTTATATTGGTGCATGCATTTATATGTATATAAATTGTGGATACCCTTTTAGGGGGCACCTAACATCTGGGGCAAGAAAAACTAAAGAAAATGGCGTCAGCTGCATCTTTTATACCCCTGACGACCTGATGTCATGGAAGGGGCAACAGCAGCCGACGCAGGACCCAAGACTTTGGAGTTCAGGCCGACTGAGGGCAACCTGCCAGCAGGATTACCCAAATGTAATGACTGCAACAATGAATACACTCGAACATCTACATTTATGGTAAGTGTACACAACTGTACTTTCCTCAGAGGGGCCAAAAAATTTAACACCACCCAGGAGAGCTCCAACTTCAGCCTGGTACCTTAACTTTGTATTGGAGAAACTCACCCTTCCTCCTTTTAAGCCAGCTGTTACTGCAGATTTAAAATTCCTTTCTTGGAAAACAGCTTCTCTTTTAGCCATCACTTCAGCAAGAAGGGTATCTGAATTACAGGCCCTTATGGCAGTGGAGCCTTTCATCATCATTCATGCGGACAGGGTGTCTCTCAGGACCAATCCCTCTTTCATGCCAAAGGTGGTATCCAGTGTGGCCTTTAATCAGTCCATTCATTTTCCTACCTTCTTTCCTAATCCACAGAACAAAGGGAAATGGATACTACACTCCTTAGATGTGCACAGACAACTTAGATTGTACTTGGACAGGTCTAAACCTCGAAGGAAATCCGAACAACTGCTAGTGGCATTTGCTGCAGGGACAGAGGGGAAAGCTATTTCAAAGCGAACTATCTCCAAATGGATAGGCCATTGCATTCACTTCTGCTATAAGCACCATGGAAAACCTATCCCACAGGGGATCAGATCCCACTCAGCCAGGGCTGCATCTACCTCTACAGCCTTTCTCAGCGGCGTACCTACCAGGGACATCCTAGAAGCTGCTTACCTGGAGTTCTGTACATACTTTCACCAAGCATTACCATTTGCCAATTTTCTCTAAATCCAGAGCTGGCTTTGCCACTGCAGTTTTGCAGGACCTTATAGCTGGTCCTAATGCTATCTAAATTCCTCCTCCCATCCTTTAGCTTTTGGAATCTACCCAATGTAATGACTGCAACAGTGAAACACGAAGAACATAATACAGTTGTGTACACTTACCATAAATGTAGATGTTTGAGTGTATTCACTGTTGCAGTCCTGGTTACCTTCCCTCCAGCCCCCTGACTTCGTTTGGCTATACCTCTTCTCTCCTTTTCAATGCTTAAAAGCTTTTTGATGTATTTGCTTTTTTGATTGAGGTATAATCTTGTATATTTATAGATTTAATTGGTTCCCATTAAGGAGGCACCTGACATCTGGGGCAAGAAAAATTGATGTAATGATGTCGGCTGCATGTTTTATACCCCTGACGACCTGACGTCACGGATGAGACCGCAACTGACGCAGGACCCAAGACTTTGTTAATTAGGCCGACTGAGGGCTACCTGCAAGCAGATAACCCAAATATAATGACTGCAACAGTGAATACACTCTAACATCTACATTTATGGTAAGTGTACACAACTGTGCTTTTTTATTCTCCTTAAGGATCTGCATTCAAAATCCTGCTCTTTCCTCATTTCTTGAAACCCCCACTTCAATTCTGGAGAGATTTTGGTTCTCTGGGAGTTTCATTAATGTGATGAAACAGCTCTATCAGGGTGCAGAGGCTCAATTGAAACTAAATGATTGGCTTTCGAGGAAATTCAAACTGGAGAGGGTTATGAGGCAAGGTTGCCTGCTTTTTCTCATACTGTTGCCCTTTACTTAGAGAAAGGATAATACTACAGAAGATTAGATATCATGATAGTGAGGATTTCCAGTGGAGCAACAGGCAAGAGAAAATGGCCCTTTTTCGTAGATGAAAATATATTTTTCTACCTAACGCAGGGTTAGATCTGTCTAAGACTGCGTAATATCTTGCAATGTTTTCCATGCTAATCAGTATACGTCAGTGAAAATAACACAGTCGTCATGACACTAAACTTTGCCCCAGTCTTTCACCTGGTCCAAGAATGTACATATTTGTGGGTACATTATAAAAGTGAAGTATTTAGGGATTTGGATAGCTAGGAAGACAAATTATGCACCAACTGAAACCGGGAAAGAAATGACAAAGTTATGTATTAAATTTTCTTGAACAAATGGGAACTAATCAAGTTAGACTTCAGTAATAAAATAAGAGTATTAAAGATGTGCGTAATTCCACCGGTAGTATTTGGAGGCAGGCATGCTTGTAGGAGACCAATGACGATTTTTGGTGCATTTTGGAGAAAGAAATTAAGAAGCTTTGAGAAGATAAGAAAGGTAAAATTGGGACTGAATGGCATTACTGCCTGACTAACGTGGTCTGGTAGTACTGGACCTACACAGGTACAACCCTGTTAAGGTTAACATATTTAATACAGAAGAGGAATTATTGGTCTAGGTGAAAGCAAATGGCACTAACGCAAGGAGGAAAGGATGATGTTGTAGAAAAGTTAAATATCTGGTCTCAGTTCCTGCAAGAACTAGTGGGGAAGAAAGCTCTATTTTATGTCTGCAAGGGAACTCCTAAGGTTGAAAGAACTTGATACATGAAGGAAGGAGCTTCTGCCTATAGGCATAAGAACGTACAATGGAAAAATCAATTCTCTGTTGAAAACGTTTACCAAGTGGAGAGGCGAGATGTCCCAATATACCGGGAATAACTGAAGCAAGGATATGAGCCATTGACTTGGGACCAGGGTAAGCAGCTTGAGATTTTAAGGGAAAATTAATATTTAATGTAGTTAACTTTAATTTCTGTGATGAACAAGTGCAAAAGGGCTGTACAACAGAAAGTGAGACAGCGTCTGATATTGTTAAACTGCTGATTGAGTCAGGAAGTGAAAATGCTTAAACAGGAAACTGATAAGTAGGCTGTATAAAGGATTACTATTTAGCAAGGACACTATAAAAATCAGAAAAGGAGGGAAGACGGGGAAAATAAACTGGGGGTTACACATTACTTCTTTTTTTTTTTTTTTTTTGCTGAGGACTAAAGCTATGAATTTTTTTTTTTCAAAAACATTTCCACCCTGTTTTCATTATAAACATACACAAATCTACATATAACAAATACAATAAAACAAATAAAACTATTAACAATATTTACATTCATCCATGATAAATAATCATTTGATCCATGAGAAGTTGTCAGTATTTGTTCAAAAGGTTTTCCAATTTTTGCCATGCTATTTTCGTATGAGTAATGTTATGAGTTCTATAACAAATGGTTTGGAGTTTTTACAGACAACTTTTGCTAAATTAATAAAATCTTTAAACATCAAATCTTGTTTACTTTTTCAGTTCAAATTAATAACTTTTGTGGCAATTGCAAGAATTGACCAGAGTAACTGAATCTGAGATTTAGGTATTGCATTAGGTTTAGGAACATTGAGTAGGATTAGTGAGTTAGAAATATGACAGTTATCAGACCATAAAGCATTTACAAAATGTCTGAAGTCTTTCCAGTATTGAACAACATTTCTACATTCAGTGAACATGTGAACCCAGCTGGCCTCTTCCACTTTCACTGTTTTTGATTATAAGATGTATTTTATGTGGAGTATAGAAACATCTATTCATAAATTTCCATGTATACAATCTCTGTTATAATGAAGAAGAGGTACCATACATAGAATTCAATAATTTTTTGGATTCATCAGATATTTGTTCTCCATTAATCTTTACATAGTAATTCCAAAAATTTGAGTCAAACTTGAGTGTCTTCTCTTAGTATCTTACAGATAGGTGAAATACTTAATTTCTGATTATCTGTCTTTTCAAGACACCTAATAAAAAGCTGAATCAAACTAGGTATAGATTCAGTCTCTAGGTTGATTGATACTCTCATTTTGTTTTCTATAAACTGCCGTAATGAGTGTATAAACAGCCAGCTGTCTTGACTATTATCAAAACTACATAAAAGAAAGTTTAGTGGTTTAATACTCTTATTTTCAATAAACTGATGCCAGAATATCAAGTTATTTTCCTTTAATTTTTGCATTGCATTGATGTTGAAAGAATCTAGGCAATCAGGGGAGTATGCTATAGGGAATATAAGAAATAGAAATTGTTTAATGTTGTAATTACAATCAGTTATATTTTTAAAGTTATTAAATATTTGATTACATAAAAATGATGAAATGTCTTACTAAATAAACAAAATTCATGTAAAAGCCAATGAACTCTGCTTATTCCATATTGTTCCTTAAATTGATTTTCTATAGTTTTGACATCAGTTATATGAATCTCATGTATTGTTTTCCAACCAGATATATAGGTAGGTGTGATCCAATGTAATATTACATTAATAACTGACTGGGAATAAAGATCTAAGCTAGGGAATGCTACCCCATTACTGTTCCAAGCTCTAATGTGCCGTCTATATGCAATCTTAGGTTTTAAGGGGAACCATAACAATTTAAGTAGTATGGAATCTAATTTTTTTAAATAAGATTTTGGGAGGTGGTAGTATCAATGACTGTATATAAAACAAAAGTTTAGGTAAAATTATCATTTTAATTAGAGAGCCTATCCTCCATTGTGAAGAACATTTTTATTCCATTTTTTGATTAGTTCATTAATGGTAGTTATTAAATTATTGTAGTTTAGTTTAACAGCCTTTTTCCATGTACTCTTTATACTGACACCCGAATATTCTAATACATTATTCTCCCAATTAAACAGGCTATTCTCTTTCAGGTTTTTGTTGATCTTTTTGTTAATTAGTAATGTTTTGGATTTATTATGATTAAATTTAAGCCCTGAAATTCTTTCAAACTTGCTTAAGGTATTTATAACATCATGCAAAGAACCATCAGTATCACCCAACATTAACAACATATCAGCAAATATTTGTATCTTAGGACAATGGTCGTTATTAATTTGAAAGCCTTTTATATTTTGCTCGTTTCAGATATATGTAGCAAAAGCTTCCATTGAAAGAGCAAACAATAATGGTGACAAAGGACAACCTTGTGTAGTTCCTTTGAGGATTTCTAGTGGTGAGGATATACATGATCCGATTTTCACATAAGCTTGTGCCCCATTATAAATTTTCATTAATAAGTCGACAAAATCTAAGGAGAATTCAAAACCAATCAGAATTCTTTGTAGATAAGACCAACTAATAGAATCAAAAGCTTTTTCTATGGCTAGGCTGATAATAGTTAGTTGTTCTTTGTAGTTGCATACTATGTCTGTTAATGATAGTAATTTAATAATGTTATCTTGCACTTTTCTATGAAGAATGAATCCTGTCTGATCATTATGTATTAGCTTAGGTAATATATTCTTTATCCTATTAGCTAATATTGTCATGAAAATTTTATCATCAGTGTTTAGTCACGAAATTGGACTATATGAATCGCAAGATTTGGAGTCCTTACCTTCTTTTAATATAGGGGAGATAATTGAGTATTTCCACGATGGGGGTGTTATACATTTTTGCTTAACCATCGTAAAGACACTCACTTTCTTTAATATATATTCAGGAAAAATCATGTATAATTCAGGAATTATTCCATCCAGTCCTGGAGCTTTAATATCTTTGAAATGTTTTATTTGCTCTTTCACTTCTGTTAGTGTTATTTGTTTATTTAATATGTTATTTTGTTGCATTGACACCTTAGTAGTTATATTTTCTTGAATAAAAGTATTTATTACATTATCTGCCTCAAAAAGTGGTGTGTTATTTATATCTTTACAGTAGTATTTGAACACTTCTAATATCCCCATTAAGTTAGATGTACTCTTAACTGAACCATCACTTTTATATTTAATCTCCTTAATAAGATTTTGATTGTTTATTTTTTTGGATCTTACCACTATTTTATGTAGATATTTGGGATTTACAACATAAGATTGTAATTTCAATTTTTCCCAGGTTTATGGCTATCTTATGATTCAAAACTTCTAAGTATTTTTGATTTAACTTAGTAATTTCGTTATGTGCTACTCTATTTGGTTTTGCGTCCATTTTTATCTTGTCTATTTTTTTTGTAAGTCTTAAAGTTCTTTGTCCACACTCTCCTTTTTTTAAGGTACCAAGATTTTATTCTACCATATATATAAACTTTAAAGGTGTCCCATAGTATAGTATCAGTCACTTCACCATTATCATTTGTTTCCATAAACATGTCTATTTCTTTCATTATCCATTCCCTAAAGTCTTTTAACTTCGTTGTGTAAGTAGGAATTCTCTGTAGAAATCTTATATCATCTGTATACATAGTTAATGTAAAGTTTATAGCATTGTGGTCCAAAAGTGGATGTGTCACTTATTTTACAGTATATATTATTTGATACAAAGACCTTATCAAAGTTTGTTTGTGTACCAAACCGATACGAATAGTGGGTATAGAATAAGGAATAATGTTCTCTTAGACCATGTATATCTTTAAGGTTCATCTGGTTTGTGAAGTCATTTAACTTCTTGGCTTGAGATGTTAGTTTTATTTTACCATTTTTAGAAGTATCATTGCCTGGTAATAGGCAGTTAAAAAAATCACCTGTTGCTATAATTTTCCCTTTTGCATTTAAAGTAATCGGGTCCAGATATTTGTCAACATATTTAGTACTCAGTCCTGGTATCCAGTTTGTATTAATCAAAGTATAAAACTTCCTATTGATTTTCAAAATAACCATGCTTAGCGTCGCATCTTTGTCTAAAATTATATATATAATTCTTGGCATAGTATAAGTATTTTACCATAGAGTTAGAGTGCCCCTTCTCTTAGTCTTAAAACATGAATCAGCCAGAATGCTATAGCCATTGAATGAGTGCTTTTGTAGATCTTCTTTTAATAGATGGGTTTCCTGTAAAAAGATGATCTGGGCTTTATGCATTTTGATATATTTAAGCAAACCACCTCTTTTGACATTATTGTTCAAACCATTAACATTTAATGATAAACAAGCCATTGTATATGCATGTTATTATTAACTGAAAGACCTTTCTTCCGTGTTGACTTGACATCTACTGAAAACTTACTTATCATGGATGCATAATGTGCATTAAGCACTACTTTCAAAAACCCAAAACTATTTACACATACATGAAACATAAGTTTTTAACTAAACTAGAAACTTTTAACTAAACCATCCATCTACCACCTCTCCAATAGCAAAAGACACAAATTATCCATCTCTGCTTAGAGTGTAGTATAAAAACAAAAAAAGCATTATGAAAGCAATTCAAAAAATCTGAATCCATGAAATATACTTTAGAATGAGTGTCCCAATATATCTGAAGCTATATGAATGTCACATATGGTAATAGCACCTCTAATATGTAGGTATGCCAGAAGTACACATCAGATCAAAGTATGTATAAACATTAGAAGCTGAAGGTTAAGAAGGTTGTCATTATTTCCAAGACTTTTCAAGAAACATCAGATGATTTAACCACTTTATCAGTCATCTATCTAACAATTTTCATGTAAGGATATGTCAGATATATATATATATAACACTTATTACAACATGACTATTATATTTTGCGGCTATACACATATTACTCGTATGTATTAGCAATGTCTATGTTGACGTCTTTCATCAGGAAGTGGGGGGAGAACCCTTGATGTCATTTAGTTACTAACGTGTCATTGAATCTGCAGAATGTATGCATCTATAAGAAAACATAGGCATGTTCAAAGGAGTTAAACACTTTTATCATAACTAATTATTTACCATTTATAGTATCTAGTGTGAAAGATAGAATTGCAAGAAAAAAGAATTCTAAGTACAACCATTTAACAAGTTCAGAAGGTCAAATGATGTCATCACTGTTGTTTTCTTGAGCTGCAACTTCATAAACTTGTTAAAAACTATCTAAATAGGCTCATGCATAACAGAAGTTGTCTCTAGTGAAGAAAAAAGCATTTTCGGCGGGAAATTCAGATCTTGAAGCTTTTAGAGTTTACAGAAAGCAAAAAAAAAAAAAAATATTCTCAAGCTGCCTTGTCAGTGCATGTTATGAATCTCCACAATGACAATAGTCACACAGACTGCCAGTTTCCTCACAAAACTTCAACATCATGAAAACATTAACCCTTTCATATAAAAGCAGCTATTTAGAAGTAACAACAGCTGCCTCAAATCAGAAATCGTATAACATTTCAATCATTTACCCACCAGTTAACCAGGCCAGAGAGAGAGAGAAAAAAAAGAACCTAGTATGTGTAGATATATATATATATATATATATATATATATATCTACATATATATATATATATATATATATATATATATATATATATATATGTATGTGTGTGTGTGTATATATATATATATATATATATATATATATATATATATATATATATATATAAAATACTTATATTTAGCTATCTATAAAACACCATGAATGTACAGTATTAATGTTTAAATGTATCTAAACAAAGAGTCTAAAGCATCTAGTTAGAAACACTAATCAGTAACACCTTGTTCGCCTACTTCTGACCCACTAGAAAAATGCACTTTGGTATTATGTCAAATTATACTGTTGCTGAAGAATTAGAAGACCTGCATCATTTCTAGTTATTTAAAAGGGAAACGTATGTAAAGTACATATAATGGGGAAAAGAGAGAAAAGGAACATTGGTAACAAAAAAGAATAGGAAGAAAGAAGAGAGAGAGAATGTTATTTAAATACTTAGTACTATATGTAATTAGAAGAAGTAGATATAGAAAGAAAAAGAGAAAGTTAATAATAAAAATGATCCAAATTACCTTGCAGCATGGAGACTTTCCAGAATCAAATATATTATGATTCATAATGTAATATGACTCATAAAACAAAGCATTTAAAATTAGAAGGAATTTATTCATTTGTCCTTTAGTTTCTTCATTTTGTTTGCTCCTTCCTTCACTTCCATTTTTGTTGCCTGTCTCTTCAAACTCTGAGAAGACCATTCCATTTCTTCTGTGTCTGACAGTATTTTCTTCTTTTGGATAAATTCTACTGCTGCTTGTAGGGAATCAAAGATCTTCACTACTTCTTGCAGGAAAAAGAATTTGAGCTTTAATATTGGCTTTTTTTAAGGACTTGGAGGAACACACACCTTTCTTCTGGATATGACTGCAGAGGTCTAGTCATTGTCAAAAAGAATAACTTTTTCACCCATCTTTATAGGGGAATTAGTCCAAGCTGATTTCAGCACTAAGTCCTTGTCTTGCGAGGAAGGAAATTTAACTATTATAGACCTGGGGTTAGATGAACTCTGAGATTTGCATGATGAAAATTTGGTTATTAATATGAATTTTAGAAGGTTTTAATATTATATGAGGTATTCTATTGCATTAAGAGGGGAGCATATTCCTTGTGTATTCTGAGAATGGTCTTTTTTACTACAGTAGTGCAAGTTATAAAAATCAAAGCTAGAATTTTCCCTGTGCAACATGCAAGAGCATGTGCCATATGTGATGACGCGTATTATTGGAGTACAGAATAAAGCTCTCTGTAAGAAAGGAGACAGTGGAGTTTCCTCACCAAGAGAGACAATCAAGGGCATGCATGTCTTCTGTGAGCTACACTAATTACCTCAAGGCACTCTTTGTTTTCTGTTTCCTGCAGACTCTGAGGGACCTCTGTCTAGCCTACAGAACCTCAAAGGATCCTACCTTTTGTGATCTTCTGCACATCCACACATCAATTAACACTTAAAAAAAAAAAAAAAAAAAAAAAAAAAAAATACTCAACAGATCTAAATTTCCGTCACACTATAAATAGGACCTGCTGGTGAGATAAATACTTTTCCCAGACAAATTCCTCTCTTATGATATACATTTTCCTTTGATGTAAAGCAAAGTTGCTCTCTGACCCCCGTTTGAAGTGTCACATGGTCAAATGTATGGACAATCGTAAATACGTCTTGGGTGTGCCTTTCAAGTCCTCATTGAAGTGGGTTGGAGCTCATTCATCTCTATGGATATTCACAATTTGGGATCCTGTGGCTAAGCTGCAAATGTTCCTCCAGATCAGTAGCCTAATATTAATCTATGAATTTGCGCGTGTGTGTGTGTGTGTGTGTGTGTGTGTGTGTGTGTGTGTGTGTGTGTGTGTGTGTGTGCGTGGACCTTGTTTCATGCTTTGCTTCTCAGATTCTCCCTTGCTCAGATGAAAGAAGAAAAAGATATTGCCAACATCCTAGCAGATAGGTTCAGTGCTAACTTTACCCCCCTCTCACCCTCTAAAGGGCCCAACTATATACTGGAAAAATGCAAAGTTCGTGTAATCATGGCTGCACAGGTAAAAACCACACTCTCCAAAGCCAAGAACACAGCATCCATGGGACCTGACAACATCCCAGGCTGTGTTTTACATGAACTGCAGAATGAACTGGCACCCCACCTAAGTACCATGTTTAATCATAGCCTCACCTCAGCCTTTGTGTCCACTGAATGGCGCACAGCGACAGTTATCCCACTCCACAAAGGGGGAGCCACCACGGACCCTCGGGAGCTACCGCACCATTAGCCTAATGAGCCTGGTCTGCAAGGCCATGGAACCTATCATCATGGAACTTATAAACAAAGACATTGGTAATCTCCAAACTTTGGATCCCGCCCAGTAAAGGTTTGTAAAAGGCAGATCATGTCTCCTAAACCTGATTGACTTCTTTGAAGCAGTCACCAAAGCCGTAGATGAGGGTAAGGTGGTTCACACAGCCTATCTAGATCTCACCAAGGCTTTTGACACCATCCCCACTCTGGAGTTATAGATAAACTCACTAAACTAGGTATAACTCCCTGTGTCACAAGATGAGTTGCCAACTGGCTCACTGACAGAACCCACACTGTGAAAGTAGACTCCAAATCCGACTTCAGACCAGTGACAAGTGGAGTACCACAGGGTTCAGTCCTGGGTCCTCTCTTGTTTGGTATCTACTTTTCTGAAGTACAGGCTAATACAGAAGGTCTGTGGCTAACAAAGTTCACAGAAAGCTGCAAAATAGGAGCCATAATTGAAACTCCTAACGATGTGGATATCCTACAAAAGGGCCCCACTGAGACAGATGCCTGGTGTCAAAGCCATGGCCTCAGGCTCATTGCCAAAAAGTGCATTGTCATCCCCTTTGGTAAAAACTCTGTACCCATAAGCTGCCACATAGGTGGTAGTCTACTTAACACCGAAAGTGTGATAAGAAACCTTGGGACACAGGTGGAAAGTAGTCTCTCCTTTAATTATCACATTGCCACAGTAGTCAGGAAATCCTTCTATGTGGCACACCTCATCAGAAAAGGTTTCTCATCCAGGAAAAAAAGAGGTCATTGATCCCCTCTACTCGTCACTCATTAGAGCCATTATAGAGTACAGCGCCCCTTTTGGTATGTACCTCACAAGACATCTACAACAACTGGAAAGGCCGCAGAAATACCTCACAAAGAGTATTACCCCCCTCAAACAGATGCTCTAAGCAGACCGTCTCAAAAAACTCCAGCTTTACTCCGTCGCATTTCACCTTCTCAGAGACGATCTCTGCCTAACATACAAAGCTATGTCAAACCCAGAGCTGTTGGATGTGCTCCACTTAAAGAAATCCCATTCCCCCCGAGCTAGGGACCTAAACCTTGTCAGCACAATAAACAGAACATGCTGGAGGGATAGATTCTTGTCCCAGGGACTTCCCATACTCTGGAACAAACTTACCTATCTATATCTAACAAAGCTCCTCATTAGCACTCTTCAAGAAAAATCTTGATGATTGGATGGGAAATAGGAAATTCACCCCAGGGATCACCTCTGTGGCTCTGCTCGACAGGGGCACAGGAAAATAATTTTCTTGGGTGGCAAAAGCCAGGGTATCTTTTTGGCTAGGCTTGTATAGGACCTAGGGCCGCTAGCCTAGTACCTACCTATGAATCTATGTAGAAAACAGGGAAAATTGTCAGTGGAATAAATCTGAAGGCTGTCAAAAGAGAAGAAGGTAACTGCCTAGGTCTCCAATTTTCTATCTGTTATAGTAGGGTTTCTGTTGTCCTCTCAAAGTAGAGCCCTCCAATCTGTCTTTTCATTATGTTACAACACAGTTCACTAATGGAATCTGCCAAACTGTTTATCTTAGATTCCTAGGCAGCCTTGATTATTATTAGTGCATGGTGTGAGGTTTGGACTCCCTTTCTCAGAACCATATATTTCATTTACTTTCATCCAACAGTGATGGCCTTTTACATGTCCAGGTCATAGAAATAAAGGTTGGTCATTTTAGCCATTGTCACTTCATTGTCTTATAGGTTCATAGGTTAGTACTAAGCTAACTGCCCTTGCGAGCCGTTGTAAGCCTAGCCAGTTATCCCTTGTGAGACTCAAACCCTGCACTTTGTGTTTGTAAGGCAGACACCTTAACCATTAGGCCACCCTCTCTTACTGATAGAGAAGATGGTCCATTATGTGAAGTGCACCCCACTAGATAGGTCTTTTTCCTCCTTAGGTCTTGTCTCTGTCCTGACTGGTTGTAGTTTGCCGGGAGACAGTGTGACCGGATGACCCCTTAGTCCTTGGTACCAGTTCACATTCTTGGCAAACTTAGCTGCCTGCCCAACAGTGTCATCTGAAACCTTTAATTTCATTGCGAGTGGAGAATGTTAGTTATCTGTTATAATGGCAGTTATTGTTTTGGTGCTCTTTTTCTCAAACAAGTTTCAAGTGCAGCATTTTCTGTTCTCTATTTCTGGATGGAACAGGTCATTTCTGGATTTATTTTCATCCTCTTTACCCAAGCAACTGAGTGATGCCTTTTCTTTGTGTTACCTGATGACAAGGCTATTGGTCCAGACCATAAAGAGAAAGTTTTTTTTTTTGTGTGTGTGTGTGTGTGTGTGTGTGTGTGTGTGTGTGTGTGTGTGTGTGTGTGTGTGTGTGTGTGTGTGTTAGGGATTGGTTCTGGCAGGCATATTTCCCTGACTTTGCTGGAGAAGTCCCCCCTTACTTGTGGTCATCTTCCAATGGGGAAACATTGTTTTGCAGCCTTCAGGCTGGTGTCAGCAGTGTATTTGAAGACTGTAGCTGGCCTTTTGGCTTCTCCCATTGCTGCAGTGGCTTGGGCTCCTGGATTCTGTCTGACTGTTGCTAGCATTTTCAAGACTGTGTAAATGTTTTTCACTCAGCAAATCTATCAGGACAATAGGAATAAGCTTTTTGTAGTTTCTTGACATATGTACAATCAAAGACCTTCAGTTTTCTTGGTTTTAGAGTGCTTTGGCACACATCTTTGGATCAGGTTCATGTTGTCAGTGTCCATTTGTTTGATAGAGCTGCTGACAGAAACTTTCTCACAGTATACAAAGCTAACAACACTTACGGTGAAGCCCTATTTTCAAATCATATAGCCAGTTGTGGAACTCTCTACCCCATACCCTCCAAAACGCACTTGAATCTACCAGTTTTAAACAACTACTATTTAAACTTCTGTCCAAGAACTGGCATTGCTCCTGTACCAAACCTGACTGACAAGATATATGTAATGCTCTCAACACACTGTCCACTCCTTATCTCATGTTCTCCCTCTCCTCAGTGTTCATTACTACTCAAAAATAAATATGCATCAAGGAAATGTCATTTGGTCATAACTGTTATTTAATATGTACACACTAATAACTATTTTTTCCCACAGTGACCTTCACTGAAGTGCGCATTTTTCTTTTTGAACCTGTATCTACAAAAAAGTGTATGGAATACTACTTTGTATAGACTAACTAGATCATATGTATTCTGCATCTTACTGTATGTATACTGTTGTACTATCTAATTATTGTATATTGTTTGTATTTCTGTGGAGTGTTTCTCCCTGGGCCTTCGCTGAAAATGGGCTTCTGGCCCAGTCGGACTTTCCTGGTAAACAAATAAATAAATAAATGTCAGACTTCCATAGTGGTGCGTCAAGTTAGTGTCTCGCTTATCAAAGGCTTTGGACAACATTTTTGTGTGTTAACTTTCTTTTGAAGCCCTGGGATCTCGCTCCTCCTTGGGGCCCGAGTTTCATGCTGGGAAAGTGTTCATTTCTTCTGTTTAAGCTAACTCACTCTGAAGAACCTAAATTTGTTTTGGAAGGCACTTTCTGTTCATAGTAATTTTGGCCAAGATAATTTCAGAATTTTATGCCTTATCCGTGTGTCTTCTATCCTTGGTGGTATACCAGTCCCTCCTTTGTTTCAGAAGTGACTTTCTAATCTTAATCATTGTGTCCTTTAACTGGTTTTCTTTCAAGAGAAATCTGGAGAGAATCCCATTTGTAGTGTTGATGTCTTTGAACAGTTACAGTATTGTACTAGTGTAACCAGTTCCTTCATGAACGTGGCTAGGTTGTTTACTTTGCCCGATTTACGGAAGGCAGGAAGTTTGACAGTCAGTGGCTTTCTGAATGGCTAAAGTGCATAATTGCTAGTGTTGATAAAATGTGATATGACTTTATCTTCTCCCTATACTCCTTTTTCCCCAAGTAGTTTCTGTTCTTAGTACCTCCTTCCATAATCATTGGATAACATTTCTGCAGTTGGTAGTCCTTACTTTCATCAAGCATTACAAGCTAAATTCAGCTTGTGTGTCTAGAGCCTCAGCAGTCACAAAGAGTTTGGCTTCTGTGTAGGATTCTATTTTCAGGACATCCACTTGTCTGCTAAGAGATCTGTCCTAAGAGCCTAGCTGCTGCAAGAGTGTTCTGAAGCAAGATACATGAGTCTTTGACATAATGATGCATCTTTGACTCACTACACATCCCTTTCCTACCCAGAGAATCTTTGTGTTTGTGTGCACCCGTTAGTTCATTGTTGTTCAGGTTTGTTTCATACAGTCATGTAGGCAGTGGGGAGTGGGTGTGGCTGATGGGTGATATTTTGAAGCTAAAAATAGTGTGGAGACTAATAGAAAAGTACCTTGTACTTGCACACTACACCAACTAACTTCTTATTGAAATTTGCCAAAACAAAAGTAGTCTGGAGCCATTTTTCTTTGACTGATTTTTAAGGAAAAAATGGTCGGATAAGAAGGGCATCTTTGTCTGTGGTTTAATAATAATCCTGAGTTGATTGGAAGCCTCCCCTACCCATAATGCTTCACTCACATCACCCCTTCTAGTTCTTTTCTGTGGACTCCTCTAACCGTGTCCGTGTCCAGTTCTTCTTCACCATGCTTCAAAGATGGTTGGACAAAACAAAAAAAAAATGGCCATATATTACCTCACTGTCCTTTTGGTGAATTTTTGTTAAGAATTTAGTGTCATGTTTTTTACAACTTATTTCTGTTGTCGGTTGTTCCTATTTTCAGTCATAAAAATAAATAAATTGGTTAGAAATTCAATTTCTTTGCATTCTTTACCATTGGCCTATGCCTTTTTGTTTTAAACAATTTAAACATTTATTGAGGAATTGTGTTGTTGAGTAGCTTTAAACACGGATGACCAGGAGGACTGCATGAGGGCTAGTATTCCAGTCTCAAAAAAATAAATAAATAAAAAATAGTCACTACAGTTAGGATTGTAGTAGCTATCCTCACTTAGCAGTATTCTGGTTTTAGGGCTGCTTGATACCTTGAGTTTGAAATCTCTTAAGTTTGTGATATTACTTCCAATTGCACCTTTTGTGCTAAATTCAACTAGGCAGTGTGACATGCATCTCTCAGTTGGAAAGAAATTCTAGTAGGCCATTTAATTTTTTTTCTAAATACTTTGTCAGAACAGCATTCATGGTCTGTAACTGAAAAAAATAACCTATAACTTTTGTCTTAGTTAAGATAAATGTGTTATTTCTAACAAGGCGTTTCTTGCTTCTCTCCCAGCTGCTACTCCTGTTCTGTCACTGTCTTTTGATAGTTTGTTAGGCCTTCTTGGTCCAAAGGTTGTATTCAGGAGAAACTTTGTCAGATACTAGGGTATCTGGAAAAAAGTCCTATTTTGGTTGTGGAATCTTCTAGTCTGGAAAATACTGCCAGGCTGTAGACCCCAGACCAGACACACCCAGGTCTCTCTGTTCATCAGTGTTATACAGGACTGATGATGGTAAGCTGGATTTGGTTATTGGAAATAGAAGAGAAAGAGATCTCAAGACATTTTCCCCATCCTCTTTCAAGAAGGCTGCTGAGGGAGTTATAACCTCAAATATGAAGCTTCCTTCTCACCAGCACTGATGGGAGTGGCAGTGATTCTGTCACCATCTCCTGTTTTAATTCAGCTTGTATTGGTTGTGATACTGCTAATACTTTTTTGCAATATTGCTGAAGTCTTTGGAATGTGGCCAGCCTCTAATCGGAGTTGGATCTGATAACACACAGATTGAACCAAAAGGAAAGGACAACACAAACCTATTGTTATGTTAACCACATAACTTTCATTTTTTCTGTGTCAGCCCATTCATTGTGTATTGTGGTTGACACCAAAGTTCCTTGCGTCTTGTCCTTGGGTCTGTTAAAATACATAATTTCCAATACTGGTGCCGTTGGTTCAGTATCCACTGGTACCAACATCCATTGCTTATTTTCTAGCCCCCTTTTATAAGGAACCGAAGATAGTTAAGGACTTTCTTCCTTAAGTTTTGCTCCATTAGCAGACTCTGACCTTATCTGCACCCTGCAGAGTTTTCCACAAAGGTCTTTGGTCTCTGCCACAAACGATTAATACTTTTCTAATTCAGATGATGCACTCAGAAAGGTGTAGAAAGATTTTTCAGAACACAAAACACACAGAATTCCCTTTGGATTTTACAGTTGAAAATATTGATGAGGAAGCAGGGATCAACTCTTCACCACCACCCCAAGACTTAAAGTTGAAGAATGTTTGCAGTTAGTGCAACAAATAAGGGACTGGTTATCTGAACTAATTTTTTAAGTTGTTGAAGACCTGTAGATTTTTTTTTCTGTGTGCTTTTTCAGTCTTTACCTGTCAACTGCTGCATCTCCCTTTTGTGAGAATCAGCCACAGGAGCCATCTAACAGTCATCCATCAAGGCGGGGGGGGGGGGGTCTGTTTGTGGTTTAACTCTTCCTCTGGGTGGGGGCTGTGTGACACACATCATCACTGGGGCAACTATGCCTACTCTCTTTGAAAATATTCTTTTCCCCCAACAGTGAAGGTGCTACAGAGTGGCTTGAAGAACCGCACATATGCACCTGGGTTGTTTTTGCATCTCATCTTCCCTTCTCTGAGGGGCACCATGACACCTTGCAACCTGCATTGCCATTCCTTCCTGGATGGATACATCTTATAGTCAGGACTTTATCCTTGTATGCCAGTGGAACTGGTGAAGACCCATAGTACAGTCCTCCTGCATGTTCTGTCTTTGGTGGATATTTTGAAAAATTGCCTTCAAGGTTGGAAAGGAGCTGGACATGGTGACCCCATCCTTAAGAAGGCTGACCTGTCTCTAACCCTAGGAGGTGTTCAGTTTGGGTAGACTCCTAAACTAGATATCATAATCTTTGTAGCATACTTGCAAAAGGCTCAACCTCTCAGATCCTCATTAATCCTAACAAAGAGGACATGTGGTAGACTTGAAGAGCACACGCTTGTTTTCCCACTTTGTCTTACCAGATGCTGAGCTACCTTACAGACGTAGAGCATTTTCAAAGGGTCCTTTCTTAAACTTTTCTCAACTTCTGTGTGTGGTCTTCCCTTCAAAAAGCTAAATATGGCATGCAGAATTGATTGCAAATCCAGTTATTATTCATTAGTTGCCCTGTTCTGGTGTGTGTCATTCACTGCCCTGTAAAAAATATTCTTGTCTTACTTCATTAAAAACGGTCATTACGTATGTTCTTTATTTTTCCTCTGTCTAAAATCCTGGAGAAATGTATACACCAACTGTTTTGGGATCTGTCAGTTTATACTTTCTTTCCTGCCTGTGCCATGGTTTTCATCAAAGTCATGAACAGAAACATCTGTTCTTGTGCTCTCTGAGCACTGATTCTGTCTTCCACTCTTCTAATATCAAGACTCCATTGTCTGCCAGTCCTCTTTATGTGATAATGAAGATGAATGGTACTTGTTTTTTCTTAAAACTGGCACGACCTTCAGCTTGTTGTCTTCTATCTCTGGCTTCCTGCCCATTTCTTGGCCCACTTGAGATCTCAGGTTATATTTCTGGGGAAATTGGGTCAGCAACATGATCCAGCAGCCATGACCACATAATGTTTATAAGCTTAGTACATAGAAACATGCTCACACCCACACACACACACAAAACGTATGCATTTGCTTAAATCTTAGCTGTCCATTTTATTTTACTACTTGCACAGTGCTAAAAGAGCTTCAGTGTTAAAAAGTGCTTTTTGGCTATTTACTGGAGGTGAAAGAAAATGAGAGAAGCAAAACTAATAAGAACAGGTTCTAGCCTGAATTTCGGCAGCCATCAGCCATAGCAGCATCTGAATATATTTAAACTTTGATTGAGCTGAAGAAAATGTTGTAGAACCTGTTTTAGTTGGTCTCCAGTACTGTTGTTTAGAACTGCTAAGCAGTCTTACTTCCTTCAGACTGACCAGCTGACTTTCCTGTAATTAAACGTTGGCAAGCATTTCTGTACAGGTGAGAAATCTGACTACCGAAAAACGTTTTTTGAGTAATTTGCATCCAGTCTTCATAGCAAAGCATCCTTTTTAATGTTTCCTATTCTTAAATAGGAACTTGGGCTGTTCCCTTGCTGTTTAATTTTATCATCTGTAGTAAGAATAGTCCAGTTGCATTTAAAGGAAAGCCCTATTGCTGAAGATTTTAAAACATTTCATAATGGTGACGTTGGGAGGGCTACAGGATACTGTATTAGAAAAAAGTTGTATTGGTCAATATGACAGTGTACTGGTGTAAAAAAAATATGTAAAGAATCTCTGTATATATTGAAATTTGATACATTGATTCCAAATGGGTTAAACACGGAGTGCAATTGGAGTTTTTTAATTTAATTTAATGTGATTGAATTAATTGTTAATTGTTTGAATGGAGGGTGAGTATTTAAGGCGCGTTTGGTGTATACTGTTTTTACTCCTTGAAGGCTTTTAGCCAAAGCCCTAAAGAGAATAAAGTAGTTTTGCTGTAGATATTTGGCTTGGTGGTTTTCCTGCATTGTGTTTTGTGTTCCTGTGTTGTGGGTCAGTTATCTATTTTCGGATGGCCAGTGATCCTGATCTGCATCTGCCACATATTTTTCGTGATTCAGTTGTTGGTACTTCACAGGGAACAATGGAGAGCTTCATAGTTCACCCTACTGAATAAATGACATCCCAGGAAGGAGTTTGTATGAGTAGTGGTGAAGGGCTACCCAGATTTCTGGAGAAATTGGAAGAGGACAGAAATAAATGTTTTGTGAATCTATTTACATCTGTGGGTCAGTGTTGCATTTCTGCACTGTCACCAGAAAATAAGGTACTGTTTGAGCAGTTGGAAAGACTTATTTTTAGAGAGACCTCTGTGTATTTTAATTTACAAAGTCTCCAAAGGCATATAGAACTAGACATTACTGCACAGGGTTTGAGGGCATTTGAGTCCCTTGTTGCCTTTTGATACTAGTAAAGAAGATGAAAAAAAGTTTCAGGCATGGCAGATTGCAGCTGCTCACAGGTTCTCTCTGTGGAGTGGGTGAATATTTTAATAGAGATGTACTTAAACAGTGGAGACTTATAGAACAAATTTCATCCACATGTGCCAGTTTGTCTTCTCATTCCGGTTCTTCCTATGTAGAAAACTTTCTTAGTGAGGTGAAATAAAAGGCTTAAAGCCTTTGAAAATGAATTGGTGGATAAAAAGAAACTGAAACTGAAAAGAGGCTTGCGTGATTATGAAAATGGAAGGCTTTTCCTTTAGAGAACCAATGGCAATAAGTCCCAGAAACACGTGAGTTTTGAACAGGGAGAGGGGACTTCCAAACAGCATTGCGGTTCGTTTGTAGCATTACATGGTCTGGAGACATCTTTTGAATGGGAGAACGAGGAATATACTACGTATCCACCTCTCCCTGCAGCACATAATCTGGAACAGTTATAATGGAGATTTTATAAAGCTGCAAATGATAAACAGGGAAAGTATAATGGCAGAAAATGATACAGAGGCTCGAATGAACAAGGGGCATTGGTTCAAAGAGAAGTGCAGTCATACCAGTGTCCCAAAAGAGATAAATGGTATTGATTTACCTCGTGAATGGTTGGACAAACAAAATGATAATGGTTTGAGTTATGTTATTAACTTTTCCGGAAAAGTTTTATGAAATGAAGAAAATGCTGTTTTAAATTGTGGTCTTAAATTTATACCCAAGGTTTTACCACGGTTGCATTATATTAAATGTGATATTTTTAAATTTGGTAGAAAGTTGCATTTAATGGATTTTTTTAATCATTCTGTTAATAAAAGTGTTGGTATAGATGTTGGTAATGTTTCTAGTAATGAAAGACAGTGGAGATTTAAGTTTTCACTCCCCTAATTCAGAAGTGGAATTTAATGCGTATTTTTTACTGGACACTACTCGTGTAGAATGTAAAAGCACGTTTATGCATCCTTTCAGCACGAAGGGATACAACATTTTTCAACAATGCTCAATTTTTCAGTTGAATCTAAGTTTAAATAATTTCAGGAAAAAGCGTGTGAAAATAGTTTTAATTTAACTAAAACAGAATGGAAGGCGTTACAGGCTCTTGCCAAACAAAGGGATTTAATATTCATTAAAAAAACTACAGAAAAAGTGAAAAACACCACCTGCAGAAGCATAAAATCAACAAATGTTTAGTACTCCAGTGCCTCGGCTAACGAGCCTTTCACAGAGTTAACATCACAGTAGCACAGGCTACATTTAAATAACAAATATCACAATATTAGTCAATTAAATAAAACAATTAAACATAAGCTAGTAACACTTAATGCAGAAAAGCCTTCCACGCAAGCTCTTTGTTTAAACCATGAGCCACCAAAGTGCCAAACATTAAAATACCGACTGCTTCTTTATATAACAGTGTATTCTTAAGTGCAACATCATCCTTAAGCAGAACTTGTTCTAAAATACATGCTTTCATAGGTTGGTACTAGGCTATCGGCCCTAGGGCCTATGCAAGCCTAGCCATAACAATTCCCTGGATATTTCTTCCCACAATATTTACTTCTCTGGACCCCTGTCTAACAGGGCGACTGACGTGATCCCCGGGGTGAATTTCCTATCTCCCATCCAATCATCAAGGTTCTTTTTGAAGAGGGCCAAGGAGGCGCTCTGCTTGACTTGTATGGGCAGTCTATTCCAGAGTATGGGGAGTCTCTGGGTTAGGAACCTATCCCTCCAGCATGTTTTGTTCATTGTGAAGACAAGGTTTAGATCCCTGGAGCGTGTGGCTCTGAGGGATGGGATTTCTTTAAGTGGAGCATGTCCAACAGCTCAGGGTTTGACATGGCCTTGTATGTTAAGCAGAGATCGCCTCTGAGTAGACGATATGCCACAGAGTATAGGAGTTTTTTTCGACGGTCAGCATATGGCATCTGCTTTAGGCCTGTGATTCTTTTAGTGAGGTATTTCTGTGGCCTTTCCAGCTGTTGCAGATGTCTTGTGAGGTACATACCAAATGGGGCATTATACTCTAATGGGTCTAATGAGGGATGAGTACAGTGGGACATTGACCTCCTTTTTTCTGGATGAAAAGCCCTTAGTGATGAGGTGTGCCACATAGAAGGATTTCTTGACTGTTGTGGTGATGTGGTTATCGAAAGTGAGACCACTGTCCACCTGTGTCCCTCAGTCTGTCATCACACTTTCAGTGTTTAGTGTCCTGCCACCTATGTGGTAATTCATGGTTACATGTTTTTTTCCAAAGGGGATAACTATACATTTCTTGGCATTAAGCTTGAGCTCATGGCTCTGGCACCAGGCATCTGTTTCTGTAAGGCCTTTTTGTAGAATATTCACATAATTTGGCGATTCAATAATGGCTCCCAGTTTGCAGTCATCTGCAAACTTTGTTAGCCAGAGTCCCTTAGTGTTGGTGTGTACTTCAGAGAAGTAGATACCAAACAAGAGTGGTCCCAGGACTGAACCCTGAGGTACTCCACTTGTCACTTGTCTGGAGCTGGATTTGGAGTCAGCTACTTTTACAGTCTGGGTTCTGTCAGTAAGCCAGTTGGCAACTCATCGAGTTGACGTAGGGATTTATGCCCAGCTTAGTAAGTTTATCTATGATTCCAGAGTGGGGGATGGTGTCGAAGGTCTTGGCGAGGTCCAGATAGGCTGTGTGGACCGCCTTACCCTCGTCCACAGCTCTGGAGACTGATTTGAAGAAGTCAATCAGATTCAGGAGACAAGATCGGCCCTTCACAAACCCAAACTGGGTGGGGTCCAGTGTTTGAAAGTTGCCAGTGTCTTTGTTTATAAGTTCCAAGATAATGCGTTCCATGCCCTTGCAGATCAGCCTTGTCAGACTGATGGGACAGTAGTTCCCGGGATCGAAGGTGGATCCTCCCTTGTGGAGCGGGGTAACTGTAGCTGTGCGCCACTCAGTGGGCACGAAGCCTGAGGTGAGGCTATGATTAAACATGACACTTAGTGAGGTGTCAGTTCATTTTGTAGTTCATGTAGTACACAGCCTGGGATGTCATCTGGTCCCATGGATGCTGTATTCTTAGCTTTGGAGAGTGCGGTTTCTGCCCGTGTGGCTGTGATTAAAGGAATTTGGCAATCTTTTGGTGTTGAGATGGGCCCTTTAGGGGGTGAGAGGGGGGTGAAGTTGGCACTAAATCGATCTGCCAGAATATTGGCAATATCCTTGGGATCAGTATATTTAATGCCATTCTGTTGTAGCACAGAGCAGATCTGAGCATTGCCATTTAGATTCTTGACATAACTATAGAATGCCTTGTGGTTGTCTTTGGAATCTTTGGCAATTTTATTTTCGTAACTAGCTTTTGAGGATTTTATGAGGCATCTCAGCTTCTTACTGAGGCTGGTGAGGGAGTTATTTGCATCCTGGGATTTTCCTATTTTCTGCAACAGTTTCTGCCTTCTGTTGTATAGTTTGTTTATAGCAGGGGACCACCAGATTGGCTTCCTTTTTTTGGAGAAGAGCATCTTGGTTCTATTTGGGATGGCACGATTCATGCACAAGTGGATGTGCTCGTACAGTGACTTAGTGTAGGATTCTGCAGTTGAACTTCCAGATCCTGTCTGCGTGGGTGTTGTGAAGTTTGTCACTTCTGACTTCAGTAGCGTGAAGTTGGCTTTGGAGAAGTTTTTTAAGGAGGTTTCCTTACTGGGGGATGGGAGTGGGATGTGGATGTCCAAGGTGATTTGCTTATGGTCAGACTTGACCAATGAGGGGGTGACCACTGGTGTGGCGCATCTATCTCCCATGTTGATAATGACCAGGTCTAGGATATTGGAGCACCTGGTGGGACAATGGATTAGTTGATCCAGGGCGTTGGAATTTATGAAGTCCAAGAACCGTTGGGCAAAGGCGTTGGTACCCGAGTAGTTTTCCCAATTAATGGCAGGGTAGTTGAAATCACCCAGTATTAGGGTGTTTGGTTGTATCTTAATATTTTCCAGTATGTTTAGAAAGGTGTAGTGAGAATCTTGGGGCATGGTGGGGGATCAGTTTGGATTGCAGTCTTACCTAGTGTTAGTTGCACCTGGAGAATTTCAGATGCATTTTGTTGGGCAACTAGTCTGGAGATGTGAATATCCTTGGTGAATATGCACACTCCTCCACCTTTAGTATTTCTGTCTTGGTTTTGTAGCTGAAAAGTGTGGTAAGAATTGTAGCCTGGTGTTGCAGGGGTGCCCTCTGGAGCCTTGAACCAGGTCTCAGTTACTGCACAGATATCACTGTTCTCCATTTTTAGGAGTGCCCCGAGAGAGTGCATTTTGAGTAGCATTACCTTCAGATTTTGCATGCTTGTACTGTTACGGTGGTGGTTTTATCCTTTGAATCTTGCCTAAACAAACTGGTGCAAGACCCTAAATGTACTGCATGAAAATGTGCTGCCATAGGGCTATTCAAATTTTGATTCTTAATGTCTCTAACATGCTCTTGTACTTTGATTTAATATTTAAACCTGCAAACAAAGGCAATAAGTTAGCTGCAATGCACTATATATAGTACTTTGTGTATGTGTTATAAACATGTAATGAATAAAAATGTGTATAAAATGCGAGTTTTTATGTGGATATTCATGCTTTAAAAAGTTATAAAGTATTGTTAGATAAAGGTTATAGGATAGTTTACCTTTCTAGAACAGATGTGGAGAAAACTTTTGATGGTGAAGGATGCACTATGGCATATTTTTATAGTCTCCCAAAAGTGCATAAAGACCTCATTGACCCTCCAGGGCATCATGTAGTTTCTGCAAAGAATTATTTTCTTCATAACATTTGCCTTTTTACATACATACATAATGCCCAAAATTGTTCAACTACTGTCGTATATGAAAGATGTTAGTTTGTCCCCCCCCCCCCCCCAAAAAAAAAAAACTATATTCAGTGGACTCAAGATATGTACTGGGTTATCCTAGAATTCAAGATTTTATATACAAGCATACCTTTATTTATTTATAACATTTGTTAATCGGGTTATGTCCGACTGGTACAGAAGCCCGTTTTCAGTGGGGGCCCGGGGAGAAAAGCTCCACAAGCAGTAACATAGCTTACATTAATTGTAATTAATATAATACAGTAGACAGTGTAGAATACAAACAATAAATAGTACACATATACAGAGTCTGAAAGATTAAACAGAAATACTAATTACAAAGACTATTTTTAAATTGGAAATACTAATTACAAAGTGTGCATAAAATAAAATCAGAGACAGTATGTATAAATATTAACAGTGATGAAAGGCATGGAGTTAACTATGTACAGAATGTCAGAAATAAAAAAAAAAATCTGACAATCAAATTAAAACAAGAGTGCAAGCTGTTGCATAGTTTTGGGTTAGAGGCCTTTCACTTGTATGTTCTTCTATTAGTTAAACTAATTTGATCTGAAGCATTCGTAATTTCATCCCTCCTTGAAAAATACAGTTTAGCTTCATCTTCCCTATATGAAGAAATTTCACTAACTACTGTATGCATCTCTACTTCACTATTGCCCCTTCCTTTCAGTTGTTGAGAAAATTAGGCTGCTACTTCAAAATTCTGATCTACATTATTCAGTCTGGACAGTCTCGTGCACTGCCCCTTAATATTTCTATATAAAAATTGCAGATGCATGCTATTCCTATGTAACGTGTCATTTCTCCTACAGGGCTTCCTATAGACACACATCCCTTATCTGTAGAAAGTCTTTGTCAGAGATATTCATAGTAAATCTAAGGAAACTAGTAGTCGTCTCTAAGTACTTTGCAAATTTCATTAGCAAAGACATGGATCCTTTCCACCGTAAAAAGACATTATCCACAAATCTTTTGTAGAATCTTATATACTGTGCAAAAGTGTTATTACTCAGTAAGTACGTAGACTCCCATTGTGCAAATACTGTATTGGCATATGAATTTGCACATATGGTGCCCATTGCTATACCCTGTCATTGAAAATAATATTTTTTGCCAAATAAAGATATTTTCTAAAGGCATCTCTTTTAGAGCACAGAGTAAATTAGAATACTCATTAAGTGTCAAATACAGCCTCACTATTTTAATGCTTACATCATTTAGAATTACTGTGAACAAGGAGCATGTGTCCATGGTCATCATATAGCAACTATTTGCTTTATCATCATCTATACATTCGTGACGACTCTGTAAAAAGTGTCTAGTATCTTCAGAACTGAAGCAGTCCCATCAAGTTTCGGCCTTAATATCTGCTGTACTAGTAGAGAAGCAGGCTCAGTCAGCCACCCGTGATTAGATACTATAGGTCGCACAGGGGGTCTCTGTGGATCTTTATGTATTTTGGGCATGCCATGAAGTAAAGTACTGGAGCAGTTAAGGGGCAGTGCATGAGACTGTCCTAACTGAATAGTGTAGCTCAGAATTTTGAAGTAGTAGTAGCCCAGTTTTCTCAACAACCAAAGGGAAGGATGCTTTGCTATGGAAGAAGAGATGCTGAGTTTAGGAAGTTTGAAAAGGTAGGAACATTTCCCCGCAAAACCAGTAGTGCTTGTGATTATATTAGAACCAATTGCTTTGTCCCCCAGTTATGGCCCAGGAATTCACTCTGGATTTATATGTAGATTGTTCCAGATGTAGTTTAATAGGTCTACCTGAAAACGCCGAAATTTCTAAACGCCGACGATGAGAACACTGACACCGGAAGATCGACAATGGAGAAGACCGACAGTTGAGAATCCCGACACTGAGAACACCGACATGTTAAGGTAAGTGTGCGATAGGGACGGACGTTAGGGTCAGGGTGTGGGTAAGGTAAGTGTGTGATAGTGACTGATGTTACGGTAGGGTGCGGGTCAGGTAAGTGTGCGATAGTGATGGACTTTAGGTTTAGGGGCTGGTTAAGCGAGTTAGGGTTAGGGTGTGGGTAAAGTAAGTGTGCGATAGTGACAGAGTTAAGGGTTAGGGGTGCATTAAGTGAGTTAGGGTTAGGGTGCGGGTAAGGTAAGTGTGCGATAGTGACTGACGTTAGGGTTTGGATTAAGGTTAGTGCATAGATGTGTATGTAAGGTTTAGTGTAGGTTTGTAAGGTTTTTGGTGTGCTTGTGTTGTGTGTGTGTTTTTCGGGAAAGGTATTTGTTTTGTTGATTGTCGGGATTGTGGTTTGTCGGGCATGTGAAGTTTCGTGTTTTTGAACTTTCTTTTTTTTCGGTATTGTTGTGTTGGTTATTTCGTTGTCGGTGTTTTGGCGTGTTGGTGTTATCAGGTAGACCCAGTTTAATATATCTAGCTGTCTGTTAGGTTTGCCCATGCTTTTATGTGGGTAAGACTAATCATACCTTAAGAGAGCGGATAAAAGAGCATTTAAGTTCTAGCTCTAATGAACTAGCTAGACATGTGATTGACAAAGATGCGATGCATACATTAATATTTATGGTATTACAGTTAATAATACCAGATATGAGAATGGGAGATGTTGATAACTTTATTTAAATGAGTGAACTTTGGTGGATGCTACATCTGCAGGCAGATAAGGAATATGGATTAAATGGATATATAACTTTAAAGCAGGTGGTGAAAGCCAGGCTATTTAAATGAATTGAATGTGACTGCATAGCATTTGATTGACTTCTGCTATATATTTGGACATGAATTGTTAAATTTTATTAGGTCTGATGAAGTACTATGTTTAGCATAACAGCGCTTACCTAGTTTGTGTTGTTACTTTATTTTAATGAAGTATATGTTGGTTTTAGAAGCCTTCTGCTGGATCCTTTGTTTTACTAGAGTTTATGATGGCACTAAATGTACCATCGTTTGCAGACCTGTTCAGCTGTAAATGCTTAACATTGCCTTGACCACCGGGAAATAACTACCAAAGAGAAGCGCCCCATGTATTGAACCATGGAGTACACCACTAGTGACAGATGCTCTGGAGGAGGTAGAGCCACCCACTCTTAATTTCCTGGGTTCTGTTTGGGAGTCAGTTTCTATACAATTTAGTTACATAACAGTTTACATTTAACTGGGAGAGTCTGTTTCCGAAATGTGGGATTGTGCGCAATGCCTTTGCGAGATCTAGATATGAGGTGTGTGTTGGTTTGCCTTCATCCATTGGTTTGATATCCTTCTCGAAGAAGTCAACCAGGTTAAGTAGAAAGGATGTCTCCTGAATGAATCCACACTGGCTTGGGTCAAGAATTTGTAGGTTGCCTGTGTTCTTCTTTATTAATTCCTTAATGATCCTGTCCATAACCTGACAGATTAGGCTGATCAGGCTTATGGGTCTGTATCATTCCTAGTCCGTTAATACCACATCTTTGTGCAAGGAGATGACCGTTTCTGTCCTCCTTCTGCCATGAAGCCAGTTTTTGGAGGTTGATACTGAATAGCCTGGATATTGTGTCTTGATAGTTCCTATTTCAGGATGACCAGTAGGCGACCCAGTGTGTTATCTAGCCTCATTGAAATAGTGTTTTTGGCTTTGGATAGTGCCTTGAAGACTTGTTTTGGGACGATTGGAGAGGGAGATGTAGATGCAAATATGTGATCTAGGGTATGTAGGAGGGGAGTGGCAGATGACGTTTGAGGTAAATATATCTACTAGTAGATTGGTTATATCTTCGGGATCAGAGTATGTGATATAATTTACTGTTAGCTTTGTGCAGTGCTGTGCATTGTTTCTAACTTTGGTTAAAGAAGGATTTGTTGTTATTCTCCTGGGTGGCTATTTTTACTTCATATCCAGCTTTGGTTGGCTAATAGTATGTAAGAGTGGTACAGGATATGTATGAGGGTAGTGTGACAGCGGTGAGGTCTGTGGTGGGAGTGACAGATGCATTTAAGGTGGAGGTGGGGTTACATCAAGGATCAGCTTTGAGCCCTTTCTTATTTGCAATGGTGATGGACAGGTTGACAGACAAGATCAGACAGGAGTCCCCGTGGACTATGATGTTTGCAGATGACATTGTGATCTGTAGTGAGAGTAGGGAACAGGTGGAGGAGACCCTGGAGAGATGGAGATATGCTCTAGAGAGAAGAGGAATGAAGGTCAGCAGGACTAAGACAGAATATATGTGTGAATGAGAGGGAGGATAGAGGAATGGTGAGGATGCAAGGAGTAGAGGTGGCGAAGGTGGATGAGTTTAAATACTTGGGGTCAGTAGTTCAGAGTAACGGTGAGTGTGGAAGAGAGGTGAAGAAGAGAGTACAGGCAGGATGGAGTGGGTTGAGGAGAATGTCAGGAGTGATTTGTGACAGACGAGTACCTGTAAGAGTGAAAGGGAAGGTCTACAAGAGGGTAGTGAGACCAGCTATGTCATATGGGTTGGAGACAGTGGCATTGACAAAAAGGCAGGAGTTTGAGCTGGATGTGGCAGAATTAAAGATGTTAAGATTTGCACTGGGTGTGACGAGGGTGGACAGGATTAGGAATAAGTATATTAGAGGGTCAGCCCAGGTTGGAAGGTTTGGAGACAAAGCCAGAGAGGCACAATTACGTTGGTTTGGACATGTGCTGAGGAGGGATGCTGAGTATATTGGGAAAAAGATGCTAAGGATGAAGCTACCAGGTAACAGGAAAAGAGGAAGGCCTAAGATAAGGTTTATGGATGTGGTGAGAGAGGACATGCAGGTGGTTGGCGTGACAGAGCATGATGCAGAGGACAGGAAGAAATGGAAACAGGTGATCTGCTGTGTCGACCCTTAATGGGAACAGCCGAAAGATGATGATGATGATCCAGCTTTGGTTGATTTCATCAAGGTCTGGAGTTCCTCTTAAGTTTAGCAAGAGCTTCTTTAGCATGTTGAAAATTACATTTACTTTTGCATGTAGTGAGGTTTTTCCCCCTTTATTATAGAGCCCACTTATAATTGGGTTTCACCATAGACATTCCTTAAATTTGATATTGTATTTACTTTGGAGAAGAACTGCTGCACCTCTGCAGCTGTTTACACATCCATAGAAGTAGGCAGTAAAAGACTTCACATAAACAGTGTGGTAATCAGATTGGAAGGGGATTTTGAATTTAGTAAAGTCATCACTCAGTTTTAACAGATTGTGTGAAGGGTAATCTGAATACCCAAGGAACTGGGGAATGCTTTTGGCTTCAGTTTTAAGGCAAATGTGATTGATTTGTGGTCCATTGTGACCAGCAAGGAAGTGACAGTTGATTGGGAGCAAAGCTATTCAGTAGTGTTAAGGACTAAGGACCAAGTTCAGGATTTTAGTGCCCCTTGTTGGAGTGCAGACTAGCTGGTCTAGAGAATTTATATTGATAAAGTCCAGAAATTTCTAGGCATATACATTTTGAGGTTGTATGTCTTCCAGTTAATTGAGAGGTAATTGAAGGTCTCCTAGGAGAATAGTTGACATTAATGCATAGGGACTCCATTCTAGTTTGGTAAGAGTTATGGGTGACTGGGACATACAGAGGGAGCTCTAGAGTTAGCAAAGTTATTTGTGGAAAAGTTGCAGGTTATCGAGTCTAACTAGTCTGAGGTGAATGTTTTCTTAAGAATATGGAGACATGCCACTTCATTGTTTTTGTCTGTTGTGGTGGTCCTGTCCAATTGGTAGACATTGAAACCTTGCACTGCTGGAGTGCCGTCATTGGGCTTGAACTAGGTCTCCGTGGTGATGCAGTTATCTGTTTTCGAGGGTAAGGAGTGCTTGTAGTGAGTGCAGTTTTTTGCTTAGGCTACTAGCATTGAACAGCAATACCTTTTATGTTCAGATTTTGCTTTGTTATGTTGGAAGCTTTAGAATACTGATGTTGTTTAAAGGCACTAAGGTGAGAGGACAAGGATTTGGTCAATATACAAAGGCCTTGGGGGGAGGAAATGGGTGAAGGCCATCAGTGGCAAAGCAGTTAAGATGTCTATGAATGCATAAATGAGTTCTGCTATGATCAGATCCAGGGCTGTGCATATTAGGCTGATGAGACTGATAGGCCAATAATTACTAGGTTCTGTAGAGGGACCATCCTAGTTTTGTGAATCATAGTACCCAATGTTCTTCGTGTTTCACTGTTGCAGTCATCACACTTGGGTTATCTGCCTGCAGGTAGCCTCAGTCGGCACGAATACCAGAGTCTTGGGATTTCTGCGTCGGATGTTGTCGCCTCTTCCATGATGTCAGGACGTCAGGGGTATAAAACATGCAGCCAATGCCATTACATCAGCTTTTCTTGCCAAGTGGGAGCCCGAAGCAGAAGCAGTTCGCAAGTGCCGGTCGGCCGCTACCTGAAATTTTCGTTATTTGAGTTTCAAACCTGAAGTCTTCTAAAGCTAAGTACCCCATTGGGGATCCTTTTTATTGCTCTAACTGATGTCAGAAAAAGTTAACAATTGTCTTGCCTGTGGAAAGCAAATACCACACATAGATTTTCATTCTTACTGCGTCACCTGTTTAGGCCCAGACCATGACGTTCCTCGCTGTCGGTTTTGTGCCTTGTTCAATGCCCGAAGTATTTGTCACCGGATTATCTTTGTCACTAAATTCTTTCGCTCTCCATATTCCAAAATGGCTTCGACAAGCCATCCGACTACTGATCTTCCGAAAAAACATAAGGATAACGCATAGGCCGGTACTCAGTGAGGGGCCTTCGCAGCCACTGATACCCTCTTCTACAGACTCGCAGGCCTCTGCTGAGACCCATTTGGAGTCTGGTATGCTGCAAGATGCTTCTTCAACTATGGAACCTGCGGATGTCTCTTGGATGGGTCTGGAGCCGCTGTGCAGGCACCGGCTTCTGAGGGTGTATTCCGACCTTCCGATGTTCGTATTAAACTGACATTTTGACTAAAACTACCGAGTTTCTCAGGCCCAGAGTTTGCACTACATCTAGAAAACTGACAACTAAAGTGCATGCTCAAGCTCCCATGCAACATAAACAAATGCTTATAATGGCTGAAGACCTTATAACTTTAATTAGGGGAAGCCAGTTTTCCCCCTGTATAAGACAAAGGATTGATTTTCCTTCTGATTCTACAGACCGTGAGTCCGATGACTCTTATCCTTCTGATTACCAGGACATTCCCTTACCTACCCATGAGGATTCAGATGCAGAGGATTCCATTCCCTCTGCCTCCCCTCCAGAGGACTTTTCTTTTGGTGAAACCTTGCATACCTTAAGAGAGCATTTCCGCTGGTAATGCCAGGACTACCCACAGTCCAAAAAGAGAATTTTTAGACTTGCCGCAGCACAGGCCTCTAGCTATACCCCCTGTCCTGGATATTGTAGATGATGTCTTCATGGAATCCAGTCTTACTCCTGATACTTTACCACCAGCTCCTAGAAAGCCTGACAGGTACTACAGAGAGTACCTGACTCTCACAAATTTCTTTTTAAGAATCTCACTGCTGATCCAGAGACCTTTTCCCAGGGACTTAAAGGTATTAAGGCTACTACAGCCAAAAACCCTACCCCTTCGGACAGGGATTCTAGAGCTTTAGACAGATGGGGTAAGAAGGTATATACCTCTGCAGCTCTTGCCATAAGGACTTTAAATTGCCAGTTTAACATGTTGAACTACCAGCAGGATATTATGGAACTAATTAAACAGAAAATGTTGTTGCTTCCAGATTGTGCAGAGAATAAAGATTCACAAGAGTTAGGGCATTCTGCAAACCAAGTTAGTAAACATACTTTGCACTGTGGCTTTCATGCCTTAGAAGCATCTTGCTGGGCTGCTGTCGCTGGGTCTGTACTGAGAAGGTATGCTTGGCTGAAGGAACAAATCTTGCCAGACCATGTCAAAACAAAATTACTAGATGCTCCATTAAACTAGGAACGTTTGTTTGGCACAAAAGCAGAAGTTGTTCTTAAAAAGATGGAGGAAAAAGCTAAATCTATGCAAACTGTTAACGATTTCTTACAGGTACAGCCATCTAGATTCAGTAGGCATTGGCCTTCTAAAAACTGGTCCTTTCCAGACCCTCTCAGGCCTTCTCAGTCCAAGCCCAGGGGCAGCAGACCACCAAGATTACAGTCTCCGGGTATGCAGAGATCTAAGCAATGGAGTGCTCCCACCTCAAAAACAGGGAGTGGTAAGCCACCACCTTATGGAAGAAGTTCACAATGACTTGTCTATCATCTTTCCCAGCCATGCCCAGGTACTTGCTAGGAGGAAGACTCGCCCTGCATGCAAAAAATGGGATGTCCATTACCCAGGACCAATGGGTCCTATGCATTGTATCAAAAGGATACAGATTATATTTCCTCTCACTGCCAGCCCCAAGTGGGTTGCCAGACCTTCCTTCAAACCAGTGGGCAGAGGCTCAAAAGCAAGTACTTTCTCTTCTCGGTATCAGGGCTATTCAACCTGTTCCAATAGAGCAAAGGGGACACAGGGTTTCTATTCCAGACTGTTCCTGGTGCCCAGAAAAGAGAGCTCATGGCGCCCTATCCTGGATCTGTCCATTCTCAACACCTCCCTAGTGGTCCCATAATGCAAAATGCTTACACTACTACAGCTGCTTCCTATGCTAGCCAAGGACTCCTGGCTAGTCACTCTAGATCTGCACATCCCCATAAGGCAATCTTGCAGGAAAAAATCTACGTTTCAGTGCAGGCTCTATGCACTATCAGATGTTCTTTGTGTTTCACTGTTGCAGTCATTACATTTGGGTTATCTGCTTGCAGGTAGCTCTCAGTCAGCCTGATTAACAAAGTCTTGGGCCCTTCGTCGGTTGCTGTCCCTTCTTCCATGACGTCAGGTCGTCGGGGGTATAAAACATGCAACTGACGCCATTACATCAGTCTTTCTTGCCGTGGGGTGCCCGAAGCAGAAGCAGTACGCAAGTGCCGGTTGGCCGACTCCTGAAATTGCTATTTTTCGAGTTTCAGAACCAAAGTCTTCAACTAAAGCCAAGTACCCCGTTGGGGAAACTTTTTCTTGCTCCTTACCAATGTCAGTAAAAATTAATAATTGCATTACTTGTGGAAAGCAAATACCTTGTAAAGATTTTCATTCATACTGTATTCCTTGCCTAGGCCCTGACCACGACGTACCTTGCTGTCGGTTTTGTGCTTTATTTAATCGGCGCACTATCCATCGTCTGTATATTTTCGCCTCTAAATATTTCGGTTCTCGGTTTAATTATCCAGAAATGTCGTCGGTTAGCCATCCGACTACCGGGATTCTGAAAAAAACGCAAAGATAAAGACAGAGACAGGCCACCAAGGTCCAAAAACTGCCGACGACGCTTCTTCTAAGCCAGTTCGCCGGTACTCGGTGAGGTGCTTTCGCAGCCCCTGATACCCGCTACTTCTGATTCGCAGGCCTCTACTGAGACCCATTTGGAGTCTGGTATGCCGCAAAATGCTTCAACTATGGAACCCACGGATGTCTCTACCTTGGATGGGTCCGGAGCCGCTGTGCAGGCACTGGCTTCTCAGGGTGTATTCAGGCCTACGGACTTGCATATTAAATCAATGCCTCCTTCTTTACTTAGGCCGAAATCTCGATCCATGCCTAAAACACCGACGCCCAGGCCACATGCTCAGGCCTCTGTGCCTAAAAAAACAAATGATAAGTATGGCTGAAGATCTAATAACTCTATAATCAGGGGTAGCCAACCCCCCCCTTCTAAGAGGCCTAGGACTGAAGCTGATTATGAATCTTCTGATCAGGATTCAGTTCTTTCTGATTCTTTTGATGATCTGGATTTACCCTTATCTACTTATGAAGATTCTGATGGAGAGGACTCCACCCTCTGCTTCCCCTCCTGAGGATTTTTCTTTTGGGGAAACCTTACATACTCTAAGGGAGCATTTCCACTGGAAAAGCCAGGATTTTTCTGATTCAAAAAAGAGGCTTAGGGATTTCCTTCTCCTACCTCAGCATAGGCCTTTAGCTATTCCTTCTGTACTAGACATTGTTGATGCTTTTTCGGAATCTAGTTTGGCCCCTGATTCCCTGCCTCCTGCTCCAAGAAATCCTGACTGATACTACAGGGTCCCCGAGTCTCACAAGTTCCTTTTTAAAAATCCTTTTGCAGATCCTGAGACTATTTCACAGGGGCCCAAGGGCATTAAGGCTTCTACTGCTAAAAATCCTACCCCTTCTGATAGAGACTCCAGGGCGCTGGATAGATGGGGTAAGAAGGTTTGCACTTCTGCAACCTTGGCCGTTAGGGCTTTAAACTGCCAGTTTCATATGTTAAAGTATCAGCAACATGTTATTGGAATGCTTAAACAGAAAATTATGATGATTCCTGACTGTGGAAAATAAAGAATTACAGGATTTAATGCATTCTGCTGAACAAGTTGGAAAACATACTTTGCAATGTGGTTTTGATTCATTAGAGGCCTCTTGCAGGGCTATTGTTACTGGGTCTGTGCTTAGAAGTCATGCTTGGCTTAAGGAGCAATCTATGCCTGATCATGTTAAAGCTAAATTGTTGGATGCTCCTTTAAATCAGGACCGCCTTTTTGGCAACAAGGCTGCGGAAGTTCTTAAAAAGATGGAAGATGAAGCTAAATCTATGCAAACTGTTAAAGATTATTTTACAAGTTCAGCCTCCTAGATTTAGTAGGCACTGGCCCTCTAAGAATTGGTCCTTTCCAGCCCCTTCCAGGTCTTCTCAAGCCAAACCCAGACACAGCAAAAACCCCAGGTTTCAGTCCCAGGAGGCGCACAGAATTAAGCAGTGGGAGGCCTCCACTTCCAAATCTGGGAATGATGAGACTCCCCCCTATGATAAATTGTCTCAATGACTTCCTTTTAAAATTTCCAAGCACTTATCAACTGACTGCCTGTTTGGGGGGAAAGATTGCTCTTCATGCAAAGAACTGGGAGCTCATTACCCAGGACAAATGGGTTTTAAATAAAGTGTCCCAGGGATACAGATTTCACTTCCACACGTTGCCAACAGCAAGCGGGTGGCCGGACCTACCCCCAATTCAATGGACAGAGGCCCAAAAATAAGTACTTTCTCTCTTAAGCATGGGGGCTACTCAGCTGGTACCAGAAGAGGAAAAGGGACAAGGTTTCTACTCGAGACTTTTCCTGGTACCCAGAAAAGACAGTTCATGGCATCCTATCCTGGACCTGTCTACTTTAAACACCTTTTTGGAGATTCCAAAATTCAAGATGCTGACTCTTCACCAATTACTTCCTATGCTAGGCAAAGATGCCTGGTTGGCAACACTAGATTTAAAAGAAGCATACCTGCACATCCCAATTGGGGAGTCTTGCAGAAGATACCTACGCTTCAAAGCAGACTACAAGCACCATCAGTTCTCTGCACTGCACTTTGGCTTATCTACTGCGCCCAGGGTATTCACAAAGTGCCTGGCTCCAGTTATTGCATTTTGCAGGCAAAGAAATATTCAAATGTACCCATACCTGGATGATTGTCTAATTCAGGCAGAAAGCCAGGACATACTTTTGAATCATCTGCCCTTTGTACAAAGGGTTCTAACTTGTCTGGGGTACACCATAAATGAAAAGAAATCGCAACTGGTACCCTGTCGACAAATTATATTCCTGGGAGCAAGCTCGAATACAATTTCCCAGATGGCTTACCTCACGCCAGAGAAACAAATTAATTTGACAACCTACTTCAAACAAGTGGCCAGAAAAACCCTGCTATCTGCAAGACAAATACTGCAGGCCTTGGGGTTCATGGCCTCCTGCATTCTTCTAATTCCATATGCAAGACTGCATATGAGGAAACTACAGTGGTATTTAAAAAACCTATGGTGTCAACATTCTCAGGACCTAGAAACAATGATTGCGATCATACCTTGCATACGCCTAGAGTTCCTTTGGTGGACAGAGGCCTGCCACCAAAACAAGGGACTACCTTTTACACCACCCCCTGCCACCCAAACCCTTACAAATGCATCAGACTATGCATGAGGGGCTCACATGGCAGGAAAGTGCATTCAGGGCAAATGGAACCCAAATCAAATGCACCTGGGCGTGCCTAATGGTTAAGGTGTTTGCCTTACAAACAAAAGGTGCACAGTTTGAGTCTCACAAGGGATAACTAGCTAGGCTTCAAATGGCTCGCAAGGGCAGTTAGCCTAGTACTAATCTATGAACCTCCATATCAATCAAAAAGAAGTGTTAGCTGTACAGAATGCTCTGACAGCCTTCAAGGACCACATTCTTCCAGGACAACTAATGGTAAAGACGGACAACACCACTGTTATGTGGTACATAAGCAGGGTGGTGCACATTCTTACCCCCTCTGCAGACTAGCCATGGCATTGTGGAACACAGCCTTGAGCTACCAAGTGCACCTACAAGCTCAATTCCTGCCAGGAAAATTAAATACACTGGCAGACGGACTAAGCAGAAACCTCATGGACCCACACGAGTGGAAACTGGAACCAAGGACTTTCAACATGTTGACAAGCAAATGGGGGAGCCCAGATATAGACCTGTTTGCCTCTCCCCAGAACTACCAATTAGACAAATTTTGCACAAGGACTCCCCACAAACAAGCCTGGAAAGTGGATGCTCTGTCCTTCAGCTGGAAAAACCTATCAGTCTATGCCCCCCCCCCCCCCCGCCTCTGCTCGCCAAAGTACTACTAAAAATCAAACAGGACAAACCAAGGATGATTTTGATTGCTCCAGACTGGCCACGCCAACACTGGCACCTCCTTCTGCGCAGAGTGGCACGGTTATCTCCTTGGCGTCTGCCTCAGGCTCCTTCCCTGCTGTCTCAGCAGGAGAGCCAGATTCTGCACCCTCAGCTTCTAACACTGAACCTTACAGCCTGGCTAATTACTTGCTCTCCTTTACCATCCCTCAGCAAACCTGTGATGGATATCATTTTAGAGGCAAGGAGGCCTAGTACTAGAAAATCTTATGCTGAAAAATGGAAAAGATTCTGTGCCCGGAACCAATCTCAAGGGATGAGTACAGCAGCACCCAATTTACCTCAGATTTTACAATACTTAACTGAGATGCTTCACAAGGGCCTATCTTTTTCCTCCATTAAAATCCACGCCTCAGCCATTTCAGCTCATTATAACACAGAACCTCCCCTCTTCTCTCATCCACTGCTTAAGCAGTTCCTCAGAGGGACCAAAAATTTGAGACCACCCAGGAGAGCTCCAACCCCAGCCTGGGACCTTAACTTTGTCTTGGAGAAACTCACTCTACCTCCTTTCGAGCCAGCTGCTACTGCAGACTTAAAATTTCTTTTTTGGAAAGCAGCTTTCCTTTTAGCGATCACTTCAGCTAGAAGGGTATCTGAATTACAGGCCCTTATGGCAGTGGAGCCTTTCATTATCTTTCATGTGGGCAGGGTTTCCCTCAGAACCAATCCATCCTTCATGCCAAAGGTGGTATCCAGTGTGGCTCTTAATCAGTCCATTCATTTGCCAACCTTCTTTCCTAATCCACAGAATAAAGGGGAACTGATACTGCATTCCTTAGATGTGCACAGACAACTTAGATTCTACTTGGACAGGACTAAACCTCAAAGGAAATCTGAACAACTGCTGGTGGCATTCGCTGCAGGGGCAGACGGGAAGTTTATGTCAAAGCAAACCATTTCTAAATGGATAAGCCATTGCATTCATTTCCGCTATAAGCACCATAGAAAACCTATCCCCCAAGGGATCAGACCTCACGCCACCAGGGCTTCATCTACCTCTACAGCCTTTCTCAGAGGCGTCCCTACCAGGGACAGCCTAGAAGCTGCTACCTGGAGTTCTGTACATACTTTCACCAAGCATTATCATTTGCCAATTTTCTCTAAATCCAGAGCTGGCTTTGCCACTGTAGTCTTGTGGGGCCTTATAGCTGGCCCTAATGCTATCTAAATTCCTCCTCCCAACCATAGCTTTGGGAATCTACCCAAATGTAATGACTGCAACAGTGAAACACGAAGAACATAGTACAGTAACCATAAATGTAGATGTTCGAGTGTATTCACTGTTGCAGTCCTGGTTACCCTCCCTCCAGCCCCCTAACTTCTTTTGGCTGTACCTCTACTTTCCCTTGCTATGTTTAAAAGCCTTTTTTGGTGTTTTTGCTTTTTTTGTTGAGGTATATCTTTCTACTTTTAAATTTAATTGCTTCCCATTGGGGGGGGCACCTGACATCTGGGGTAAGATAAACTGATGCAATGGCATCAGCTGCATGTTTTATACCCCTGACGTCATGGAAGAAGGGACAGCAACCGACGCAGGACCCAAGACTTTGTTAATCAGGCTGACTGAGGGCTACCTGCAAGCAGATAACCTAAATGTAATGACTGCAACAGTGAATACACTCCAACATCTACATTTATGGTAAGTGTACACAACTGTACTTTCTTTGCACTTCCCTTTGGCTTATCTACTGCGCCCAGGGTATTCACAAAGTGCTTACTTCCAGCCATTGCGTACTGCAGGCAGAGAAATATTCAAATTTACCCATAGTTGGACGATTGCCTGATTCAGGCGGACAGTCAGGAATTGCTACTTCTAACTTCTCTGGGGTACTCCATCAACAAAAAGAAATCACATCTGGTGCCCAGCCAACAGATTGTATTCCTGGGAGCAAGCTTGAACACAACTTTCCAGATGGCATTCCTTAATCCAGAAAAGCAGGTTCATTTGACAGACTACTTCAAACTAATGGCCACCAAGACCCAGCTATCTGCAAAGAAAAATACTGCAAGCCCTAGGGTTCAAGGCCTCATGCATTCTACTAATTCCGTATGTAAGACTGCATATGAGGAAACTTCAATGGTACTTAACAAATCTCTGGTGTCAACACTCTCAGGACTTGGAAACACTGATTCCTATCATTCCTTCTCTAAGGGCAGAGTTCCTTTGGTGGGTAGAGGCTTGCAACCACAACAAGGGACTTCCTTTCACTCAACCCCTCACTGCCTAAATCCTGACAACAGGTGCATCAGTCTATGCATAGGGGGGCTTACATGGCAGGCAAATGCATTCAAGGCAAATGGAGCCCAAGAGAAAGTCAGCTGCACATCAATCAGAAAGAAATGTTAGCTTTACAGAATGCTCTGACAGCCTTCAAATACCTTATCCTTCCAGGACACCTCTTGATAAAAGACAAACAACACCATAGTTATGTAGTATATAAACAAGCAGGGGGGAACTCATTCCTGCCCACTCTGCAGGTTAGCCATGGCCCTGTGGAACACAGCCTTGAGCAACCAAGTGCCCCTGCAAGCTCGATTCCTGCCAGACGAACAAAATTCACTGGCAGATGACAAGCAGAAATCTACTGGACCCACACGAGTGGAAACTGGAACACCCAACTCATTCAAACTTCTAATCTACAGGTGGGGACCACCAGAGCTGGACCTCTTTGCTTCCCCACCAAAGCCGTCAGTTGAGCAAATTTTGCACCAAAAATCCCCACAGCCAGGCATGGTGAGTAGATGCCCTATCCTTTACATGGGAAAATCTCTCAATTTATGCCTTTCCCCCTCTGCCTCTTCTCTCAAAAGTACTACTCAAGATCAAGCAGGAAAGACCAAGGACAGTCCTTATTGCACCAGACTGGCCACACCAGCACTGGTACCCACTCCTATGCAGTCTGACAGCAGTGCCACCCTGGCACCTACATCAAACCCCCTCCCTGCTGTCCCAGCAGGAGGGACAGATTTTAAAGAACTATATGTTCAGACAAGTTAAGGGGGTGGCCATGGGGGCAAATTGTGTCCCAACCTTTGCTAACCTAGTAATGTATGCATGGGAGAAACAGCATGTATTCACTTTGGGTTTTTATCAGTACTGGTTTGTTTGAGGTTTTTGGATGACATTTTTATTCTGTGGAAAACAACTGGTGAAATAAGGACTGTATTTGTAAAATCAATTAACAACAACTCTTTTCTGAAGTTTACCTGTGACCATACAGATGACTGTGCAAACTATCTAGATGTAACTATATTTAAAAAAACATGTAGAAAAAAAGTTTGGTTCCAAACTTTACAGAAAACCAACATTTTGTAATAGTTACCTAGACTACAGAAGTCCGCACCCTTTCTATACTAAAAAGAACATAGTGAAAGGGCAGATAGTACAGGCAGCAAGACTGTGTTCAGATATTTCCTTATTCAAAACAGAGTTAGGAAATTTGATTACTATGTTCAAAGAAAGGGGATGTCCAGAGAGTTTGATACTGGAAAAAATATTATGGGTGAATGGGTAATAAGTACACCCCTTTGTTGGGTGCTAATGAGGAAAATACAGTGAAAACTACACCTGTTGACATTTTATTTCCAAATTCTTATGGTTTTACAATGTAGTGGAGATTCCACTACCTTGAGAGACATTATAACACAAATTGGGTAATGTTTAGAAGTAGTGCTGAGACACTTGACATTTTAGGTCAAAATCCTACTTTTGTGCCAAAAATAGAGTGGAATTTGAAAAACTATTTTGAGCATCCCATAAATGTGAACAGTAAAATGAATAATGGAACTTAAAAATATGGGAGATGTAATTATTGTAGTTACATCTTACAAAACAAAACAGTGTCTGTAGGTAATTCGGAACCGCGTATTAGGTTGGACACAGGAAATCGTGGCAGTTCTGGTCTTGTATACATTGCAACTTGCTCCAAATGTAATGATTTCTGCATTGGGAAAACTGTTAGGAGTTTACGTAAACGTATATACGAGCGCTTGTATGCCATTAAAAGCAAAGATGAAAACAATGCTTTATATAAGCATACAAAATATTGTGGCTATGATTCAAAATTTTTATTTGGCATTCTGGAAGAAGTTAAAAGGTATGACAAGTGAGGCTTTGGGGAGAATAGGGTAGAGGAATGTGAACTAAAATGGCAACCAAGTCTGAATGCGCAACTTTGACTGGTATTAATGAACATATATCTAGCCTATTTTAAAGAAAAAAGCAATGATTTTATGATCTATTCAGTGAAATGTTATTGTTTCTTTAAGGGAACAGTGAGTGAGTAAGTCACATGATGATTTTAAATGCTATTTAAATGATGGTTTTATTTTGTAAAATGGTTCCAAAAAGTTCCTTTCGGGGAACGAAAACGCTTGATCATTTTTTGTTTTTGAATGAAAGTGTCATTTATACTATGACATCTTGTCTGGACCTTATTGGGAATTATCCACCTCGTTGGCTTGTTATTTGGTATAAATTTATTTTTGCTTTCGGGTACACACTGCTCTTTGGTTCTTTCATGGACTCTGTCAACAAAGCCTGTGACACTGGCATACTAGTATCTGCAGTATTTTGAGATTTGTCAAAGACATTTGACTTAGTATCTCACCCCAAACTCCTTAAAGAATGTTCCAGTATTGGTCTATTCTCCTCACTTCAGTGGTTTTCTAGATACCTAGCTGATGGACAGCAAGCAGTAAAATGGCTGGTCTCTATCTCACCATATCACATCACCCCAACAGGTGTACCTCAAGGATCCATCCTTGGCCCATTACTGTTTAATGTCTTCATCAATAACTTACATACATCCTCCTGTGAAGGCACTCTAATCCAATATGCAGATGACTCCACTATCATCTGCGTATAAGATGCATTAACTCATCTACACACATAACACAATAAGCTTTCTCTTCCATAGAAACGTGGCTGTCCAGTGCTGAACTCCTACTGGACCCCTAAAAAGCTCATTCTCTTCACCCAGATACCCCATAACTCCAACACAACAAACTTCAACATCTTTTTAGCCAACATTACTGAAACTGAATTGGTTAAGCATAAATAACGGTCACAATTGACAATCTCAAATTTGACCTGCACATACAAAACAGTATTAAAAAAACACTGAAAACTAGGCATGCTATACAGGAATAAAAACTTCCTCACAGTGGCTACCAAAATTTCCCTGGTCAAAACCTACCTCTTGCCCTCACTGTTGTATGGGGGCCCAATTCTAACTAACTTACAGACCTCCCTAAGAAAAAAACAAACCAACTAGAAAGCTGCTCTGACAAAATTGCTGTAAATGCAACCCCTGTAACTCATCACTGTAAAGCCTTACTTTCCGTAAGATGGCTTGAACTTCCCCTCCTTCTCCAGTATGTACAACTTACTACGGTATACAAAATCATCCACAACCCTCTAGCTTGTCCTGCTCTTGGCCCATTAATCAACTTTTATATTCCAAATAAACATCTCGGATCCGAAGACAACCATCTCCTCAAAACTTATAAGCTTAAAACCCCAGGCTTAAGCCTTTACTCCTGCTGTGGCAAAACTATGGAACTCCCTCCCTTTAGCTATCAAAACTGCTACTAACTTGCACTCTTTCAAAACCTCTATAAATGAATGCTTCAACAAAGCTTGGATTTGCTCCTGTGTGAGCCCAGGCAAGAAATACTCTTATACCTTTTTCTACCTGTACTCTATGTATCCCAACAACTAATGTACCCTACCCTCCCTTCCTCTACACATACTCCCCTGAGGTTGCATTCATACCTTTTCCACATCTGTTCCTACTATCCCATCTGTCACACCCTACCCTTCTTTACTTGTACTATGCTATGCCTTCATTAGTGTAATCTGTTAACGTTCTAGAGGTCATGAAATATGTTAATAATCATTATGATAATCATCTGTTGTAAGCCGCGTTGGTGCAGCGGTAGCGTTGTCACCTCACAGCAAGAGGTTCTCCCGTTCAATTCTCGGCTGGAGTGCCTACTGTGTGGAGTCTGCATGTCCTCCCCGCGGTCAAGTGGCGTTGAAAGACATGCGTGAATGGTCGTGCCTTCGTTGAAAGTTGGGTGTCGGGCTGGCACCTCGGCAACCATAAAAATCGACTGCCAATCATTAGTGGACCAGAGTTCCGCTGTGGCGACCCCTAACCGGGAAAAGCCGAAAGAAAAACAACAACATTACAATAATCATCTGTTATGTACATAATGCTGCATCTTACTGTTAACAGGATTTCCATATAATTTATGCTTTAACACTATGACTTTATCATGTCTGTTGAGTTTTTATTCTGACAAACTGTAGTTTTTCAAATTTTGTGCTTGAATTTGATGACTTTATTATGTCCGTTAAGTTCTGATTTTGACAAACTAATGTGTTATTTTCATATTTGTGCTTGAATGTTATGACTTTGTCTAATTTTTCATTCTTTTAACTATATGTATCTAGAGCTTTTCTCCCTGGATCTCCGCTGAAAATGGGTACCTCATGACCCAGTCAGACTTTCTCAGTAAACAAATGCCAAATAAATAACTAAATGATGTAGTCCACATATGGCCTCTGGTCTTCTTTACCCTGTTATTTTCCCCTTTTTATGATGTTTATGAAGAAAGTGAAATTGTTCAAGACCAGGATTGTTCTTGTTCTGTCAAAAGCAAGCTTGGCTGCCTGTACTCTGGCTCTACCATTTAGAAAAGCATGTTATCTTCAGACCTCACAAAAGTCTTCTGTCCCATCAACCTGGCAGGCCTCACCAGGCATTTCAGTCCCTCAGGTTTACTGCTTGGTTTCTACCTTTCCAGTAATGACCAAGGACCTTAAGTACCCACCCAGCGTGTGTCTAGATCTTTAGGCTGCCAAAAAGCCCCTCACCAAAAAGGCTTACAGAAGCAGGTGGATAAAGTTTTCTTTATGGGCCACTACCCTCAGACTCTATCTTTTCTCAGGTCCAGTTTTACCTGATGTTCTTCGTGTTTCACTGTTGCAGTCATCACATTTGGGTTATCCCTGCTAGGTCAGTTGGCCCGAATACCAGAGGCTTAGTATTTCTCTGTCGGTTGCCATTGCTCTAGGACTGATGTCGGGTCGTCAGTGTTGTAAATTAAGGCAGCCAACACCAATACATCAGTCTTTCTTGCTGAGGAGCCCAAAGCAGAAGCAGTTGACATAAGTGCCGGTCGGCCGCTACCTGAGTTTTTCATTTCCGAATTGAAGTTGAAGTCTTCTAAAGCTAAGTACCCTGTTGGGGATCCTATTTTCTTGCTCTAACCGATGTCAGAAAAAGTTAACAGTTGTCTTTCCTGTGGAAAGCAAATACCACACTGAGATTTTCATTCTTACTGCGTCACTTGCTTAGGCCCAGACCACGACGTGCCTGCTGTCGCTTTTGTGCTTTGTTCAATGCCAGAACTATATGTCGTCAGGCCGTTATTGTAGCTAGATGTTTTCACTCTCAGTCCTCTAATTCCGATTTGGGTAAGTCGTCAGACAGCCGATCTTCTGAAAAAACTTAAAAGATAGACAGAGACAGACTGCATAGGTCCAAAACTGCCAAAGATGCTTCCGTCAAGCTGGTAGTCAGTTCTCCGGTCCTCAGTAAGGTGCTTTTGCAGCCCCTGATGCCCGCTTCTGTGGATTCGCAGGCCGCTACTGAGACCCTTTCAGAGTCCGGTATGTCGCAAGACTCTTGATCGACTAAGGATCCTGCAGATGTCTCTACCTTGGATGGGTCTGGAGCTGCTGAGCAGGCACCAGCTTCTTAGGAAGTACTTTGCACTACTGATTCTCGACACAGACTGACGACTTCTTTCGCGCCAACCGTTCTTTCAAAAACTACCGAGTTTCTAAGGCCCAGAGTACGAACCATACCCAAGAAACCAATGACCCAATCTCAGGCACCTGCTCTCTTGGCTCAGTCTCAGATGCTTAAAATGGCAGAAGACCTTATAATGCTTATCAGGGGATGCCAGACTACCCTTTCCAAAAGAAAGAGATTTGTCCCCAGTAATTTTATCTGAACAGGAGTCCAATGATTCTGATGCATCTGAATATGAAGATATGCAACACCCGTCTCGGCTTATGAGGATTCTGATGCAGAGGAATCCATCCCTTCAGCCTCTTTACCCGAGGAATTTTCCTTTGGGGAAACCCTGCATAGCTTAAGGGAACAATTCCATTGGGAATGTCAGGACTACCATCAGTCAAAAAAGAGACTCAGGGAATTCTTAGATCTTCCATAACACAGGCCTCTGGCCATCCATCCTGTCCTGGATGTTGTGGATGATGTTTTTATGGAATCCAGTTTGACTCCTGACACCCTCCCTCCTGCTCCCAGGAAACCAGACAGGTACTATAGAGTCCCTGACTCTCACAAATTTATTTTCAAAAATCCTACTGCTGACCCCAAGGTTATCTCTCAAGGACCTAAAGGAATTAAAGTAATTTCTGCTAAGAATCCTACCTCCTCAGATAGGGATTCCCGAGCATTAGACAGATGGGGTAAAAAAGTATTCACCTCTGCTACTCTTGCTATTAGAGCACTAAATTGTCAGTTCCATATGCTGAAATATCAACAACATACCATGGAACTCCTCAAACAAAAAATAACTTTTCCTGCTTGTGCAGAAAATAGAGTTACAAGAGTTAATGCATTCTGCAAGTCAAGTAACTAAGCACACCTTGCAGTGTGGTTTTGACGCCCTAGAAGCATCTTGCAGGGCAGCAGTCACTGGTTCTGTCCTTAGAAGGCATGCCTGGCTAAAGAACAACCCTTGCCAGACCATGTCATATCGAAATTATTGGACGCAGCACTGCACAAAGACATCTTATTTGGCACTTTAAGTTCTCCGTGCTTCCCTTTGGTTTAGCCACTGCTCCCAGAGTTTTCACAAAATGCCTGTCTCCCGCCATTGCTTTTTGCAGAAAAAGAAATATTCAAATTTACCCATACTTAGATGACTGTCTGATTCAGGCAGACAGTCAGGAAAAGCTGCTAAAGCACCTGACCTTTGTAAAGGACCTACTGACCTCCCTGGGGTATACTATCAACGAAAAGAAATCCAAACTAGTACCCATGCAAAAAATTGTATTCCTGGGAGCAAGCCTGGACACGGCATCCCAGATGGCATTCCTTACACCAGAAAAACAAATCTACCTGCCAACCTACTTCTCTCAACTAGCCACCAGACCCCAGTTATCTGCAAGGAAAATCCTGCAAGCTCTGGGGTTCATGGCTTATTGCATTCTACTCATTCCGTATGCCAGACTGCATATGAGGAAACTACAGTGGTACCTAAAAAGCCTTTGGTGTCAACACTCCCAAGACCTGGAAACTCTTATACCAGTGATACCTTGTTTAAGGAAAGATTTCCTTTGGTGGGCAGCAGCATGCAACCACAACAAGGGATTACCCTTCTCACAACCCCATGCCGCCCAGACCCTCACCACAGACTTATCAGACTGTGCTTGGGGTGCACACCTGGACGGCAGGTGCATTCAGGGCCAATGGGGCCCAAACCAAGTACATCTGCACATCAACCAAAAGGAGATATTAGCTGTTCAGCAAGCTCTGACAGCTTTCAGACCCCTATTCTCCCTGGGGCCTCTACTGATCAAAGCAGACAACACCACTGTGATGCGGTATATCAACAAGCAGGGCGGGACTCACTCGTACCCTCTGTGCAGGCTCGCCATGACCCTTTGGCACACAGCCTCAGCCATGCAACTACACCTGTTAGCACAATTCCTGCCAGGCTCTCTAAACTCTCTGGCAGACAACTTGAGCAGAAATCTTCTGGACCCACACGAGTAGCAGCTAGACCAAAGAACCTTCACCCTTGTAACCCACAAATGGGGCACCCCGAAGGTCGACCTCTTTGCTTCCCACTCCAGCCATCAGCTCAGCAAATTCTGCACCAGGGAACCTCACAGCAAGGCCTGGAAAGTGGATGCTCTATCCTTCCAGTGGGTCAACTGCTCGGTCTGTGCATCCCCCCCCCTCTACCGCTCATTACAAGGGTACTGCTCAAAATAAGGGAGGGAAAACCGAGAACAATCCTGATTACCCCAGAATGGTCATGCCAGCACTGGTACCCTCTGCTGTGCAGCCTGTCACCACTGCCACTATGGCATCTCTCTCAGATCCCAACACTCCTGACCCAGAGGAATGGAGAATTCATGCATCCCCAATTGCAGACCCTCAGTCTGGCAGCCTGGCTTATTCCCTGACCACTGCATAAGCTGCAAGTCTAAGCAAACAAGTTCTAGATATTGTACATGAGGCCAGATGCCCTAGCACTAGAAAGTCTTATGCTGACAAGTGGAGAAGGTTTTGCACCTGGATCCAGGCCAAGAGAGCCTGAACTGCACAGCCCTCCCTACCTCTCATCCTGGATTAACTGGCTGACCTACTACACAGGGGTCTATCCTTCTCTTCCATTAAAATTCATGCCTCTGCCATCCCTGCTCATTTCAACACAGAGCCACCTCTTTTCTCCCACTCTTTCATCAAACAGTTCCTAAGAGGGGCTAGCAAATTGAGGCCACTAAGAAGAGCACCTACCCCAGCTTGGGACATTAACTTTGTTTTGGAAAAGCTCACCCTGCCCCCCCCCCCTTCTTTGAACCAGCAGTGTCAGCAGAGTTAAAATTCCTCTTTTGGAAGACAGCCTTGCTTTTGACCATCACTTCAGCTAGAAGAGTGTCCGAGCTACAAGCACTAATGGCTGTAGAGCCCTTCATCATTTTCCATGCTGACAGGGTTTCCCTCTGGACTAATCCATCCTTCATACCAAAAGTGGTGTCCAGTGTGGCTCTCTACCAATCCATTCATTTGCCCTCCTTTTTCCCTAACCCACAAAACAAGGTGAAAAGGATTCTGCACTCTCTAGATGTGCACAGACATCTCAGATTCTACCTATACAGGACTAAATCATTTAGAAAGACTGATCAATTGTTAGTCAGTTTTGCAGCAGGAGCAGGGGGCAAGGCCATATCCAAACAAACCATCTCCAAATGGATAGCACACTGCATCCATTTCTGCTATAGGCAGCATGGGAAACCTCCCCCCAAGGGGGTCAGGACACATGCTACCAGAGCAGCCTCCACCTCTGCAGCTTTCCTCAGAGGGGTCCCCACCAGGGACATCCTGGAGGCTGCAACATGGACATCTGTTCATACCTTCAATCATTACCACCTGTCTATCTTCTCCAAATCCAGGGCAGGCTTTGCCACAGCAGTCTTGCAGGGCATCCTAGCCAGCCCCCACTCTTCTTGACTGCCTCCACCCTTTTCCTCAGCTTTGGGAATCAACCCAAATGTGATGACTGCAACAGTGAAACACAAAGAACATAGTATAGATGTTCTTCGTGTTTCACTGTTGCAGTCATCACATATGGGTTATCCAGCTCCTGGTAGCCCTCAGTCGGCCCGAATACCAGAGTCCTTGGTATATGATGTCAGCTGCCACCGGTTGTAAACCTGATGTCAGTATGTCCGGTATAAAGAGAGGCAGCTGACGCCATTTTCTCAGTCTTTCTTGCCGTGGAGCCCGAAGCAGATGCAATTCGCACTAGTGCCGGTCGGCCATTTACCTTCGTTTCACTTTCCGACTACCAAGTTGAAGACACCTTCAGATAAGTACCCCGTTGGGGATCCTCTTTTCTTGCTTTAACGAATGTCAGATAAAGTTAATAACAGTCTTGCCTGTGGAAAACAGATTCCGCACCGTGACGTCTCGCAGCAAGAGGTTCTCCGGTTCGATTCTCGGCTGGGGTGCCTTCTGTGCGGAGTCTGCATGTCCTCCCTGTGGTCATGTGGGTTTCCTCCGGGTGCTCCGGTTTCCTCCCAAATCCCAAAGACATGCAGTAGGTGAATTGGACACACTAAACTGGCCTTAGGTGTAAGTGTGTGCGTGTGTGTGCCTTCTGTGGAAGGTTGGGCGCCAGGCTGGCAACTCGACACAGTAAAACTCTACTGCCAATCATGAGTGGACAGATGATCCGCTGTGGCGACCCCTATCCGGGAAAAGCTGAAAGAAGAAGAAGATTTCCATTCCTGTTGTATAACTTGTTTGGGCCTTGAGCACGACGTTCCTAACTGTGATCTCTGTGCTTCCTTTAACCCATGTACCATACACTGTAGAGCTAAGATTTTGTATAAGCATTTCGGAGTCTGGCTTAAGTTCGTTGGTATGGCGCCTTCTAGTCTTCCGACTTCGGATATACCTAGGAAACGCAAAGACAAGGACCGTGACAAGCCTAGAGTTAAATCTACTGACAACGCACCGGTGAAATTGGTCATCAGCACAGCAGTAGTCAGTGAGGTGCTTTCGCAGCCCCTGCAGTCCACAGATTTTCAGCTGCAAGCCTCTGCTGAGACCTTTACGGAGTCCTCCATGCCACAGGCTGCTATTTCTTCTTTAGACCCTCTGCCTGTCACCACCTCAGATGGGTCCGGAGCCGCTTTGCAGGCACCAGCTTCCGACGCCTCTTCTTTTTAACATGAGACCAGAACCAGACCGACTGCCTTAATTCAGACTTCTACAGTTGCTATGCCTCCTGAGTCCCTCTGGATTGCTAGTAAACCTTCCAGCCGCAAACCTACTCACAAACAGGCGTCGGCCTTCCCTCCTGAACCTCAGTTCCAGTTGGTAAAAAATGTCTGGTGATCTTCTTTCCCTGATTAGGGCCCCCCACTCCCCCTAAGAGGGCTAGGGAATTATCTCCTGATGTTTTGTCTGTCTCAGATTCTGAGATTTCGAGTATGTCTGCTGGTGAAGAAGGAAATTCTCAACTTTTTTCTGGCTTTGAGGATTCTGATGCTGAGGACTCTATCCTTTCTGCCCCCCCCCAGAAGATATTTCCTTTGGGGATACTTTGAATACTCTTAGGGAGCATTTTAAATGGGAATGTCAAGATTTTCCACAGTCTTAAGAAAAGAATCAGGGAATTTTTAGATTTGCCTCAGCATAAGCCTCTGGCTATACCTCCAGTTTTGGAAGTTGTGAATGATGTTTTCATGGAAAATTCTTTAACTCCTTATTCTGTCCCTCCTGCACCCAGAAAACCAGATAGGTGTTACAGGGTTCCTGAAACTCATCAATTCCTTTTTAAAAACCCTACTGTTGATCCAGAAATTATTTCCCAGGGTCCCAAGGGTGTTGAGGCTACTATTGCTAAAAACCCTGTGCCTTCTGATAAGGAATCTAGGGCCCTGGACAGGTGGGGTAAAAAAGTCTGTACCTCTGCAACTATTGCCATTAGATCCATGAATTGTCTTTTTCACATGCTTAAGTATCAGCAGCATACTTTGGAGGCTATTAAGGCTAAACTTGGAGATATTCCTTCCATGACGTAGAACAAAGATTTACAAGACTTACTGAATTCTGCCACTTTAGTTAATACGCATTCACTTCATTGTGGTTTTGACACTTTGGAGGCTTCCTGCAGAACAGCAGCAACTCGTTCCGTAATTAGAAGGCATGCTTGGCTCAGGGAACAGCCTCTTTCTGAACCAGTTAAGTCTAAATTGCTGGATGTTCCTTTGCACAATGACAATCTTTTTGGTAATAAGGCTGAGGAGGTACTAAAGAAGTTGGAGGATAAGGCAAAATCTATGCAAGCTGTAAAAGATTCCCTTCAGGGTCAGCTTCCTCTGTTTAGTAGGCATTATCCTTCCAAGAATTGGTCTTTCTCTGATCCTGGCAAGCAGGGTCACTGTAGGCCTAGAGGTTTCAGATCTTCCAGAGGGCAGGCTTCTGCCCCTCAAAGGGCTAAACAATGGCATTCTTCTTCTGCTAAATCGGGGAGTTCTAAGCCAGCTTCCCAAAGCAAACATTCTCAATGACTCTGGCCTTCTTGTGCCTACCTCTGCAGACCCTTGGTTTCCTTTGGGGGGAAGGTTAGCCAGGTTTGCAGAAGTATGGTCTACCATCACAGACGACAAATGGGTTCTCAATATAGTAAACCAAGGTTACATGTTTTACTTTCACACCTTCCCTGCTTTGCAAGGATACCCAGACATACCCAGAACTCTCAGGGCAGAGGTAGAAACTCAAATTTCTTCTCTACTGACTATGGGGGCTATAGAACCAGTTCCTGCAAATCAGGCAGGCCTAGGTTTTTATTCAAGGCTTTTTCTGGTACCCAAGAAAGGGGGCACCTGGCACCCTATTCTGGATCTGTCCATTCTAAACACTTTTCTGGTGATTCCCAAATTCAAGATGCTCACCCTTCAACAATTACTACCAGTACTGGGCAAGGATTCATGGCTGGTAACTTTGGATCTCAAGGAGGCTTATCTGCACATCCCAATAAGGGAAAGTTGCAGGCAATTCCTTCGCTTCAGGGCTGGGGTGCAACACTTTCAGTTCTCTGCATTGCCCTTTGGCTTATCTACTGCTCCCAGAGTTTTTACGAAGTGCCTGGCTCCAGCCTTTGCTTTTTGCAGGCAGAGAAACATTCAAATTTATCCTTACCTGAACGACTGTCTCATTCAAGCAAACTCCACAGAACAACTAGAAAAGGATTTGGATTTCGTGAAGAACATTCTCACCTCTTTGGGTTACACTCTCAACGAAAAGAAGTCAAAGTTGGTTCCTTCAAGGGAGATTGTTTTCCTGGGAGCGAATCTGAATACAGCCACCCAGATGGTATTCCTCCCTCAACAGAAGCAAGAAGATCTTTCCGCATACTTCATGAACTTGGCAAGCATGACCCAGCTCTCTGCAAGGCAATTCCTGCAAGCACTGGGGTTCATGGCTTCATGTATTTTGATGATCCCATATACAAGGCTGCATATGAGAAAACTTCAATAGTACCTCAAGAACCTTTGGTGTCAACACACACAGGATTAAACTTGATTCTTTCCCTGATTCCCTGTCTACAAATGAAGTTCCTCTGGTGGGCGACAGCCGGTTCTCAGAACAAGGGTCTGCCTTTCTGCCCACCACCTGCCAGCCAGACTCTCACCACAGACACCTCAGATGTGCATGGGGGGGCCTCATCTGGAGGGCAGTGGCATGCAGGGGACTTGGAGCATCCAGCAGATTCATCTGCACATAAACTTAAAAGAATTGATGGCAGTGCAGCAGGCCTTGCTGGCTTTCAAGGACCTACTCTACCCTGGGACTCTGCTGATCAGGACAGACAATACCACAGTCATGTGGTACATCAACAAGCAAGGGGGGACTCGCTCCTACCCCTTGTGCAGACAAAGCATGAGGCTATGGTCCATAGCAGCATCCATGGGCTTACATCTAATAGCCCAGTATCTTCCAGGGAGGCTAAACTCCTTGGCGGATCATTTGAGCAGACATGTTCTGGATCCTCACGAGTGGCAACTGAACAGGGACATTTTCCAGTGCATCACTCATCATTGGGGCACCCCACAAGTGGATCTTTTCTCCTCTCACACCAGTCATCTCCTTCGAACCTTCTGCACCAGGGATTTTCACAGCAAAGCTTGGAGGGTGGATGCATTGTCCTACCCATGGACCTAGCTCTCAGTTTATGCATTCCCTCCTCTGCCTCTTCTTCCCAGAGTGCTGCTAAAGATAAGGGACGAAAAACCAAAGGCTGTTCTGATGGCTCCAAATTGGCCCAGGCAGCATTGGTATCCCCTCCTTCGCTGCCTTTCCCAGGCTCAGCCTTGGCATCTTCCCTTGGTACCAGATCTGTTTGTTCAGGTAGGGGGGGTTCCTTCATCCTCATCTTCAAACTCTGCATTTTAACTGCCTGGCTAATACTTTAAATCTTTCCCAACAGTTGGTTGAAGTTCTTCATGAGGCCAGGAGGCTTAGCAGAAGAAAATCCTATGCAGATAAATGGAAGAGAGTTTGCTCTTGGATGCTAGCTAAAGGAGAAGACTCTTCTCATCCTTCTCGTTCACTCATTCTTGACTACCTAGCAGGATTGCTTAATGGTGGACTTTCCTTTTCTTCAATCAAAATTCATGCTTCAGCAATTTCGGCTCATTGTTCTTTTGAGCAACCCATTTTTTCTCACCCTTTGATGAAGCAGTTCCTGAGGGGAGCTAGTAATCTTAAACCTCCCAGAAGAGCTTCTACTCCTGCTTGGGATCTTAATTGTGTCCTGGAAAAACTTACTCTGCCTCCCTTTGAACCAGCTGCCTCTGCAGATTTGAAGTTTCTATCCTGGAAGATTGCTTTCCTTTTAGCTATTACTTCAGCTAGAAGGGTATCTGAGCTGCAAGCCTTAATGGCAGTAGAACCTTTCATTATATTTCACTCAGATCGGGTTTCTCTGAGAACCAATCCCTCCTTTATGCCTAAGGTAGTTTCCAGTTTAACCCCTAACCAGTCTCCTCACCTGTTTACATTTGTCAACAATCCCCAAAATAAAGGGGAAAGGATTCTGCACTCTCTTGATGTGCATAGACAGCTGAGATTTTACTTAGGACTAAATCCTTTAGAAAATCTGAAACATTATTGGTTAGTTTTGCTCCTGGGGCTCAGGGTAAAGCTATTTCAAAACAAACCATCTCCAAATTGATTGCTCATTGTATTCACTTTTGTTACCTGCAGCATGGGAAGCTTCTCCCTCAAGGTATTAGGACCCATTCTACTAGAGCAGCCTCTGTCTCTGCAGCCTTATTGAGAGGTATGCCTACTAAGGACATTCTAGAAGGAGCTACTTGGTTTTCTGTCTATACTTTCACAAGGCATTACAATCTACCTTTGTTTTCTAAATCCATGGCTGGTTTTGCCGGGCCTCCTTACCAACCCTTAATCTATAATCCTTCCTCCCCCCTTTTGTCTTCTTACTGGGCTTTGGGAATCAACCCATATGTGAGGACTGCAACAGTGAAACACGACGAACATAGTACAGTTGTGTACACTTACCATAAATGTAGATGTTCGAGTGTATTCACTGTTGCAGTCCTGGTTTCCCACCCTCCATTCCCCCTTTTTTCCTAAGGCACAGACTATAGATTTTTATTTTTTTTGTATGACTTGTGTCCAGGGTGCTACGATTCCTGGGTTAGCCTTCTTTTGGGGGCTTCTGACAGTTAAGGCAAGAAAAACTGAGGAAATGGCGTCGGCTGCCTCCCTTTATACCCGATGTACTGACATCAGTTTTACTACCGGTGGCGGCAGACGTCATATACCAAGGACTCTGATATTCGAGCCGACTGAGGGCTTCCTGGAGTCAGATAACCCATATGTGAGGACTGCAACAGTGAATAAACTTGAACATCTACATTTATGGTAAGTGTACACAACTGTACTTTGTGTACACTTACCATAAATGTAGATGTTCGAGTGTATTCACTGTTGCAGTCCTGGTTTCACTCCCTTCATTCCCCTTGTCTCTCTCAATTTCTCTCTATCCTTACAAGGATTTTTGGTATTTACTTTCTACTGGTGGTGTTCTTCCACCATAAACTAGCTCCCTCTTGGGGGCTCCTGACAGGGCAAGACAAACTGATGTAATGGCATCGGCTGCCTTAATTTATAACACTGACAACCTGACGTCAGTCCTGGAGCAACGGCAACCAACACAGAAATACTAAGCCTCTGGTATTCGGGCCGACTGACGTGGCAGGGATAACCCAAATGTGATGACTGCAACAGTGACTACACTCCGAACATCTACATTTATGGTAAGTGTACACAGCTGTACTTTCTGCAGTTTTGACTTTGTTTGAACAGGCCTGAAGCTGTTCCATAGTTGTGGTATATTTCTTAGCAATTTTGAATGATCAGGGTTTGATTCAACTGTGCTAGTATCTTTGAACGTTTGTAAAGCTTTCCTAAGAGGTGGCTTTCACTTGAGACCCCCTGTTAGTGAAAATGTATTCCCACAGGACCTGAACTTTTTTTTTTTTTTTATAAACTGACAGTGCCTCAGTTTGAACCAGCAGCCAAAGTTGGTCTAAAATATTTTTTTGCAAAAAACTTTTTTTTTAGTAGTAGTGTTATCAGCAAGGGCATTTTTCATTAAGATCTTGTTATGTTTACTTTTTAATCTGATATACAAAGTTGCTACAGAAATTAATCTTACCCCAGTCAGTTTGTCTTCCATGTTTATCTCCAGCATTGGAATAAAAGGGGAGTTATTTTTATCTAGACAGAACCTTTTTGTTTATTTACAGCCAGGTAAAGCAAGACAGAGAGAGAAAGTCCAAAGTCAGTTTGTCTAGGTGGCTTTCAGATTATCTTGCCTTTTTTTTCCTGCATAACCCAACAAAATGTTGTATAATGCACCAAAGGCCCATATTAGTATGGCCAAAGCTACTTTCTCTGTCATTTTTTAACATCTTTATTAAACTTGATATTAAAAAGTAACATTGGTAGAAAAGAAAACAAACCATACTAACATGTCTTTCATGTTCATCCAGTATACATTTTAACAATTTTCATTTACAGCTGCACTACATAAATTTCTCAGTTATGGCCTTTGCTTAAACCTCATTCCTCTTCCTGCATATTACTCTGCATGTATTGTTCCAACAAATTCCATTTGTTTTTATGTAATTTGCTCCTTGCCATTTTTAAAGATCCCACTTCCAGTTCTTTTATTTGCTTCACAAACAAAATTCCTCTACTGCTCGGTACAATAAAGGCTGTCCTCCGTCAACAATAAAATACCTGAACGAACTGAGCGAACTAAACAATAAAATTAATAATCAAAATACTTTATTAACCACATACAAAACAGATTGTTTTTCTTTTCACTATATTACTGTCCCGATTCATATCTTCCTCATTATTCATAATAGTATATGTACTAATGCTATTATTTGTGATACTATTATGGTACTGTCCACTCACCAATAATGGACCATATCTACTATGACGTTTCTTAATTATTTATTTTTTGATAGTTTGCACCATATTGTCAGGATATCCTCTTTCCTTAAACATCTCTTGTACAAACTCCACTTCTCTTGTAAAATCAGTAAAGTCTGTTGTCATCCTGGACACTCTAATCATTTGTCCTTTTACCACATTTCTTTTTAAGTGGTAGGGATGGTCACTATGGTAATGTAAGTAGGAATTCGATTAACATTCCTTTCTAAAGATATTTTATTTGTATATTTTCTTAATATAATCCTTATTAATCCTAACATCTAAATAATGTACTTCATCCCTATTACTCTCATATGTGAACTTCAAAAAGTTAGTACTATCGTTCAAGTACTTCATGAATTGTTCAACTAATTCGTGTGAACCATCCCACATAATAATAATGTCGTCCAGAAAACGGAAATACCTTACAATGTATTGCTGAAAATAGACCCAAAAATATATTTTTTCTCCCAAAATAACATTATGATGTTAGCGTAAATGGGAGCACACGCTGAACCCATAGCAACTCCATCAAGTTGATGGTAGATATCTCCCTGAAAATAAATAAAATTGTATTTCAAAAGCAATTCCATATTTTCAAGCACTAATTTAAATTCATCAGGGCTCAGCATGTTAAATTCAATAATCATTTTCTCAAACCATTCCATACCTTCCTTATGTGGAATTACTGAAAATAAATCTTTTACATCAATTGTTAAAAATAAATACCCTTCATGAAATGGTATTGTGTTAAATTTCTTCAAAAAATCCCAAGAGTCTATCAGGATATGTTCATATTTTAAATGAAACTTTTTTAACTTGGTATCAACATATATTGCCAGCTGTTGAGTTTTGGATCCCCTAGATGTCACTATTGGTCTCATTGGGGGATCTATTATATCTTTGTGTATTTTTGGGATACCAAAAATTTCTGGTATAACTGGTTTAGGGACTCTAAGGAAGTTGTATAGTTCCACATCAATAAGCCCCTGTAACAAGTTGTCTTCCAGTATTAAGTCTATTCTTTTATATAAAATGTTCAGTTCATTCGTAGAGATGATACGATACCTACAATCCATATCTAAAATTTTATGCATTCTCTCAGTGTAGTCCCAACAGTCCATGAGGACCACCCCACCCCCCCTTGTCAGGTTTCATAACTCTTACTCTTTTGTTGTTACTAAATTGTTCTAAAATACTCCTTTCTTCTTCTGTAAGATTGTCTTTTACCTTATGTCTTTTCTTGTATCCTTCTCTAATCATATTGAGGGTACACACTTCAAAGTTATGTATATCCTGTTGTAAAGGGGGGTTGTATGTACTACTTCTACTCAGTAAATTGTTCTCACCACTCGTATTGTCTTGGTGTATAACTGCTAGATTCAGTTTTCTTGTAAATAGTTTGATATCTAACACTATCTCTTCTATTCTCGGTTTATTAACTGGCACAAATGTAAATCCCTTGGTAAAAAGTCCAAAGTGTTCATGGGTGATAGTCATGTCTGTGTAATTGAATATATTAAAATTGTTGTAGGTATGTATTATATTGGTGTAATTATCACCTAATATTATATTATAGTGACCATCCCTACTACTTAAAAGGAAATGTGGTAAAAGGACAAATGATTAGAGTGCCCAGGATGACAACAGACTTTACTGATTTTACAAGAGAAGTGGAGTTTGAAGAGATGTTTAAGGAAAGAGGATATCCTGACAATATGGTGCAAACTATCAAAAAAGAAATAATTAAGAAACGTCATAGTAGATATGGTCCATTATTGGTGAGTGGACAGTACCATAATAGTATCACAAATAATAGCATTAGTACATATACTATTATGAATAATGAGGAAGATATGAATAGGGACAGTAATATAGTGAAAAGAAAAACAATCTGTTTTGTATATGTGGTTAATAAAGTATTTTGACTATTAATTTTATCGTTTAGTTCGCTCAGTTCGTTCAGGTTCGTTCAGGAGGACAGCCTTTATTGTACCGAGCAGTAGAGGAATTTTGTTTGTGAAGTTTGGATTAGTACTGGACTCGCCAGTAACTTGTGTTTTGTGTCTTTTATTTTGCTTCACAGTATTGATTCAAATGTAGTTGGTTTAGATTTTGACTTCTTTTTTTTTGTAAATGCTGTTTTTGTAGCAAATAGCAGGAAACTTAGTAAGGTGTTACTTTGTCTGGGCCATTCAGATCCTATATCACAGCTCAGAAGAACCATTCTCTTTGTTACAACATTTTTGAAAAAGCATTCTGTAGGGAATTTTTAAAATCTGCCAACTCATTGCATTTGTAAAAACATAATCCTAGTTACCTCTCTCTGTCCCATCACACCTTCAGCATCAGCATTTGCTCTCTGCCTGAGGAAGAATTCTTTGAAGCCTGTGTAGGGTATATAAATACGCTTCCAAGCAAAATACCCAAACCTTCTGAATTTGTTTGCATATTTGAGTGTCGTACAGATGTACTCCCATCGTTCCTTTGAATATTGCTTTTCCAGTCTTTTCTAATTGATACTTATAGCTGTCATTTAATGTTTTATATACCCTATTAATTGTCCCTTTTATAACAGCAATGTGTGTTTGAGACCTGACTAAAAATATTACCAGAGCTGATCTTTCATTTAACAATCCCGTCCCTTTCTTTTTGTCAATACTATATCAATTCTTGGTAGGGGAGGTAGCCGGTAACCTGCAGTCCAAACTACTACTTAGCCTCATCCCACTCTGTTACCTTTTCCTCTCTAGTTATTCGCTCCTCAAGCATTGGTTCCTTTGCTGATTTTCTCCAGTGTATTCCAGTCTCCTGCTTGCCTATTTCCTATACCCTTGCTTGCTGTCATCTCTATTAGGAAAAATTTCCTTTCTCCATTCCCATGTTGGCTTAGTAATTACAATAATTTATGCTAGTTTATGAATATACTATTCTGTATGGTTGGTAATCTCCCTACTTCTCAATTCCCCATGTTTCATTATCACCACTTTCCATTTCAACTTCATACCTTCTGTTTGTGTTACGTATATGAGCCATAATTTTGTAACTCTGAAGTGTCGGTTCAAATCAGGTTGTCCTAAACCACCTTGTTCTATGAGTAAAATTCACTCAACCTACTTAATTCTTGCTGTCTTCCCCAAAATAAGTTCCTTTAGTTCTTTATTAATTATGGTCCACAACTTCTCCTCTGATTGATTGATAAAAATACGCTTAACCTGTGTATAAAACTAAAGGGACTAGAGACATTTTCACTGCTTGTATTTTACTATTCATAATCCGGAGCTTCTAGTATCTCAGTTTTGTATCACCTTTTGTTCATGCTCGTCCCATATATCCTTAGTTGACATAACTAAATCCTTTTTAATTCATAAACTTAAATACTTCTTATGTCCTTATAAATATGGCTATTGCCGAACCAAGTAATGTGTAGCTGTGTAATTTACTGTTATAGCCTTTGTTTTCATTTGTTTTATATCCTGAAAATGTTTGAAACTGTCTCAATATTCTGCAACACCAACTTCCACGATGACTACACACTGATCAACAGCATAACTTTGTCTGTCCTAGTGTGAAAGCAGAAATTGAGGAAAAGGAGTGGCATTGAAAATGTTTTTTTTTTTTTTTTGGTAAAATTCAGTTACTGGCTAGTAAATACACTGCCTTGACGTCAGCAAAGAAGAAATTTGGAAAACCTGAGAGAAAACCAGAAAAGGTGAAGAGAAAACACGGTATGGGAAAGATTCGGCAGCTGTTCAGCAAAAAGTAGTTCAAGCTTCAGCTTTGGCTCAGGAGATTGCTTTCAGTAATTTAGAATAAAAATGTATTAAATGTACTTGCAGTTGATTAAAGTCAATGAAATATTGAAGGAATATTATAAATCCAAGCAGTAAGTGGCTGCAAAAATTGAAAAAGCTGTAACTAGCCATTCACATGAACTGATAAAAATGGAAACATCAGAGATTGATATGAAGAAAAAGATGGTTGAATATGAGGTTTCTCCAGAAGAACTGATTTAGAAAAATATTACAGTTAGAAGACAGCAAGCAGAGAAAACCTGGGATTTTCTAATGTACCAGAGAAACGTGAAGGAACAGACTGCATTAATTTTATGAAAGCACAAATAAGCAACTGGGCTGACGTTCAACAGTAGAGTTTGTTAATTGAAAGGGCACATAAGACTATACGTACCAAACCTGGCCATGAGAAAGCAGCCAAGGCCTATATTAGTAAAGATGTAGTCATACCAGCAGAAAGAATTGATCCTGACAAAATTAAGGTAGAAGGGCAAAGTATTAAAAACTGGAGACAGCTGAGTGTTTGTAGAACATGATTATTCAATGTACTCCAGGCAAAGCGTGCAAATTAATCCCAGCAATCAGGTAATGTCAAGAGGCAGGTATGAGAAACAAGCTGTTGTATCAAGTTGTCTTCAAAGTGTTTTTTTTTTCCTGGAAGACCAAAAGTTGCATTTTGACGCAGAACAGGCTAAGGGGGAAATGAAATGTTTATGCAACAAAAAGTAAGCCGGCAAGCAGAAGGGGAATCCACTTCTCATTCATCTGATGTTAAGATTCATAGACATACTTTGCCAGTAAAACCTTTTCCAGTCTTCCAAAAGAAAATGCTTGCAAGACAGAAAAAAGCACATGAGTTGACTAGAAGAGTCCGTGGTACTTTTGGACTTGAACAAGTGTCGGGTGCTGGGAGATTTTATTTATTATTCATTTTATTTTTAATTTGTTAGCCTGGGGTGTCTATCTGGGCCAAAGGCCTTTTTTCAGCAGAGGCCCAGGGAGAAAACTTCACAGTAAAAGACAAGTTACAGATACATTAAGGTGTTTAAACAGCATCACAATACATAAATATTTGGGAATTACATATTTATAGTGGTATTAAGACAGTACAAATGCAGGGAATCAAAGAACATTAAAACAGCACTGTCCAAGGCCAAGAATACAGCTTCTATGGGACCTGACAATAACCTTGGCTGTGTTCTACATGAACTACAGAGTGAACTGGTACCTCACCTGTGTGCCCTGTTCAATCACATACTCAACTCAGGCTTTGTCCCTACTGAATGACGCACTGCTGCAGTCATCCCTCTCCACAAAGGAGGAGTGACTACAGATCCTGGGAACTATTGCCCCATTTGTCTGATGAGTCTGATATGCAAAGCTATGGAACACATCATCATGGACCTAATAAGCAAGGAAATAGGGAATCTCCAAACCCTGGATCCCACACAGTTTGGTTTTGTGAAGGGTAGATCATGCCTGCTCAACTTGGTCAACTTCTTTGAGTCAGTCAACAGAGCTGTGGATGAAGGCAAGGTGGTTCATACAGCTTACCTTGATCTGGCCAAGGCCTTTGATACCATTCCCCACTCAGGAGTCATAGAAAAAACTCACTAAGCTAGGCATCAACCCCTATATCCCTAGGTGGGTTGCAAACTGGCTCACAGGTAGAACCCACAGTGTGAAAGTAGCTGACTCCAAGTCAGACTGCCGACCAGTCACAAGTGGAGTCCCACAGGGTTCGGACCTGGGTCCTCTCCTGTTTGGTATCTACTTCTCGGAAGTCCAGGCCAACACGAAGGGACTCTGGCTGACAAAGTTTGCAGATGATTCCAACTTGGGGGCTATTATTAACTCTCCAAGTGATGTTGACATCCTACAGGAAGGCCTCACTGAGACTGACTGGTGTTAGAACTAGATCTTAAGCTCAATGCCAAAAAATGTCGTCATCCCCTTTGGAAAAAACCTGGTTCCCATGAATTACCGCATCAATGGTAGACCACTGAACACAGAAGGCGTTATAAGAGATCTGGGAACACAGGCTGACAGCAACCTCTCTTTTGACCACCACATTGCCACTGTGGTCAGAAAGTCCTGTGTGGCACATCACATTACTAAGGGTTTTGCATCCATGAAGAAATAGGTCATTGTCTCCCTCTACTCTTTCTTCCTTAGGCCAGTCATTGAGTACAATGCCCCATTTGGCATGTACCTCACTAAACATTTGCATCAACTGGAGAGGCTGCAAAAGTACCTCACAAAGAGGGTCCTAGACTTTAAACATTTGTCTTATATGGACAGACTCAAATAACTTCAACTGTTCTCTGGTTCATATCGCCTACTTAGAGGCGATCTCTGCTTGACTTACAAAGCCATGTCTGATCCAGCTCTGTTAGAAATGCTACATCTAAAGAAATCCAAATCCCTCCACACCACACGCTCCAGAGACCTCAACCTCATTACCACAATCAACAGAACATGCTGGAGGGACTGGTTCATAACCCAGAGACTGTCCATGCTATGAAATTGACTTCTCATACATGTAAAGCAGAGCACCTCACTGGCCCTCTTCAAGAGAAATCTTGGAGTGGATGGGAAATAGAAATTTCACCCCAGGGATAACTCTAGTGGCTTTACTTGACAGAGGCACTGGGAGCTAAGGTCGGGTGGCACGATGCCAGGGTAATCCTATGGGCTAGGCTTGTAAAGGCTCCAGTGTCAGCCTAGTACACACCTATGAACATGTGAACATTCATTAATGATAATAATAGTCAAATTCCATGGTATAGAGCTGTTACTGAAAAAACAATCAGTAAAAACAAAATGAAAACTCCAGCAAAGCTAGAAAGTCCACTGAGTGACCTCCCAAACCTCTTGTATCAGAGGTACATGGGATATATTCATATGATCCTTTTGAACATCAGGCATATCCATAGCTAGTGGGGTTTGGCTTTATTGGCCTGAAATTGCCCATTAAAATGACAAAACAAGTCATGGGCATTCAGAATTGCCATTTAGCTGAAACACCTGATGTTCATAAGGATCATTTGCATATATCCCATGTGCCTCTGATACAAGAGGTTTGGGAGGTAACTCAGTGGATGTTCTAGCTTTGCTGGAGTTTTCATTTTGTTTTTACTGAATGGTATAGAGTTGTGGATTGCATCACAATACACTACATACATAGTACCTTGGATTATTTTGCAGTACTAATTAAAACCACTTCAGTAGAGGTAGATAAACCTTCATAAGCAATACATGTCATTACACAGTTGCATGGTAAACCATTTGTAACTGGGATAGTGATAGTACTAGCTTATTTAAGTAGGTGTGGAACCAGGTTAGAGTGGATTTTGATAGTGGTATAATTTAACAGGATTTGATGGGATACTGTGTTGAACACTTTGGACATGTCCAAAAAGAGAGTTGACACATGAAGGCCTTTATTTTTGAGTTGGTTTATTGTGTCTGTGAAGCTGAGTAGGGCTGTAGTGGTGCTATGGGCTGGTCTGAAACCGTGTTGAGTAGGGGATAGGATATTGTTTTCTATTAGGTGTTTTAGTACTTGGATATGAATGCATTTTTGTAAAATTTTGGCCGGGGGGGAAGAGTATTTCAATGGGTCTGTAGTTAAGTTCGGTGGAGGTCTTGACTTTGTGAATGGAAGTAACACTGGATATTTTCCAGAGTTTGGGGACATAGTTTTCAGCAATGGATCTGTTAATAAGTGTTGAGATTGGGATTGCAGTAGCATCTGCTGTAAGTTTTAAGAAGTAGCTAGGGAGTTGGTCAGCTGCGGTTGATGAGGTTTTTAGTTTGGTGAGCATACTTTTGATGGAGCTGGTGGGCACTGTTTTGAGGGCAAAGTACGAATTTAGTATCCTCTGTGGTGGGAGGACAGTGAGGTTGGAACTGTCCTGTGGTACTAGGGATAGAATCGAGTTCACAAAGTGGGAGTTGAATTCTGTTTCAATAGGAAGTTTAGTATCTGGGGTGGTTGGTTTGGGTGTAGCCATTTGGGTGGGTTTTAGCAACTAGTTTACACTTTTCCAGAATTTTTGAGGATTGTGTTGTTATTTAGTTTGCAAGGTAGTATAGTAGGATTTTTTGTTCTGCCTAATGCATCGATAATTAAGTAGGCTTTGTATGTCCTTGGTTCTTTGATACTAGAACCAGGCAGTGTCTCTGGACTTAAGGATTTGATTGGTTTCTTTGCTGAGCCAGGGGTTTGGAGAGGCTCTAACCTTGACCTTACGCAGTGGAGCTACACTGTCTAGCTGTTGTAGAAATGTTTTGTTAAAGTAGGCTACCGCTTGGTCGAGTGGGAGGGTTTTTAAAAGGGTCCAGCCACAGTTATAGAGTAAGATTTTGAGGACCTCTGGAGATGAATCTTGTGTTTCTTGTGGATCAATATGTAATGCTCTTGCATTTGCTTGTTCTGCTACGCTTTATGTATGTTAGGTTATGGTCACTTAAACTATCTGGGAGCCTGTCTATATGGGTATACAATGTGGGGTTGTTAGGGCCCAGTCTAAGATAGATTTCCTTTTAGAGGTTTTATCACACCTAGTGGGAAATTGGACTAGCTGTTGGTAGCCATGTAGATTTATTGGATTACTTGGTGCTTCTGATATACAGATAAACCAGTCTAGGTTAAAATCCTCCAGAATGGAGGGTTTCGTGTGAGTAGGTAGTAGAGCACCATGATAATAAGTCTTAGAGGCTAGCAGGTGTATTACCAGGTGGGATATAGACAGCAGTGATTGTAATGGACTGTGTGGGGTTTAGTTGGAGTTGTGAGAGATAACTATGTCCCAATTATTGGGAGAAGGGTAGGAGTTGGGAATGCTGAGTAGCGTTAAGTTGGACTTGTACAGTGTGGCAGATGTTCATCGTGTTACACTGCTGCAGTCATTACACTTGGGTTATCCTGCCGTCAGGCTGTACCCCAGTCAGCCTGAGTTCCAAAGTCTTGGTCAGGCGTCGGTTGCTGTCACCTCTTCCCTGACGTCAGTGCGACAGGGGTATACAAGATGCAGCTGGCGCTATTTTCTTCAGTCTTTCTTGCTGTGCGGTGCCTGAAGCAAAAGCAAGTTCGCAAGTGCCGGTCGGCCGTCTCCTGAGATTTTCATTTCGAATCTAGAACCGAAGTCTTCTACAAAGCTAAGTACCCTGTTGGGGAAACTTTTTCTTGCCGCAGACCGATGTCAGTAAAAGTTAATAACTGTATTTCTTGTGGGAAGCAAATACCTCATAAGGATTTCCATTCTTATTGTATCCCATGCCTAGGCCCAGACCACGACGTCACTGGTTGTCGGTTTTGTGCTAGGTTTAACAAGCGCACTATTAAACGTCTGTTTGATTTTGCCCAACATTATTTTGGCAGAAAATTCAATTACACCATGCCGTCGGAACTTCCGACGACCGGAATGCATAAAAAGCGCAAAGACAAGGACATGCATCCGAGGCCCAAAACTGATGACGAAGTCTCTTCTAGGCCAGTCACCGATTCTCCGGTTTTCAGCGAGGCGCCTTCGCAGCCCCTGACGACTTCTTTAGAACCACAGGCCGCTTCTGACTCCCACGTGGAGATGGCTGGGCCTTCAGACGCACAAGATTTTCAGCCTACTGAAACTAACCCTTCAGAGGGTTCCGGAGTAGCTGAACAACCCGTAGCTTCAGAGGGTGTTTTCAGACCTACTCGGTCAAGCAGTAAATCTTCTGCTAAGTCTAAACCTCCCTTAAAAACAAATAAACCAATACAGCATTCTCCAGGACAGGCCTCCATGCCTAAGAAACAAATGCTCAAAATGGCCGATGACCTAAGCACTCTAATCAGGGGGTCCCATCCCCCACCTGATAAAAGGCCTAGACAGGATGCAGACCATGACTAATCCGACCAGGTATCCATCTCTTCAGATTCATCCTCAGACCTAGGATACTCTCTACCCCCTCATGAGGATTCTGATGCTGAGGAATCAGTTCCATTAGCCTCTCCGCCTGAGGACTACTCCTTTGGGGAAACCTTACATACCATGAGGGAGCATTTCCATTGGGAGGGCCAGGATTACTCAGAATCCAAGAAAAGGCTCAGAGACTTCCTTTTATTACCTCAACACAGACCCCTTGCTATCCCGCAAGTGTTAGATATTGTGGATGATGTGTATACTGAATCCAGCTTAAATCCTGATTCTTTACCTCCAGCCCCAGTTAAGCCTGACAGATACTACAGAGTCCCTGACTCACACAAATTTCTTTATAAAAGCCCTGTTGCCGACCCTGAAACTATTTCTCAGGGCCCCAAAGGGGTTAAGGCCTCATCAGCAAAGAATCCAGTCCCCTCTGACAGAGATTCCAGAGCATTAGACAGTTGGGGGAAGAAAGTATATACATCTGCAACTTTAGCAATGAGGGCCTTAAATTGCCACTTTCACATGCTAAAATATCAGCAATATTTGATGTCTCAGTTGAAACAAAAAATGTTTCCAGACTCGGATCCTCCTAATTTTAAGGAAATGCAGGATTTATTGCATGCAGCGGAACAAGTGGGAAAACATACTTTGCAATGTGGATTTGATTCTTTAGAGGCATCCTGTAGAGCAGCAGTTACAGGTTCTGTCATTAGAAGACATGCTCGGTTAAAAGAACATACATTACCAGATCATGTTAAAGCAAAACTAGTGGATGCACCTTTGCAGCAGGATGTGTTATTTGGAGTTAAGGCAAAAGAGGTATTAAAGAAAATGGAGGATAAGGCAAAATCTATGCAAACGGTGAAGGATTTCTTACAGGTTCAGCCTCCTCAGTTTAGCAGAAATTGGCCAACAAAGAATTGGTCCTTTCCAGTTACAGACAGACCTCGAAGGGGCAGATACAGACGTCCAAGAGGTAGAGGTCAACCACAAGGTCCTTACAGGCCTCGACAGTGGGGTGCATCAGCCCAGAAAGAAGGGGAAGACAGGCCCCAACCATATAAAAAACAGCCCCAATGACTTCCCACTACAGCTGCCAAACAGTTCTCTCTTGGCAGTCCCCTTGGGAGGAAAACTGGCCCTTTTCTATCACAATTGGCATATGATCACCAAAGACAAATGGGTTCTCAACATTGTATCTCAAAGTTACAGATTCCACTTTTACACTCTGCCAATGTTAAAAGGAATGACAAATCTGCCACCAAATCAATGGGCAGAGGCTCAAAAACAAATTACAGCACTCATGGACATGAGAGCTATTCAAAAGGTACCACCACAGGAGCAAGGACAAGGATTTTACTCAAGACTCTTTCTGGTTCCCAGAAAGGACAAAGCCTGGAGGCCCATTCTGGATGTTTCTTCTCTAAACGCTTACCTGGATGTTCCAAAATTCAAAATATTGACACTACAGCAGCTTTTTCCCATGCTGGGCAAGAAAGCTTGGCTCGTAACCTTGGACCTCAAGGAGGCATACCTGCATGTCCCTATCAGACAAAACTGCAGAAGATACCTCGGATTCATAGCTGGTTCAATGCACTACCAAATTCTCTGCACTGCCCTGTGACGTATCTACTGCACCCAGGGTCTTCACAAAGTGCCTGGCACCAGTAATTGCATTTTGCAGACAGAAAGGAATTCAAATTTATCCATACCTGGATGACTGCCTGATTCAAGCAGAGAGCAAGGACATTCTTCTAAAGCATATGGCATTTGTAAAAAATTTAAGTTGCCTAGCGTACACAGTAAACGAAAAGAAATCAAAACGAGTGCCCTCACAAGAGAGAATATTCCTGGGTGCCAGCTTGAATACAATGGCTCAGATGGCTTATCTCATGCCAGACAAGCAAGGACAACTGACTCAATATTTTCAATTGATGGCACCAAGAACCCAACTCCGTGCAAGAAAAATTCTGCAGGCCTTGGGTTACATGGCATCTTGCATACTACTAATTCCATATGCCAGACTGCATATGGGGAAACTACAGTGGTGCCTAAAGAGTGTCTGGTCTCAACACTGTCAAAGTTTGGAAACAGTAATACCGCTAATTCCTTGCCTTCAACAGGAGTTTCGATGGTGGGCTCAAGCTTGTCACCTCAACAAGGGACAGCCTTTCACTCAACCCACAGCCAGGCAAACACTGACAACAGATGCATCGGATTACGCATGGGGAGCACACATGGCAGGAAAATGTATTCAGGGCAAGTGGCCCGCAGAACAAAGGCATCTTCACATCAATCAAAAAGAGATGCTAGCTGTACAAAATGCCCTTGTAGCTTTTAAGGACCTTCTGCATCCAGGACAACTACTACTAAAGACAGACAACACCACAGTTATGTGGTGCATAAACAAGCAAGGGGGCACTCACTCTTATCCCTTCTGCAGACAAGCTATGACCTTGTGGAACACAGCACTAACCTATCAAGTTCATCTGCAAGCACAATTCGTTCCAGGACAGAAAAACACACTGGCAGACGACTTAAGCAGAAACATCATGGATCCCCACGAATGGGAATTGAATCCACAAATATTCAGAATGATAACACAAAAAATGGTGGAGCCCGGACATAGATCTGTTTGCATCCCCAATGAACTGCCAGCTACAGAAATTCTGCACAAGGACTTGCCATCCACAAGCATGGAAAGTGGATGCCCTCTCATTCAGCTGGAAAAACCTACAAGTATATGCTTTCCCACCACTACCTCTCCTTCCAAAGGTACTTGTAAAAGCCAGGCAAGAAGAGCCAAAGATGATCCTGATTGCCCCAGACTGGCCACGGCAGCACTGGTACCCAATCTTAAAGAACTTAGCACAAGGACCACACTGAATTTTGCCTCAAATCCCACATCTTCTGACTCGGCACAACAATTGGATACTTCACAGCCAGCTAAAGACTTGGCTGCATGGAAGATTCCTTAGTCAAGCAAGCAATGCCTCTCCTCCAAAGCTGTTATGGATGTCATTCTGGAGGCCAGAAGGCCTAGTACCAGGGAAGCCTATTCGGATAAATGGAAGAGATTCTGTGCCTGGAACCAGGCTCACAGCCTTGACCGTCTTGTCCCAAATATTCCTCGGATACTACAATATTTAACTGAGATGCTGGACAAAGGCCTCTCCTTTTCATCCATCAAGATCCACACCTCTGCCATCTCTGCACATTACAACACGGATCCACCAATTTTCTCTAATCCCTTGCTAAAACAGTACCTCAGAGGGGCTAAAAACATAAGACCGCCCCGTAGAGCACCTACTCCAACTTGGGACCTCAACTTCGTGTTGGAAAAATTAACTTTACCTCCTTTTGAGCCAGCTAACCGCAGATTTAAAATATATCTCTTGGAAAACTTCTCTGCTCCTGGCAATAACATCAGCACAAAGAGTTTCAGAATTACAGGCACTAATGGCAGTGGAACCTTTCATCATTTTCCACCAAGACAGGGTGTCTTTAAGAACAAACCCTACTTTTATGCCAAAGGTGGTATCAAGTGTGGCTCTAAACCAAACTATTCACTTGCCAATTTTTTATCCAAATCCGCAGAATAAAGGGGAGAGACTACTGCATTTGTTGGACATACACAGGCAGTTACACTTTTACTTGGCCAAAACCAAAGCTTTCAGAAAAACTGAGCAATTATTGGTAGCATATGCTGCAGGAGCACAGGGAAAAGCCATTTCAAAACAGACCATTTCAAAATGGATAGGACACTGTATACGTTTCTGCTATATACACCATGGGAAGTCTGTACCTAACATCATTAGATCTCACTCCACCAGAGCAACAGCCACTTCAAATGCCTGCCTCAGAGGAGTACCTACCAAGGACATTTTGGAAGCAGCAACTTGGAGTTCTGTACATACCTTCACCAAGCATTACCATCTGCCACTATGCTCTAAATCCAGAGCTGGCTTTGCCACTGCAGTGCTGCAGGGCCACCCCTAATGCCTTATAGAACCAGCCACCCTACCTCAGCTTTGGGATTCTACCCAAGTGTAATGACTGCAACAGTGTAACACGATGAACATAGTACAGTTTTGTACCTACCATAAATGTAGATGTTCGAGTGTATACACTGCTGCAGTCCAGGTTACCCTCCCTCCTTCCCCTCTTACTTGCTGGTACGTACCTGTGTCTTCTACCTTTTACTACCTATGGGGAGTATTTGCTGGTAACTGAAAGTTGTTGATTGCTTTTCTTATGTATGTTTTATTAGCAATTTGAATTGCCTATCCTTTTGGGGGCACCTGACATCTGGGGCAAGAAAAACTGAAGAAAATGGCGTCCGCTGCATCTGCCCCTGTCGCACTGATGTCAGGGAAGAGGGGACAGCAAACAATGCCGGACCAAGACTTTGGAACTCAGGCTGACTGGGGAAACTCCTGATGGCAGGATAACCCAAGTGTAATGACTGCAGCAGTGTATACACTCGAACATCTACATTTATGGTAGGTACAAAACTGTACTTTACACCTCCTTTACAAAGGGGTCTATCTTGTCTAATGATATTGTACCCAGCTGGGAGAGTCCGATATATTCTTATTTAGGCAGGTTTTTGTTATAGCACCTATATCTGGAGAGTAGTGTGCTATAGTGGCCTGGAGTTAAGGTATTTTATTTTTGATACTTCTAATATTGATATTTAGTATTAAGAAATGGTTTGTTTTGCCATTATTGGTCATTTGCCCAGGAATAAAAATAGTGGGGGTTGTACAGAAGAGTTTTGTGTTGGACAGGATGGATTTGGGCCTGGGTTGGGGTGGATGTCCCCACTTATAGTGAGCTTGGTATTCTAACTGTGGTACAGATGCTTGAGTTTGGAGATGAGCATAAGAAAATATTGTGTTTATTTGGAGTTGGAGCAAATGCATATGTTTTGTTTTGAACTGGGCGGTTATGTTCATGAAACGTTGGGGAGAGATGTTGATATAATGTGAGGTGTCAGCATGTGGGAGTGCATAGTATTGTGTTGGACTGCTTAGTTTAGTGATATTTGTAGATAGCATGTGCAGATGTTCGTCGTGTTTCACTGTTGCAGTCATTACACTTGGGTTATCCTGCTGGCAGGCTACCCTCAGTCGGCCTGAATTCCAAAGTCTAGCTCTGGCGTCGGTTGTTGTCGCCTCTTCCCTGACGTCAGTGTGCCAGGGGTGTAAAAGATGCAGCCGACGCCATTTTCTTCAGTTTTGCCGTGCGGTGCCCGAAGCAGAAGCAGTTCGTAAGTGCCGGTCGGCCGACTCCTGAGATTTTCGTGCTCGAATTTCAGATCCGAAGTCTTCATTAAAAGCTAAGTACCCCATTGGGGAAAACTTTTTTCTTGCTCCAGACCGATGTCAGAAAAAGTTAATTGTATTTCTTGTGGGAAGCAAATACCTCATAAGGACTTTCATTCTTACTGTATTGCTTGCCTAGGCCTTGACCACGACGTTGCTAGTTGTCGGTTTTGTGCTAGATTTAACCAACACACTGTTAAGCGTCAGTACGATTTTGCATTTCACTATTTTGGCAGAAGATTTAATTACACAATGCCGTCGGATAGCCATTTGACTGCCGGAATTCACAAGAAACACAAAGAAAAGGATAGGTATCCAAGGTCCAAAACTGATGACGAGGCTTCCTCTAAGCCAGTCGCCGGTTCGCCGGTCCTCAGTGAGGCGCTTTTGCAGCCCCTGACTCCCGCTACTTTGGACTTGCAGGCCGCTTCATACTCCCATGTGGAGTTGACTAAGCCGCTGGAAGCTCAGGGTATTGGACCTTCGGAAACCATTCCCTCAGATGGGTCTGGAGCCGCTGAGCAGGCATCTGCTTCTGAGGGTGTTTTCAGACCTACTCAATTATACATTAAAGCGACTCCAGCTACAAAGGCAAAGACTAAAGCACCTTTAAAGACAAAGAAACAATTACAACAGCCTCATGGTCAGGCCTCCATGCCCAAAAAACAGATGCTCAAAATGGCCGAAGACTTAATTACTTTGATCAGGGGTTCCCATCCCCCTCCTGATAAAAGGCCTAGGAAAGAGAGAATATGAATCTTCAGATCGGGTTTCCATTTCTTCTGATTCCTCTTCTGATCAGGAATACTGTCTTCCTCCCTATGAAGATTCTGATGCTGAAAAATCTATCCCTTCAGCCTGTCCTCCTGAGGATTACTCTTTTGGGGAAACTTGCATACCATGAGAGAACATTTCCATTGGGAGAGCCAAGATTATTCAGAATCTAAGAAAAGGCTCAGAGACTTCCTTTTACTCCCACAACACAGGCCCCTAGCTATTCCACCTGTTAGACATTGTAGATGATGTATTTTCAGGGTCCAGTCTGACCCCTGACTCGTTACCTCTAGCTCCTGTTAAGCCGGACAGGTACTACAGGGTCCCTGACTCTCATAAATTCCTTTACAAAAACCCTGCTGCTGACCCTGAAACTATCTCTCGGGGTCCTAAAGGGGTTGAGGCTTCCACTGCAAAAAACCCTACCCCCTCTGACAGGGATTCTAGGGCTCTGGACAGATTGGGAAAAAGATTTACACTTCTGCTACATTGGCTATAAGGGCTTTCAATTGTCAGTTTCATATGCTCAAATATCAGCAATATATTATGTCACTGCTTAAACAGAAAATGTTGATAAATTCTGAATGTTCAGTAAACAAAGAAATGCAAGATTTATTGCATGCAGCTGAGCAAGTTGGAAAGCATACTTTGCAATGTGGTTTTGAATCTTTGGAGGCCTCCTGCAGGGCCGCTGTCACGGTTTCTGTCATTAGGAGGCATGCTTGGTTAAAGGAACAAAATCTACCTGATCATGTTAAAGCAAAATTATTAGATGTTCCATTACAGCATGATACTTTGTTTGGTGTTAAAGCAGAAGAGGCGTTAAAGAAAATGGAGGACAAAGCTAAATATATGCAAACAGTCAGGGATTTCTTACAGGTACAGCCTCCAAGATTTAGCAGACACTGGCCTACAAAGAATTGGTCCCTTCCAGTGTCAGACCACAAAGGGGCAGATACAGACGCCCAAGAGGCAGATCCAGCCCCAAGGTTCATACAGGTCTAAACAATGGGGTGCTTCTACCTCCAAAAGTGGAGAAGACAAATCACAGCCTTACAGGAAACAGTCCCAATGACTTCCCCCTGCCTGCACCAAACACTTACCTCCTGGCAGCACCTTTAGGGGGAAAACTAGCACTTTTTTCTCAAAATTGGCACATAGTAACCCAGGACAAATGGGTCTTAGACATAGTGTCACAGGGCTACAAGTTTCACTTTCATACCCTGCCAAGGGCAAACGGTTGGCCAGACCTGCCAAAAAGTAATGGGGCAGAGGCACAAAAACAAGTCTCATCCCTCATGGACATGAGGGCCATTCAACAAGTACCAGAGCAAGAGCAGGGACAAGGATTTTATTCAAGACTGTTCTTGATACCCAGAAAGGACAAAGCCTGGAGACCAGTACTGCGCCTATCTATTCTAAACACATATCTGCATATACCAAAATTCAAAATGTTGACTTTACAGCAGCTTCTGCCCATGCTGGGCAAGAAAACTTGGCTTGTGACTTTAGACCTAAAAGAGGCATACCTGCATGTCCCAATCAGACAAACATGCTGAAAATACCTCGGAGTCAAAGCTGGCTCAATGCACTACCAATTCCCTGCACTGCCCTTTGGCTTATCTACTGCACCCAGGATCTTCACTAAGTGCCTGGCACCAGTAATTGCATTCTGCAGACAAAGAGGAATACAAATATATCCTTACTTGGATGACTGCCTCATTCAAGCAGAGAACAAGGACTTTCTACTACAGCATCTGGCGTTTGTAAAGAGATTACTACCATGCCTAGGGTACACAGTCAATGAACAGAAATCAAAACTATTACCCTCTCAAGAGATAATATTCCTGGGTGCAAGCTTTAATACAACTGCCCAGATGGCTTATCTCATGCCAGACAAACAAAGACAACTGATTACCTATTTCAAACTGTTGGCAACAAAGGCCCAGTTATCTGCAAGAAAAATTCTGCAGGCTTTGGGCTTCATGGCATCCTGCATTCTACTAATTCCATATGCAAGACTGCATATGAGGAAACTTCAATGGTACCTAAAAAGTGTTTGGACTCCGCATTGCCACAGCCTGGAAACAATAATTACTCTCATTCCCTGCCTGCAACAGGAGTTTCGATGGTGGGCGAAGGCCTGTCACCAGAACAAGGGACAGCCATTCACCTTGCCCCCAGCCAGGCAGACATTAACAACGGATGCATCAGATTATGCCTGGGGGGCCCACATGGCAGGAAGATGTATTCAACGCACATGGTCCGCAAACCAAATGCATCTACATATCAATCAAAAAGAGATGCTAGCTGTTCAGAATGCCCTGACAGCCTTCAAGGACCTACTTCATCCGGGACAACTACTGATAAAGACAGACAATACCATGGTCATGTGGTATATAAACAAGCAGGGAGGCACTCATTCTTACCCCCTCTGCAGACTTAGCCATGACTTTGTGGGACACAGCATTGACTTACCAAGTACATCTGCAGGCACAATTCCTGCCAGGAAAGATAAATACTCTGGCAGATGAACTAAGCAGAAACCTCATGGATCCCCACGAGTGGAAATTGGATCCACAAGTCTTCAACATGATAACAAGAAAATGGGGATGCCCGGACATAGACCTATTTGCCTCTCCTCACAACTGCCAGCTAAAGAGAATTCTGCACAAGGACTTATCACAGACAAGCATGGAGAGTGGATGCCCTATCTTTCAGCTGGAAAAACTTAACAGTATATGCCTTTCCTCCCCACGGTACTCCTAAAGGTCAGACAAGAGAACCCAGAAATTATACTGATTGCCCCAGACTGGCCCCGCCAGTACTGGTATCCAATCCTAAGGAACTTGTCTCAATGCCCAGCCTGGACCTTACCTCAAATACCTCATCTACTCTCCCAACAAAACAATCAGATTCTGCACAGTCAACTCAAGACCTTAAATCTGGCAGCATGGCGGATAATGTAGTCATACAAAACACACCTCTCACTAAAGCGGTGATGGGTGTCATTTTGGAGGCCAGGAGGCCTAGTACTAGAAAATCTTATGCTGGAAAATGGAAGAGATTCTGTGCCTGGCACAAGGAATTGACACAGCAGTACCAAATATTACTCAGATTTTGCAGTACTTAACTAATATGCTGGACAAAGGCCTATCCTTTTTATCAATTAAAATTCATGCCTGTGCCATTTCAGCTCATTACAATACAGAGCCACCAATCTTTTCTCATGCTTTAAGGCAGTACCTCAGAGGAGCCAAAAACTTAAGGCCTCCAAGGAGATCACCAATACCTGCATGGGACCGCAGTTATGTTTTGGAAAAACTCATCCTGCCTCCGTTTGAGCCAGCCGCTACAGCTGATATAAAATTTTTATCTTGGAAAACAGCTCTGTTCCTAGCAATAACCTCTGCAAGACGAGTCTCAGAGCTACAGGCTGTGGAACCTTTTATCATTTTTTATCCAGACAGGGTTTCTCTGAGGACCAACCCAACATTTATGCCTAAGGTAGTGTCCGGTGTGGCCCTTAACCAAACTATCCATCTGCCTACTTTTTATCCAAACCCACAGAATAAGGGGGAGAGAATTCTGCATTCTTTGGACATACACAGACAGCTACACTTCTATTTGAACAGAATCAAAGCTTTCAGAAAGACTGAACAACCACTAGTGGCATATGCTGCAGGATCACAAGGAAAGGCCATCTCTAAGCAGACTATTTCAAAGTGTATAGGCCACTGCATTTGTTTCTGCTATTCACAACATGGCAAGCCAGTGCCTAAGGGCATTAGGCCACATTCAACCAGAGCAGCAGCCACTTCAGCAGCCTTCCTCAGGGGAGTACCAACCAAAGACATTTTAGAGGCTGCTACCTGGAGTTCAGTGCACACCTTTACAAAGCACCATCATTTACCACTCTATTCTAAGTCCAGGGCAGGCTTTGCCACTGCAGTTTTGCAGGGCCTCATAGCCGCTCCTAATGCTATTTAGCTCCAGCCTCCCAACCATAGCTTTTGGGATTCAACCCAATTGTAATGACTGCAACAGTGAAACACGAAGAACATAGTACAGTTGTGTACACTTAACATAAATGTAGATGTTCGAGTGTATTCACTGTTGCAGTCCAGGTTACCCACCCACTGTCCCCCCTATCTTTGCTGGAACTTATCTGCACTTCTCTAATCTATACAACCTCTGTGGTGTATTTGCTTGTAGATGAAGGTATAACATATATTTTGGTGCATGCATGTTTTATTGGCATATTTTTCGCCTACCCTTTTGGGTGCACCCGACATCTGGGGCAAGAAAAACTGAAGAAAATGGCGTCGGCTGCATCCTTTATACCCCTGGCGCACTGACGTCAGGGAAGAGGTGACAACAACTGATGCCGGACCTAGACTTTCGAACTCAGGCCAACTGAGGGTAGTCTGCCAGCAGGATAACCCAAGTGTAATGACTGCAACAGTGAATACTCTCGAACATCTACATTTATGGTAAGTGTACACAACTATACTTTATATAGAATTATGAGTAGGCACCTCTCAACTGCCCCTGATTATCAGGGACGTCCCTGATTTTGACTCAAATTTTAGCTCTGTCCCTATTAATCCCTTCTAAAACTAGTGAATTTTTGGAGGAAGAGTGGGGGATTATACTTGATGAATAATGACAATGATTAAGAGTTATAGACTTATTTTATTTCTGAAAATGTATATTAATTCATATGCTCTGATTTGGTCAGTGTGGTGAAGTTAATAGCACTAATATTTTAAGTGTCCCTGATTTTTTTCTGAATTTGTCCCCGATTGATTGAGAACTATAAGACTTAGTTGCATGATCGCCATGGCTGTGTAAAGAAGAGGTGGTTATAGGTGGAGGTGTGGCTAGGAAATATAAGAATGTAATACATGAGTGGTTGGGTAGTGATGGGTGTTGATGACTTGAGGGAGTGTGAGTGGTGGAGATACTGTGGGGTGGAGTGCAGGGTGTGGGGTAATGTGGAATGACTTTGGGAGATGAGTAGTGGAGAATGGTATTGGGTGGAGCTGTGAGAGTGGTTAGTTGCCTGTAAATGTAGCGGTAGTGAGGGTGGGTGGGAATGGGGGTAGGGTAGGGGAGTGGACTGAGCCTAAGCATAGCGAGGGCGAACTGAGCGAGGCTGCATCCATAAAGGGAGACACTAGAATCACCAACAAAACAATCTGGAAACAACAAGAACAGTAAGTATGTGAGCAAAGAGGGGTGGGGGAAAAAAGAGAAAGATGAAGAGATTTACAATGTATTTCTTTGGAAATGAAGAAATCACAGGCAGAGTAGGGAAGAACAGGTGAATGGCATAATACAGGAAAAATCAAAAGAGGAAGGTTTGGTTAGGAGAGAGGAATGGAGAATAATGAAGTGGGAGAGCAGCAGGATGTACACTACAGGGTATAACTTGCTGGAGAAAGACAAAGGTGGGGGGAGTCAGGGTGGGTGTAGAAAGAGGGGTAATGATAAGAAGCAAAAGCGGTGATGTGCAAGCTGCAGCCAGCAGTGGGAGAGCAGTGAGGCTGTTAAATGTATATCTAGATTGACAGATATAAATAGGACATACTTTAACACAAAAAGGTGAGAAGGCTCAGCTGGAAACACTAAAATTCCGGTAGGTCCAGGCAGGGCAGTTCTGTGGGCTTGAAAATCTAGTTACTGGAAGTTCCAAAAAAAGACAGGGGGGTTAGGAAAGGGGGGAGACAACTAGTAGTAGTACAAAACTGAAAAGAGAGGTCATGTGTATGAAGGGGGGTAGAGAGTATGTGCGGATGAGTGAGAGAAAGAAAACTGAGTAGTTGGGTTCTACTGGAGGGCCACTGAAAGTGAGAGAAAGTGAGTGGATGCAAGTTAGAGATGGAGGTATGGTGATTTAGCGTGTAGGGAGTATTTGTAACTAAAAATGTATAAAATAAGGCTTTACAGTTGTATAAAAGGAGCAGTACATGATTCAAAAACAGCAAATAAATCTAGGTACACTGTAATCAGGCAGCTCGCTAAAGTCAAATGCTATGCAGATAACTAAACAAACAATCAGCTTTGATTGAAATAAAAACGTAGCAGGGTATAGGTCCAACTTTCAAATGAGCAGTACTTGTAGGCAGCTATATTAACAGTGTAATGCACAGTAATACGCTGACATAGCATCAGAAAGTAGATATAGCTGTGTTAACTCGTAAAGTAGACAGCACAATATCAGTAACACTGTAAGGAGTTGGCGACGTAGCTATGCAGATGTCCTTCATGGATGCATCTGCAGTCATAACAAGTGGGTTGTCCTGTCGTCAGGCAGCCCTTCAGTCGGCCGGATTCCAAAGTCCGGGTCCGGCTTCGGCTGATGTCGCACTCCACCCGACGTCATCTCTGTTGGTCTTCGGGTATAAAGGCATCAGCCGACGCCATTTTCCTCAGTCTTTCTTGCCGCGTGGCGTCCGAAGCAGAAGCTGTTCGCAAGTGCCGGTCGGTCGGATCCAGAGATTACTTCTACCGAATACTACTTCGAAGACTTCTAAAGCTAAGTACCCCGTTGGGGACTCTTTCTTGCCTCAGCCGATGTCAGAAAAAGTTAACAATTGTTTAAACTGTGGGAAACAAATACCTCATAAAGATTTCCACTCTTACTGTCTGCCTTGTTTAGGCCCAGCCCGGCGTAGCAGCCTGTTCGCCTGTGCTTCTTTCAACCGACGACGCTTAGGCGTCGGTCGGAGTTTGCAGAACAGTTTTTCGGTTCTGATTTTGCGTACATTATGCCGTCGGATCCTCCGACTACCCAATCTAGCAAAACGCAAAGATAAAGACCGACACTCGCGGTCGCGGTTTCGGCGAAACCATGGTCAAGCAAACGCGAGTGTCTCGGTTTCAGCGAAACCGAGAAAACTGAACAAAGTACAGCTGAACCTATTCCTACAACTGAGGCCCCTGCTACAACTCTTGCAACGACCTCAGAAATTTTACCCAATACGGTGGTTGACTTATCAGACACCATCCCCTTGGATGTTTCTACCCCAGCACGTGGCGCTGCTAGGCCTCCAGCAGCCATGTCCATTAAGGCCTTCGCCAGGGCTAAAGCAGCCAAGACTACTAAAACAGTGCCTGTTAAACCACCCACATCCAGGCCCTCTTCTAGTTCTCAAATGCTTACTTTGGCAGAAGATTTAATTTCTTTAATTAGAGGATCTCAATCTCACCCAGGCAGGGCCTCTCAGCCCCCAGAGAAGAGACCTAGGGCAGAGCCCCCCGAGCCAGTGTCCTCTGATGATTCTGCTGATGAATCAGACATAACTGACCAGCCAGAGGCTCCCTTCTCCAATTTTGAAGATTCTGATGCTGAAGAATCCATCCCAGCTGCTTCCCCACCAGAAGAATTCTCCTTTGGGGAAACCTTGCATGCCATGCGAGAACAGTTCAAATGGCAGCAACAGGATTTTTCAGACTCCAGAAAAAGACTTAGGACTTTTCTGCATCTCCCACAGCATAGACCCTTAGCTATACCCCCTGTTCTCTCTGTGGTGGATGATGCTTTCAATGATGTTTGCTCCGCTCCAGATTCTTTACCCCCAGCCCCTGCCAAACCGGACAGATTTTACAGGGTGCCAGATACTCATCACCACCTTTGCAAGGCTCCACTTGCAGACCCAGAAACTATATCCCAGGGCCCCAAGGCAGTAGCCGCGACCATAGCTAAAAACCCTATTCCTTCTGAAAGGGAAGCAAGGTCATTAGACAGATGGGGTAAAAAGGTCTACACTTCAGCTACTCTCTCAGCTAGAGCTTTAAACTGTCAGTTTCACATGATACAATACCAAGAGTTTATGCTGGATCAGTTAACTAAAAACTAACCACTGATGAATCTCTTGATAAGAAATATGTATTAGAGATGGTAAATAACATACAACAGGTTAGCAACCATTCCTTAAAATGTGGCTATGATGCACTGGAGGCTTCATTTAGATCAGCCATGACAGGCACAGTGATAAGAAGGCATGCATGGCTAAAGGAACAAGCTTTACGGATCATGTTAAAGCTAAGTTGCTAGATGCTCCTATGGACAAGACAAGTTTGTTTGGTACATCTGCCCAGCAGGTTATGAAGAAAATGGAAGAAAAGGCAAAATCAGTTCAAACTGTTAAAGATTTCTTGCAGGTTCAACCCCAAGGTTTAGCAGGAACTGGCCTGCCAAAATTGGTCCTTTCCTGACTCCACAAAATTTCAAAGGGGCAGGAATAGGCGTTCCAGAGGCAGAAACCAATCCAGAGGAGGTGCCTACAGAGGAAGACAGTGGCAAGGTAACAACAGAGGCACAGACACAGCCACTGCCACTACATCAACACAACCACAGTGACTTAACCTAAACCCGCCTACCAGGGAACAAATAGCAGCTCCTCTAGGCGGAAAGTTAACCTTATTTTCAAAGAACTGGCACTACATAACAAAGGACAAGTGGATTTTACAAACCATAGATCAAGGTTACGGTTTCACTTCCACACTTTTCCAGTCAAAAGAGGAATGCCAAATCTACCTCCAAATCAAAAAACAGAGGCTCTTCGCCAGATAATGGAGTTAGCAAACATGAGAGCTGTGGAAAGAGTGCCAACAGCAGAGCAAGGAAAGGGTTCTACTCCAGACTATTCCTAGTTCCAAGAAAGGAAAAAGTTGGAGACCAATTCTCGACCTGTCCACCTTAAATACATACATCATTGTCCCAAAATTCAAAATGCTGACCTTACAGCAACTTCTTCCCATGCTGGGCAAGGAGTCTTGGCTGGTAACTCTAGATCTCAAGGAGGCATACCTGCACGTCCCCATTCGACCAATCTGCAGAAGATACCTCAGATTTCTTGCAGGATCAGAGCACTATCAATTCTCAGCATTGCCTATTGGCTTATCTACTGCGCCCAGAGTATTCACAAAATGCCTGGCATCAGTAATCGCCCATTGCAGACTTCAGGGAATTCAAATTTACCCATACCTGGACGACTGCCTGCTACAAGGGGACAACAAAAGCAAGCTGACAACAGATTTACAAAGGGTCATTTACTTGCTACAAGCACTGGGATACACAGTCAATTTACAAAAGTCAAGGCTGATACCATCCCAAACAAGGACATTCTTGGGAGCGGAATTGGACACAGTAAAACAAATGGCATTCCTGACTACAGAAAAACAAAAGAACTCCCTCTATACTTCTTGGCACTAACAAAACTGAACAAGTTAACAGCAAGAAAAGTACTGCAGGCCTTGGGCTTCATGGCATCATGCATAATCTTGGTTCCATTTGCCAGACTACATATGAGAAAACTACAGTGGTACCTAAAGAATTTGTGGTCCCAACACAGACACAGTCTAGAAACAGAAATCCCACTAATTCCATGCTTAAAACAGGAGTTCCTATGGTGGGCTCAGGCATGTCAGTCAAACCCAGGCCTACCCTTTCGCAGATGTCAAGCAAGCCAGACCATCACAACAGGCGCTTCAGACCTAGGATGGGGGCCCACATGCTGGACAAATGCGTGCAAGGATTGTGGACACAGGATCAACTTCAACTGCACATCAACCTAAAGGAAATGCTGGCAGTAAAACTGGCAATCCAAAAGTTCAAACCATTTCTCAAAGAGGGCCAGTTGATGATAAGGACAGACAACACCACAGTCATGTGGTACATCAACAAACAGGGAGGCACTCATTCATACCCCCTATGCAGAATGACCTTGGAGCTGTGGACCCTGGCACTCAGCTACAACATCCAGTTACAGGCAATATTTGTACCAGGGAAAGACAATACCCTAGCAGACATATTAAGCAGGACCACTTCGGATGCCCACGAATGGAAGCTTCACCCGGACATCTTCAAGACCATCTCAAAGAAATGGGGAATGCCACAGATAGACCTATTCACATCACCTCTCAATCACCAGCTCAAAAAATTCTGCACAAGGACATTCCACCCATTAGCATGGAAAGTGGATTCACTCTCTTTCAACTGGAAAGGCTTAACAGCATATGCATTCCCGCCTCTTCCTTTGATACACAAGGTACTACTGAAAATCAAGGAAGAACGTCCAAGGATAATCCTGATAGCTCCAAACTGGCCAAGACAACACTGGTACCCACTACTGAGGAGCTTGTCTCGGAACAATATGTGGACAATTCCCCTGATGCCTTTGATGTTAACGCAGAACAACTACAGCATCATACATCCAAACCTAAAAACCTTGCAACTGACTGCATGGAACATCACATAACAGCAGCTATTCCAGAACTTTCCCAAAGAGTTAAAGACATTATTCTTGAAGCACGCAGACCTTCAACAAGAAGGAACTATGCTGGAAAATGGAAAAGGTTTGTCATCTGGAGTGCGGAAAGAGGAAAAGATGTGTCAAACATAGATATGCCTAACATTCTGGAGTATCTGGCCGAACTTCTTCATTCAGGCCTGTCCTACTCCTCCATCAAGATACATGCATCAGCTATTTCAGCAGAATACAGCTTTGATACACCTGTTTTTTCGCACCCTTTGCTCAGGCAATTCCTCAGAGGAATCAGAAATGTAAAACCTCCAAGGAAACCACCATTACCAGCTTGGGATTTAAACTTTGTGCTAGAAAAGTTGACACTAGCACCCTTTGAACCAGCAGCAACAGCAGACCTACAACACCTGTCATGGAAAACTGCTTTCCTACTGGCAATTACTTCAGCAAGGAGGGTTTCAGAACTACAGGCCTTAATGGCAGTGCAACCCTTCCTAATCTTCCACCAAGATAGAGTGTCCATGAGGACTAATCCTACATTTATGCCTAAGGTGGTATCCAGAGTGTCTTTAAACCAGGCAATCCACCTACCTACCTTCTTTCCCAACCCACAAAACAGAGGGGAAAGAATACTGCATACCTTGGACGTACATAGACAGCTACGCTACTACTTGGACAGAACAAAAAATAGCAGAAAGACTGACCAACTTTTTGTAGCCTATGCAACAGGAAGGGAAGGAAAAGCTATTTCCAAACAGACAATCTCCAAATGGATAGGAAATTGCATACGATTCTGTTACTCCTTCCACAGAAAACCAATTCCACAGAACATAAGACCTCATTCTACAAGGGCAACAGCCACTACCACAGCCTTCTTACGAGGAGTGGCAACCAAAGACATTATTGAGGCGGCTACTTGGACCTCCGTGCATACATTTGCCAAACATTATAATTTGCCTCTATATTCCAGATCCCGAGCAGGGTTTGCCACTGCTGTACTGCAAGGGATCCTAAACACACCATAATCTACTTTTATCCTCCTCCCCTAGTTGGCTATGGTATTCTACCCACTTGTTATGACTGCAGATGCATCCATGAAGGACATAGTACAGTTTTGTACCTACCATAAATGTAGATGTCCGAACTGGATAGCATCTGCAGTCAGGATTACCCTCCCTCCATCCCCTCTGTGGTACTCCTAGGTTGTTTACCCTTCTAATAGCTAGCTGTTGGGGGGGAGTCTTTTATGGTGTATTTGTTTGTGTATATGTACATACTTGCTTATTGTTGTGTTTACCTCTATCTATTTGGAAACATTGGCATCTATCCAAATTTTAGCCTGCAAGAGGGCTACTGGCATCTGGGGCAAGAAACACTGAGGAAAATGGCGTCGGCTGATGCCTTTATACCCGAAGACCAACAGAGATGACGTCGGGTGGAGTGCGACATCAGCCGAAGCCGGACCCGGACTTTGGAATCCGGCCGACTGAAGGGCTGCCTGACGACAGGACAACCCACTTGTTATGACTGCAGATGCTATCCAGTTCGGACATCTACATTTATGGTAGGTACAAAACTGTACTTTACCAGCACATGGTCCAGATTATTATACTGTACCTTAAAAGTATAAGCATTGCTAAATCAGTATGTCCAGGTTATCAGTGTGACTAGCACACCAAAATATAACTTAAATAGGACTACTGGCGATGTTTCTGCATAAGCCTTAAAACATCAATGTACTATGATTAAACATTTCAGCCAGGGCCATGAATGATCAAGCACACAGGTAATTAGAAAGCAGTACAGCCAGCGGAGGACATACATAGCCCTCTCAGTGCAGCCAGTGTCTGAGTCTCGTGCCGGGTTATATTAGGATCACCTCTGTTGTTAATATTGAAGGCAAAGTAGTTGTTAATGTTCATAAATTCACCTCGGCATTGATATTACAGCATATGCACAGTTTTGGTGACTTAGATAAATGTAAAGTTTGCTAAAAGTAAATATCTAGGCCAGAAAACACTGCTTAGACATAACTCAACTGTTCTAGGCAACAGCAGAAATTGGTAACCTAGAATTAAAAAAAAAAACAAATATGCCAGACAAACAAGAGAATTGCATACCGAAACCAGCCGCTTGCACGTCACAGGTCAGGGGCGAAAGTGAAGACAGATGGTGCAAAGGGATCGCAGGAGAGGTTTTTAAATGCCACAAGATGGAGATGAACAGGAAGAAGACCAGCAACTCTGTAATTAGTGAATAATTGGAAAACTGTAAAGCATCTTACCACATTTGCGAAATATAGATTTGCAGGAAAAAGTGGCTGAAAAACGCTGAACTTTTGTTGACTGTGACGAACGTGTGGGTGGAGTGTCAAGGATATATCCTACTTTATATCATTAATTTTTAGAAGGACACTATAGGGGGAAACTAAGAAAACATTTTTTTGTTCTTATTAATAGTTGTATAAAACATTTCATGATATAAAACTGTATGTTGTATATAGTAACAGTTTTGTGTAGCGTGTAGGCAAGGGTATTTTAAATGTGAGGGGACCCTTTTCAGTGATTGTTGTGTGTGTTAAAGTAAACCGGTATTTTATGTTTGTAAGAAATATAGAATTTACAGTATACTGAGAAAAAATGCTGGACAAAAGCAAGTTTAATGTTCATATGCTGTGATCTTGGGCTGCAGGGTGGGGTGTAAAAGTGCACTGATTAATATGAATTATGATATTTTCTCTTTATTTTACAAATGAGAATGTCTAGATTGCTACCTTTGGCTTAAGCTGTAACCAGGTGTTTTCTGGGGCTTTAAAAATAAGACAAAATGATGAAAGCTATAAAAATGCTAAGCTTATTACAGCTGCAAAGATAGTACCTTGTTTTCCGTGGAATCCAGATGTCTGCAGCTGTATATTCTTTTCTGAGTGAAATTTACAAAGACTTCGTGCGGAGTACATTTCCATGCAGTCTAGCTGTCTACAGGTGGAAATAGTCAGAATTCTGAGTATTTTTTTTTTTTTTTTTTTGCTCTGTGCAATGCAAAATTATTTAAAGTTACAATGGCAAGCAGTTCAGTGAAAAAAATAAGTCTTAACTTACGGGAAGTGAATAACAAACAACAACCTTCTTAGCAACCTTAATACTTTAATGCAGTTAATAGAACACTGTACAATTTAGTTTTATTTAAAGATGGCCAGTGGACTTTTTCTTAGGGCTAAAAGTTCATGTTTTTTGAAAGCATACAAGCTGTTTTTGTATCTGGGAAGGAAAGAGAGATAAGAAAAGAACAGACAGCAATCCGTGTGAGAGCACAGGCTGTAGCATGCTGGCTAGCATGGTGAACTTAACTTTAGGTTACATAATGCCTGTAGGTACAGCCATCAATTTGGGGGCAGTTGTTCCCCTCTTGAGGTTTAAACTTCATGTTTTGAAAATGTGCATAGTTTTGGGTTTCCTCCAAGTTAATAGTGGACAGGGTGTTTTGTATTTAGTTTTTAAAGAGTTTTCACTAAAACAAAATATCTTGAAAAATGTGACACAGGTTCAAATAGAGATGAGAAGAAACAACTGCTACCCTGCCAAACATCAGTATATGCATGTATCTCAAAAGCTGGAAATAACATTCAAATACGCAATAGCTGGGAACAGTAGCTTTTTATCATGATGGCTATAATGTCCATATTATCCTTGAAAGTGAATGGGCTTACAGGTATAGATAAAAAGAAGAGAGTATTGAGTTATATTTTTTAAATGATCATCTTTATTAAATTATCACTTATGACATAATCATACATTTTTACAAATGAAAACAAACCATATTGACATAATCTTTGTTGCAAGCAATATGCATCACAAACCATATTGGCACAATTTTAGTTGCAAACATTATACGTAACTTATAATATACCCAGTCATTCAGTCAAACATTACATGGCTCATTTAACCCCTGCTTTGTTTTAAACTTCATTCCTCCCCTGTAGGTTTTGTTGCCACAATTCCCATTTTTCTATGTAATTTGCTCCAACCCTTTTCTAAAGATCCCAATTCCAGTTGTTTTATTTCTGTTACAATACTCACTACTTCTAGTACAGTTGATTTAGACTTTGTCTTCTATTTTGTAGTAATTGTTTTTTTGACAGCCACCATAACTATACTTGGCAAGTCCTTTGTATAGCTAGGCAATTACAGTTCACTACTGTAGCTCAGAAGAATCATTTCCTTAGATACACCAATTTGCTCACCCAGTATCTCTGATAGAATAGTTTGCAAGGAATCTTTGAAGTCTGCCAACTCATTACACTCCCAGAAAATATATTGCCAATTACCTCTTTCTTCCCCATCACACCTCCAACATTTGCTATCTACCTGATGAAGAAGTAAACATTTCCAAGCAACAATCTTAAATCTGGGAGACATGAATACACCCCGTTTGTTTCTTTGTGAATTGCTTGTCCGGTATTTCTTCCCAAGCCTTTTTTAACCTCCTTTGATTGATTCTTATATTTATCATGCAATATTTTATATGCTTTACTAAGTTTTCCTTTTTTAACAGCAGGTTCTATTAAAAACTCTACCAGAGTTGGTCTTTCACTTAGCATCTCCCTATTCCTTTCACTTTGCCTGTACTCTATCAATTATTGATAGGGAAGTCAGTTTTTAACCTGCAGTCCAAATAAATTATTGGCGCCTTCCCATTCTATTACCTTTCACTCTGTAGTTATTTGCTCTCAATACCTTGGTTCCTTTGCCAGTTTTCTCCAATAAATTCCAGCCCTCTCTTGCCTGTTGTCTGTATCCCTAGTTGCAGTCATCCGTATTGGCAGAGTCTCCTTTCTCCATTCCCGTGTTGGCTTTCTCCTACTTTATGAATATAGTAATCTGTATGATTATTGTTGTTCTCCTTAAAGATCTGCTTCCAAAATCCCAGTCTCTCCTTGTTTCTTGAGCTTCCCCCATTTCATCGTCATCCCTTTCCACTTTGAATTATAGGTTTCTGCTTGTGCTGTGTATAGGAGCCTTAACTGTGTAGCTATGAAATACCCTTTCAAATCGGGTAATCCCAATCCACCTTGTTCTATTGGAAGAATCATTTTATCCCACTTGACTCTTGCTGTCCTCCCCTCCCAGATAAAATCCTTCAGCTCTTTATCAATTGCTATTCACACCTTTTCCTCTGGTTGATAAAAATATGCCTGACCAATGCATAAAACTAAAGGGACTAAAAATATTTTAACTGCTTGTGTCATACTATCCATATAACGGAGCTTCCAATTTCTCAGTTTTTGTGTTATCTTTTGTTCACTTTCTTCCCACATATCCTTTGTTGCCACACCAGAATAATTTTTTAATCCGTACTTCATTTTATCATGTCCCTATAAATATTGATATTGCTGAACCAATGTATGTGTGGATACATAATTTACAACTATTGCCTTTGTTTTTAGGTTCATTAATTGTGTATTCCGAAAAGGTTTGAAAGTATCTGAAAATGTTCCACAATACTGAAATGTCCTTTTCTGGTTTTATCAGGTATAAAATATCATCTGCAAATGGAGCCAGCTTTTCTCGACTACCATGTCAATTATATCCTTGAATTTCTGAGTCCCTTATTTTCTTTCCCAGTGGTTCTAAATATAATGCAAATAATAAAGGGGAAAGAGGATATCCCTGCCTGGTTCTTCTATTCAAACAGAGATTGTCAGAGAGGAACCCACCCACTTTAATTTTCGCCTACGATCCCTCATATGTCCTACTATTCAACCTTATAATTTTATCAGAGAATGCAAATGCCTCCATTGCCCTTCTCATAAAGTTTCAGCTTACTCTGTCAAATGCCTTCTATGCATCAAGACCCATCAACAGCAATAGTATTTTCTTACATTCTGCTTCCCTGTGGATCATCAGTGTTCTGTGATAATGCTGTCAAATGTTTGCCTCCCCTCCACAAAACCACATTGGTCCATATCTATCAGTGTTGGCATCACGTTTGCCATTCTTTTAGTCATTACAGACATTAAATACATTATAATCTTGGTTTAGTATTGAAATGGGCCTGTATGAAGCTAGATCTGGTGGGACTTTACCCTCTTTAAGTGTTACTGCTACCATTGCTTTCTTCCAGGATGTTGGTACTTCTACTGTTAAACAAAACCTTCCTGATATTTATCAGTGTTTTCCCTACTAGCTTTCAAACTTCCACAGGAATACTATCTGTTCCTGGGAACTTTCCTGTGCATTGGTTATACATCACCATTTTTACCTCATCTCCTCCTATCCTAACTGTTAGTAACTGAGCCTCATCTACCTCTAACTTTGACATATTTAATTCTTCCATAAATATTTCTATTTCTACCTTTTCTTGATTTTTCCGTATTTCTCTGCTTTATACAGACTTCCATAGTATTTCAGAAATTGTAATACCTCTTGTTATCTTTCTTGTTGCTTGGTGACACCCCTTTCTGCTTTTGGTTGGCTATTACTGTGCTAAATGTTTATGTGCTCTAGAGTTATTATCAAAAAACAGTTGCTTAACAGCAATCTTTCTAAACTCGTGCATATTATGGAGGCAATCCCTTATTTTCTGTTTAGCATTCTGTAGTTGCTCTTCCTCTTGTTCTGTGAGATTCTCCTTGCAGTACTTTACCTCTAAATAATTTTTGTTACTTCTTAACCATATCTCCCTTTCTTTTATTTCCATCCTAGTTTTAAACTCCACTTTAATTTTATCCCACTCCCTAGCTATATTTTCTGAAGAAATTTCCATCTTCTGTAATAGCAACTGAATAATCTCCAGTACCCATTCCTTAAATTCCTCTTTTTAACAGATAGGTGGGAAAGTGGCAACATTGTCTCGTTTTTATTTCATTACCCTGTGTTTTTTTTTTTTTTTAGTTATTATTGGCTCATGATCTGAAATGGTTATTGGGTGTGTATCAAGACTTTCAGTTAAATGCAGATGTTCCTGTAAAATATAAATTCTGTCTAGCCTAGCCCAGTTTTTGTATCTTTGGGTGTAATATGTAAATTCACTCCAAATTCCTAGTACTGAATTCATATCTTCCATGCCAAATATTTTCATATTTTTTTTTCAAAAATCTACAATCGTTTCCTATGCCCCCCCCCCCCCCGAGACATTGTCACTGGTGCAAATAAAATTCCAGTCCCCTCCAACAAAATATATTCCTTGCTGAATGCTGATTATTTCTCCCAGAATTTTGTTGAGCTCCATTGTGGCATTTTTAGGTGGGGTATAAAATACATGTCATTGTAATTCTCCCTTGCCAGTAAACCCTTAGTAATCGAAATCTACCATTATTTTTCATCCTCTTCTATCACCATTGGAGCTCCTCTTGCAATTAATATAAGTACTATTCTTTTTCTTTGTCCCAGGTATTCTGCTGAAAAGCCATCCTGAAAAACCTTTCTTTGTCAAACTCGTATGTTCATTTCTTTCCAAGTGTCTCTCCTGTAGCATAGCTATTTGCACTCTACATTTTTAGTATAGTTCAATAAGCTCTTTTTTGTATTTGTTTTTGAGACCATTGATACTGAAATACATTACAGAAAGATCAGTGTATTAAAAAGTTATTATTCCCACCTTTTATGTGTAACAGCTTTTTTAAGTTTCTAGTTCCAGCTTTTGAGTTACATGCATATACAGTGTTTGGGAGGTTGATCTTTTGTAGAGTTGTTTCTTGTCATATCCATTTGAGACTATGTCATATCTTACAAATCTTTTTGTTTTATTGAAAGCCCTCAAAAAACAAACAAACAAAAAACACTCCCAATACCCCCTAAAACCTGTTTACTTAATACTAACACACAACACTAACACAGAAAGCTATGCGCATCTTCAAATATTGAAGTCTTATCCTCCTAACAGCAACACGTGTTCCAAACAGACAGCCATACTGGCAAACTTCAGTTAACCTAAAAGAATGGTTATCTATGCTAAGACACATGGACTGCCAGTGCTGTCTGGTTTTGTCTTATCTTTACAGCCCTCCCAGCTGGAAAAACACATGAATGCTTTCAGTAAACATCATCTCCTTGCCATTTCTTTTTATCAGATGGTCTCCATGGAGGCACGAGGACCGGATACAGAATTGCTACTAAGTGTACATTTATTCGCTAGAAACAAATCTTTATTATATTTAATATTCTTTTTATTTTACTTGCTTTCTCTTAAAACATGTTACTAGATCAAGCTGAGGGCCTTAATCCAGCCCATTCCCCTATGCATTAATGAGAAAAGGTACATCAATTTTCCTTTTGTCATGCTCTTTTGACCAGACTTTTCTTATGTTTTTACATTGTAGTACATGCATTTCTTAACGCTGAATAAGGAGAGAGAGAAAAAAATCAGGAGCACCTGTTTACATTAGTATCCCCATTACAGTTAAAATAACTGAGAAAACTTTACTTTATAGCATTCTAAGAAAATCGTGCACTTTAAAAGTATTATTTTTAAGAAAAAAAATGTTTTACTTAGATGTTCATTGTGCATACAGCTGCAGTCATAACAGATGGGGTTCTCCTGCCGTCAGGCGGGTCCTCGGTCGGCCGAATTCCAAAATCTAGGTCCGGCGTCGGTTGTCGTCACTTCTTCCCTGACGTCAGTGCGACAGGGGTATAAAAGAACCAGCCGACGCCATTTTCTTCAGTCTTTCTTGCCGCGCGGTGCCCGAAGCAGAAGCAGTTCGCAAGTGCCGGTCGGCCAGCTCCCCGTTGGGGAAACTTTTTCTTGCCTCAGACCAATGTCAGACAAAGTTAATAATTGTATTTCTTGTGGGAAGCAAATACCGCATAAGGATTTCCATTCCCTCTGTATACCTTGTTTAGGCACAGACCACGACGTCTCAGTCTGTCGCTTTTGTGCTACATTCAACAAACGCACTATTAAGCGTCGGGTGGAGTTCGCCCAGCATTATTTTGGGAAAGCATTTAACTATACTATGTCGTCGGATACTCCGACTCCGGTTTTGTCTAAAAAACGCAAAGACAAGGACCGACACTCGAGGTCCGCGGCCTCTACCGACACCACGCCAAAGCCGACTACACGTCGTCCGGTTCTCAGCGAGGCGCCTACGCAGCCCCTGATTACCGATGACACATCTTTGGCGGTGTCTCCTGTACCCGAGGTTGCAGGCTCCTCGGCCCACACCCTGACTACAGATACCGAAGCCACGCTTGGCGTTGAAACACAGAATGTGGACAGGTCCACCTCCACTCAAGGTGTCTTCAGACCTTCCTCTTCTTTCTCCATCAAGGCTTTCACCAAGTCTAAAGCTACCATGCACCCTAAGAGACCAGCTACACAGGGCCCATCTCCAGGCCCCATGCCTAAGAAACAGATGCTTAAAATGGCTGAGGATTTAATTACTCTAATCAGAGGTTCTCAGCCACTTCCGGACAAAAGACCCAGAGTGGAGGAAGATTCCCCCTCCTCTGATCAGGGCTCCATTATTTCGGAGCACTTTGATTATCAGGGACAGTCTTACTCCCCTTTTGAAGATTCTGATGCAGAGGAATCTATTCCTTCTGTATCCCCCCCCTGAGGATTACTCATTTGGTGAAACTCTGCATACCTTAAGGGAACACTTCCACTGGGAAGGCCAGGATTATTCAGATTCCAAGAAAAGGCTCAGGGAATTTCTTTTGTTACCCCAGCACAGGCCTCTGGCTATTCCTCCTGTCCTGGACATCCTAGATGATGCTTACTCGGATGCCTGCCTTAACCCGGACTCTCTTCCTCCATCTCCAGTTAAGCCTGACAGGTACTACAGGGTTCCTGACGCACACCAATTTCTATACAAAAGCCATGCTGCTGACCTAGAAACCATCTCACAGGGGCCCAAGGGAGTTAAGGCCTCCAATGCCAAAAACCCATTGTCTTCTGAGAGAGATTCCAGATCCTTAGAAAGGTGGGGAAAAAAGGTATATACCTCGGCTACCTTATCCATGAGGGCCTTAAACTGTCAGTTTCATATGCTAAAATACCAACAGTTTCTGTTATCTCAATTGAAAAGTAAAATGTCACAACCTGAACAACCAGACATGAAGGAGTTGCATGATTTGATGCATAGTGCAGAACAAGTGGGTAAACATACCTTACAATGTGGTTTTGATGCTCTAGAGGCCTCATGCAGAGCTGCTGTTACAGGCTCAGTCATACATAGGCATGCCTGGCTCAAGGAACAAGCCTTGCCTGATCATGTCAAAGCTAAATTACTAGATGCCCCTCTTCAAAAGGATGTACTATTTGGGGCAAATGCTGAGGAAGTGTTACTGAAAATGGAGGAAAAGGCTAAATCAATGCAAACTGTGAAAGAGTTTCTGCAGGTTCAACCCCCACGTTTTAGTAGAAATTGGCCTCCCAAAAACTGGTCCTTTCCTGCCAGAGACAGACCCCAAAGAGGCAGATACAGACACCCGAGGGGTAGAGGGCACACACAAGGCTCGTACAGAGGCAGACAATGGCAAGCTCCTACACAAAGAGGTGGTGAGGACGACTCGCAATCTTTCAGAAAGCAAAACCAATGACTTTCCCCTTTGCATGCCAACCATGTCTCAAATGGCAGCCCCCTTAGGAGGAAAGCTGGCACTATTCTCAAAAAATTGGCATATTGTCACAAAGGACAAATGGATCCTGAACATTATAAACAGAGGCTACAAATTCCATTTTCATACCCTTCCAAAAATGAAAGGCATGCCAAACCTGCCACACAATCAAAGGGCAGAGGCACAAAAGCAAATTTCAGATCTTATAAACATGAAAGCTATTCAAGAGGTACCTATGCACGAACAAGGTCAAGGTTTTTATTCCAGGCTATTTCTGGTACCAAGGAAGGGAAAAGATTGGAGACCTATTTTGGACCTGTCCATCCTAAACACATTTCTACTCGTACCAAAATTCAGGATGCTCACTCTACAGCAACTTCTTCCCATGCTGGGCAAGGAGCCTTGGCTGGTAACATTGGACCTCAAGGAGGCATACCTGCATGTCCCAATCAGACAAAATTGCAGAAGATACCTCAGATTTCTTGCAGGTTCAACCCATTATCAATTCTCTGCATTGCCCTTTGGTTTATCTACTGCGCCCAGAGTATTCACGAAATGCCTGGCATCAGTAATTGCCTACTGCAGACTTCAAGGGATACAAATATACCCTTATTTGGACGACTGCCTGATCCAAGCGGACAGCAAGCACACTCTTCTGAAACATCTGGCTTATGTAATAATGTTATTAAACTCTCTAGGATACACAGTCAACAAAGAGAAATCAAGACTAATACCCTTTCGGAAGATAATTTTCCTGGGTGCCAATTTGGACACAAACACCCAGATGGCCTACCTCACTACAGAGAAACAGGGACAACTAATTCAATATTTCAGAACACTGGCAAATTGCACCAGGCTGACTGCAAGGAAAATCCTGCAGGCTCTGGGATTCATGGCATCTTGCATCTTACTAATCCCATGTGCAAAGCTGCATATGAGAAAACTACAATGGTACCTAAAAAAACATATGGTCTCAACACAGCCACAGTTTGGAAACAATAATACCACTAATTCCATGTCTGCGAAAGGAATTTCTGTGGTGGGCTCAAGCATGCCAAACAAACACAGGTCTTCCATTCAGCAATCCTCAAGCAAATCAAGTCATTACAACAGACGCCTCGGACTATGCCTGGGGGGCGCACATGACCGACCGGTGCATTCAGGGCAAATGGACCCAAAAAGAAAAGCACCTTCACATCAATCAAAAAGAAATGCTAGCAGTGATAAATGCTATTACAGCTTTCAAGGACCTTCTTCAACCAGGTCAGCTATTGATAAGAACAGACAACACCACAGTTATATGGTACATAAACAAGCAAGGAGGAACACATTCTTATCCCCTATGCAGACTGGCCATGTCACTTTGGAACATGGCCATGGACTTACAAATGGAACTACAAGCACATTACTTGCCAGGCAAGGAAAACACGCTGGCAGACAACCTAAGCAGGAATATGACAGATCCACACGAATGGAAGTTGCATCCAAAAGTTTTTACAGAAATAATCCAAGAATGGGGAAGGCCAGACATAGATCTCTTTGCCTCCCACAAAAATCATCAATTGGCAAAATTCTGCTCAAGGATCTTCCATCCAAAGGCCTGGAGAGTGGACGCTCTCTCTTTCAGTTGGACATCAATGACAGTTTATGCCTTCCCACCTCTTCCTCTGCTGCCCAGAGTCCTATTGAAGACCAGAGCAGACAGACCACAGATGATCCTCATTGCTCCGGACTGGCCACGGCAACACTGGTACCCACTCCTGAGGAGCCTGACACATTCCCCACCATGGACCCTGCTTCTAATGCCTCTTCTTCTGACTCAGCACATCTTCAAAACTCTTCACAGTCAGCTGAAAACACTCAATCTAGCCGCATGGAAGATTCCTTAGCATCGCAGCAGGCCCTGCTCTCCAAGGAGGTGCAGGATGTCATTTTGGAGGCCAGAAGGCCATCAACTAGAAAAGCTTACTCTGCAAAATGGAAACGTTTTTGTGTTTGGAATGAGAAAAAGGGGCCAGTGCCCTGGAAAACTGAATTTACCTCAAATACTACAATATTTGGCTGAGCTGCTAAGCAGTGGACTTTCGTTCTCCTCCATCAAAATCCAAAATCCATGCCTCAGCCATTTCTGCAGAATACAACACTGATCCACCTTTATTCTCTCACCCTCTATTAAGACAGTTCCTCAGAGGGGCTAAGAATTTAAGACCTCCAAGGAAACAACCAATACCTGCTTGGGATCTTAATTTCATTCTGGAAAAACTGACTTTGCCTCCGTTTGAACCAGCTGCCTCATCAGGTTTACAATATTTGTCCTGGAAAACAGCTTTCCTACTGGCTATCACTTCAGCTCGTAGAGTTTCAGAACTACAGACTCTTATGGCTGTCCAGCCTTTTATCATCTTCCATCAGGACAGAGTTTCATTACGTACCAACCCGTCCTTTATGCCTAAAGTGGTATCCAGGGTAGCTTTAAATCAGGCCATACATTTACCAACTTTTTATCCTAATCCTCAAAACAAAGGGGAGAGATTACTGCATTCCTTGGACATCCACAGACAACTGCGTTATTATTTGGACAGAACAAAACCTTTCAGAAAATCAGAACAGCTTTTTGTGGCCTATGCGGTAGGAGCTCAAGGAAAGTCAATATCCAAACAGACAATCTCAAAATGGATAGCCCACTGCATACGCTTTTGCTATTCCTTTCATGGCAAAACTGTACCTACAGGAATTAGAACTCATTCTACCAGGGCCACATCCACCTCTGCAGCCTTCCTCAGAGGAGTTCCTACCAAGGATATTTTAGAAGCAGCCACTTGGAGTTCTGTGCATACCTTCTCTAAGCACTACAACCTACCATTATACTCCAAATCTAGAGCAGGCTTTGCCACTGCAGTCTTGCAGGGCATTTTGGCTCCTCCTAGCTCCACCTAGTGCCTACCACCCCTTTCTTAGCTTTGGGATTCTACCCATCTGTTATGACTGCAGCTCTATGCACAATGAACATAGTACAGTTTTGTACCTACCATAAATGTAGATGTTCGAGTGCTAATACAGCTGCAGTCCAGGTTTCCCTCCCTCCTTCCCCTCTAGGGGTCTTCTTTTATGGTGTATTTGCTTGCAGCTACTGGTCTTTGATTATATTGCATTGCATTATTACATAATTTTATGTATTGCCTTCTTCTGGGGGCACCTGACATCTGGGGCAAGAAAAACTGAAGAAAATGGCGTTGGCTGGTTCTTTTATACCCTTGTCGCATTGATGTCAGGAAAGAAGCGACGACAACTGACGCCGGACCTAGACTTTGGAATTCGGCCGACCGAGGACCCGCCTGACGGCAGGAGAACCCCATCTGTTATGACTGCAGCTGTATTAGCACTCTAACATCTACATTTATGGTAGGTACAAAACTGTACTTTAACTTTCTCTGTGCTCTTCCCCTCTCCTAAGTATTTTTCTGAACTTTAATGACAAGAAGTAGGGCATACGATTAAGAGGCCCCTGTAAGTTTAACAAAGTCAAAAGGTCCAGTATTTCCAGATTTTCTTGTTTCTGTCTTGTTTCACAAATATAATTATTGCTTTGTAATCCCGCATTTCTCAGTTTGCAAGTTACTGGTTTTATTCTTCTTCATCTCCATGTCTCAGATCCTCTCTCTGCTTCATTTCCAATGTACTGTTGATTCTTCTAGTCAGCTCTTCTACTTTTTTCCCCCTCTGTCAAACATTTTCCATTGAAACATTGGAAAAGGTTTCACTGGCACTGTGTCTCTCTGTGGTCTTTATTACCAAAGGAACAAGAAACAGGATATTCTGTTTCTCAGATAACTTTTTTTGGCAAACTTTTGTTTTTCCTCCTGAACTTATACTGCATCAAAAATGATTTTTTCCCTCCAGTAAAGAATATTTTGAAGATAGCTGGGTACAGCAGTTTGAATCTCACCCCTGATTCTCAACATTCCCTGAATAATGGAATACATTTACTCCTCTTCTGTCTGGTGTATTGTGAGTAATCATTCTCTGCAAACACTCTTCTGTCTTCCACTTTTAGTACTTTGTCCTGCCACAGTTTATTTCAGAATCAACTCCTTCTACTGGTAGGATTGCATCTTTGCTATTAAAGGTCTAGGTTACTTTCTCATAGCCAAGTGTTTAGAGTATATACATGATGTGCCATTTCATTTAACAGCTAATACTGTTGAATGCCAGCCCAGTTGCTTATTTGTGCTTTCATAAAATAAATAGTCTGTTCCTTTCAGCTTCTCTGGTACAACAGAAAATCTCAGGTTTTCCCTACATGCTCTGTTCTCTTGTTATTTTTTGAAACATCTCTTCTTGAGCAGTCTTATATTCAGCCAGGCTTTTCTTCATTTTGACCTCAGCTTTTGCAGTTTTATCACCTTATTTGAGGCTTCTTCCAGTTTTTTCCAGCTTTTTTATTTGAGTCGATATACTCCATAAGTGTTTAATTCATTTTAATCCGGTCTGTGTGCAGTTGTCGTATACTTTCCTCTAGGTTACTGGAAGTCATTTCTGGAGCTTGCACTGCTTTTTGCTGAATAGGTACAGTACTATTCTCAAGTCATTTTTTCTTCACCTGTTGTAGCAGATTTTATTTCAGGTGCTCTGTATTTCTTTTTTCCTGGCATCCAGGCAGTGCACTTACTAGTCATTTACTGAAATTTACCCAAAAATATCAGTCCATTGGCTTTCTCTGCTGAGTTTCTGTTTTCACACTGGGAGAGTTAGAATTAAACTGTTACTTAACATGCAACCATCTTAGAAGTCAAATATTGATTTATATTCAGAAATGCCGAGTGCTAATAGCAATGCTGCAAGAGACACATTTGGAAAGAAATGAGCATGAATTTGACAAAGACAGGATTTCAGAATGGATGTTAAGCATAATAGGAAAAGAGAAAAAGGGTAGTAATGCTAATTTCTAAAGGGGGGTTCAGTAGTGATAGATGAGGGAAGATAAAGACAAAAATGGTAGATTTGTGGAAGTAAGGAGCTTTTGGCAAAGGAGGATGATTGCAATAGCTTGTTTGTTATATTCTACCGAAAAGTGCTGTTATGGAGCTTAAGAAAATGTAGAGAGAAACAATCCACTTTCAGCAAGAAATATTTATAGTTATGGATTGGAATTTGATTAGCAATAGTGTGGATGTATCAGGGGGATGTAAACGGGACAATGCAACAAAAGTGCGTAGATTTCTGAAGAAATTTATTAACATATTTGGTATGGAACATGTGAATTCAGTAGTAGGAGCTCTGACAGAATTTACATATTACTCCCCAAGGTACAATAATTGGGCTAGACCAGATAGAAATTATATTCTACAGAAACTTGCATTTAATTGAAAGCTGTGACACGCATCCAATAGTTATTTCTGATCATGCACCAATAAAAAGTAAGATAAAAATGCAGGGTAATAAAGTAAAAATAATAAGGTGTTGCTTTCCCATCTACCAGTTAAAAAGAGAGGACTTCAAGAAATGAATAGTGGAAATTATTTGAGAGTTATTAGGGAATGTAGAAATATTTTCAGAAGTTATAACTAGTGACTGTGATAAAATGAAAATGGAGTGAAAATGGGGCTGAAATAAAAGAGAAAGATTTGGTTAAGAAGTAATAGAAATTACTTTGAGGAGCTGACAAAGGTTAAAATATTGCAGTGTAAGGGGAATCGCTGAATAAGAGTAGGACCAAATGCAACTTGCTAAGGGGAAAATAGAGGTATCTGGACATTATGTGTGAGTTTAGAACAATTGCAGTTAAGCAACTATTTTTTGATAACTCCAGAGCACAAAAACTTTTAGAACAATGATTTGGGCAACAAAATGTTGAGAGTTGTCACCAAACTTGGGGACCCTTTAACAAGAAAAACAACCTGAGAGCCTTGAGAGGTTTTAGAGATATTCCAGAAATGTTGTTAAAATTTGTATAAAGCAGAGAAATGTGGAAATCAAGAACAAGTACAAATGGAAATATTTATGTAAGACTTAATTATGCCAAGGTTAGAGGTAGACCAGGCTCAACAACTAACAGTTAAAATATGAGGTGGTGAGATAAAAACAATAATGTATTGTCAATTTTCAGAAATGTCTGCAGGAACAGGTGGTATTCTTCTGTAAGTTTGGAAATTAGGAGGGAAGAAAATGATAAAGATCTGGAAGATTTTGTTTAACAGTATTTTAAAAGGAAGGGAACCACCAACATCTTGGAAGAAAGCTGTGGTGGCTGTGTTACCTAAAGATGGCAAAGACCCTCCAGACCTAGCTTTATATAGACTTAAATTTTAAACAATGATCATAAAGTGTTTATCCCTATACTAGATAAGAGTGGCACAGGTGTTACCAAAATTGATAGATATGGAACATTGCAGTTGTGTGGAGGAGATGCAAACATTTGACAACATTAGAGGAGAGATAAACATTTGACAGCATTAATATAACAATGATGATCCATAGGGAAGCTGAAAGTAAGAAAATACATCTGTTGTTGGTGGGTCTTGATATAGAGTAGGTTGGGATTTTATGAGTAGGGAGTTGGAAGGATTTGCTTTTCCTTGATACAATAATAAGGTTAATTAGAAGGACATAAGAAGGAAAAGAGGCAAGAATTAAAGTGAGAGGGGTCCTCTTTGATAAGCTGTGTTTGTAGAGAGGAACGGGACAGGGATGTCCTCTTTCCCCATTGGTCAAGAAAATAAGTAACACTGATATACAAGGATATAATTGGTATGGTAATCAAGAAAATTGGGCTTTATTTGCAGATGATTATTTTGTACCTGATAAATCCGGAAAAGGACATCTCAGTGCTATGGACCATTTTGAGACAGTTTTAAGTCTTTTTGGAATATAAAGTTAATGAAGAAAAAACAAAGGCTATAACCGTAAATTATGTACCCAGACATGAATTGGTCCAGCAGTACCCATATTTATGAGGATATGGTAAGATGAAGTATTTAAGGAGTATGGATTAAAAAGGCTTCTTTTATGGCAGCTAATGGTATGTGAGAAGAGACTAAAATGATAGCACAGAAATTGAAAAACTGGAAGCTCTTATTTGTGGATGTAAATAGTAAGATACAAGCAGCAAAAATATTTTTAGTCCCTTTAGTCTTTTATACGAGTCAGGCAGACTTTTATCAACCCAAGGACAAGTTATGGACAATAATTAGTAAAGACTTGGAGTTTATCTGTGAGGGAAAGAGTGCAAGAGTTTAGTGGGATAAATTGATCCTTCCAATAGAACAAGGTGGTTTAGATTAACTGATTTGAAGGGATATTTTAGAACTATGCAGTTAAGGTTCGTATACCTAACACAAGCCGAAGATTATAGTTCGAAGTGGAAAGGGATGATGATGATGATGATGAAGTGAGGGGGAAGTTCAAGAAAGAGAGAGAGTGGAATTATGGAAGCAGATTCTTATAAATAGTAATAACAACCATACATAATATTATATTCATAAAGAAGCTGAAGGTATTCTAAGAACTAAGCCAATATGAGAATGGAGAAAGGCGATTTTGCCAATAGGGACTGCAAGTAGGGGTACAGAAAACAGGCAAGAGGGTACAGCAGTTTATGGACAAATCTGGCAAAAGAACCAAGATATTGGGAGCAAATAACTCGAGCAAGAAAGGTAGTAAAGTGGGATGAGGCCAAGAAGACATCTGGATTGTAGGCTAGAGATTGCCATCCGTACCAGAGCTTAATCTCAAGAGTACAGGCACAAAAAATGTTGTTCAGTGCCTCACCAAAGTTCAGTCAGATGAAGTGAAATCGAAAATCCAAAAGTCACAAAAGACTGAACACTGCTGGAGTCAAACACCTTCTGTTTATTTAAAACACCAAACACATAAAAGACATAAAAGATGAGCGCAAGAGTACAGGCAAAGAGAAAAGGATCGGGGAATTTTATGTTACAGACCTGCTCTGGTAGAGTTTTTAGCTGAATCTAGAACAGATGCTGCTGTTAAAAAAGGAATAATTAGTATGGCATTTAAAATATTGCATGGTAACTATAAGAATCAATCGGGGGTGATTAGAAAAATTTGGGAAGGGAGACTGGAAAATCAATTTACAAGAAAACAATGTGAGGACATATTTATGGCTTCCAGGTATGTAGCCAAGTCCAGAAGATTTAGGATCTTTTTTTGGAAGTGTTTGCTTAAAGCCGCGGTGGTGCAGTGGTAGCGTTGTTGCCTCGCAGCAAGAGGTTCTCCGTTCGATTCTCAGCTGGAAAGCCTTCTGTGTGGAGTCTGCATGTCCTCCCCGCAGTTGAGTAGCATTAGAAAGACATGCGTAGCTAGGGCGTGCCTTCGTTGAAGGTTGGGTGTCGAGCTGGCACCTCGGCACACGTAAAAAATCTCCTGCCAATCATTAGCGGACCGGAGTTCCGCTGCGTCGACCCCTAACTGGGAAAAGCCAAAAGAAGAACATTTGGAAGTGTTTGCTTAGGTATTTTTTATACCCCAAGCAGATTTTAAAGATTTTTTTTTCTCAGGTAGATAGCAAATATTGGAAGTGTTATTGAGAAAAAAGAAGTAACCAGGGACATATGTTTTGGGAGTGTAATGAGTTGGCAGATTTTAAAAATTCCCCACAGAGTACTCTGTCAGAAAGATTGGGTAAGCAAAGTAAGGAAATTATTATTTTGAGCTGGAATATAGGGTCTGAATAGCCTAGACATAATATGGCCTTATTAAGTTTAATTCTGTTGCCTGCCAAAAAAGCAGTTACTAGAAAATGGAAATCCGATTCTACACTAACTTTATTTGAGGTATTGAACTGGAAGAGGGAAGGAGCAAATTACATAGAAGTAAATGGAAATTGTGGGAACAATGCATATATAATAATAATCAGTAGAAGGAAAAGTGGGGTTTAATGGAAAGCAAGAATTCAGCAATATTTGTAATGTTGGACTGATGATAGTAGCAAAGAAAATATTTGTGATGCGTATTGTATTTAAATGGAAACATGTTAAAATGGTTACTGTTAATATACGTTTGCCTGTGTCTTGAGTGATAATTTAGTAAAGATGTTTAAAAAAAATTCAACACCAAGATGTCCTTTTGTGGATTTATAGAGTACAAAATAATATTGTCTGCAAGAAAACAAACTTTTCGTGATTACCATACCACTTATGGCTGTGAATTTGAGTCTCTTGTTTTCTTTGCCAATTGCTCTAAATTTAAAGAAAATAACAAAGGGGAAAGAGGTCACCCCTGCCTTCTGACTCTGTTCAAAGACAGCTTGTCGGAGAGGAACCTTCCACTTAATTCTTGTCTTCGAGACTTCATAAAGTGCCCTAATTAATCCTCTCGTATAAGGAAGCACAAATGCTACCATTGCCTTCCTCAGAAAATTCCATCCGACTATCAAATGGCTTGTCTGCATCAAGACTTACTGACAATAGTGGTGTGTTGTTGCTCGCTACTTTCCTCTCGACCATTATTGTTTTATCATTGTTGTCAAATGTTTGCATCCTTTCCACAAAACCACATTGATCATATCTACCAATTTTTCTTTGCTAGTATAGAGATAAGCACTTTATAATCATTGTTTAAAATTAACATGGGTGTATATATGAAGCTGGGTCTGAAAGTTCTTTACCCTGTTAGCCACCGCAGCTTTTTTTCCAAGATGCTGGTACTCCCCCCCCCCCCTTTTTTTTTTAATCGTTAAACAAAACATCATCACATTCTTCCCTCCCAGCTTGCCTGATCTGTCATTTTTAAGATCTCTTTTATTGACAGTATCTGTGCAGCTGCAGCATGGTTTCTTTGTACACTTTTGTAAGCTACTATAAGCTGAATGTAATCTCAGGGACTAGAGCAATCTACAGGGCTGCCATTTGTCATGGTGCCACCCAGAAGGAGAAGGTAGGAATTCTGTCCAGCTGCTGAAGTGAAAGGAGTGGAGCTTGTAAAACACAAGTTTTTTTATGTACTTGATCCATACTCATCCAGTTCTGCAGCTCTTCCTACCATCCCCCATCCTAGTACAAATTATCCTAGTGGAGAGATCTGGAGTAATGGCCCTGTACGTATATATGTATGCATACATGCTGCTGTTCTTAGCTCTGTAACAGGGCAAAACTGGTATGGAGAAAGTGGGAGTTGAGGAGCATTGTGGTAGATCAGGGAGGAGTTTTGAGTCTGGTAGAGTTTTAAGAATGCAGAGCAGCAAGCTGCCTGTGACTAACTGTCCTATTGTAATGTAAAAGATGTGGATTTTGAAGATCGGAAAGGCCGAAAGACAACAACAACAACATATAGGGGTAAATACATAGTTTTTTTGAATATTGTTCCTGAAGCTTTCATTTGTACTTGAGCCTCTAAAACTCGTGCTTGATTTACTCGGTATAATTTTTGGTTTTGTAACTGGTGCTTTTCTGTCAAGGCCTGGCTGAAAATGGATCCTGCCCAGTCAGACTATTCCAGGCAACAAGCAAGATAGATAAGTAAGTAAACTTAACTAAAGACAGATAACAGTAGACATCCAGGTTTTAGTTATTAAGCTTTCTGCTCAGTTTATGAGGGCCTTTTTAGAGACTTTGGAGTATGTATTTTTTAACCTCTTTTTGCTTTGCACTTTGCCTCATCTCTGGGTTTCATTTAGCCTGCTATCTTCCAAAACACCAAACATTATTTCCATTGAATGCTGATTATGATGCCTGCTACCCTTTTTCCTGGGAGGTAGGAGGGATGTGAGCCAGGGGTGTAAATAGTTTTTTTTCAGTGTGTTCTAAAATCTAATCGTATGTGTATATGTCTGACAAAAGCTGTATATATGTTCTCACAGTATTGTGTGTGTGTGTGTGTGACCTCATTCAGACACTTGCACACATTGACACTGTCTTTGACAAGCTGTCTTTCAAAAGTAACATACATGCTTGTTGACACATGCATGCATGGATGTACCTATGAGCTGACACACACACAAATGTGTGCACACACACACACACACACTCCCTGCATATTTGTCTACTGGCATACTGGAGAAATGCCACTTGACCAACAGAATGTCTTTGGGTTGTGGAGGAGACCAAAACACCTGGCTAAAGCTCAGAAAACAGGATAGGCTTAGACATTTCACATAGAGTCAACCAAAAAAAAGGGCTGTGAGATTGCTGTGGATATGCTTTGTACCACTGTGGATATGCTTTGTACCAGTAATGTGCTGCTTTCCTCTAGGCCATGAAAGACTGACACTTATTCTGTATAGTGCTGATACCTGACTGTGATGGAAAGTGAGAACATTTGTGACTAGCTTGTTATGCTTGCACACATACATGCACAAACCATAATAATGATTATTTTACACTGGTTATAGGAAATACATTACATTATGTGACATTGTTCCTGCAAAGTAATTTCAGTGGCTGTTTGACTGTGATAAAACAACAGAAGAGTGAAGTCACTTCTGTGCATAGCCTGCATGTTCGTCAATCACAACCAGTGTACTTAATGTGTATATGCTTCTTTGATGTTTTAACGTAAAGTTAAGCATTAAGTTAAACATTTAAAGAAGTAAAGAATTAGATCCACTTAGGGTAAATGCTCCTAGTAAACAGCAAAAAAGAATAATACCAAAAATAGTAACTAGGAGCAAAGCAATGAAGGGTCGAAACACTTCTGTTACAAGTCGCATAGATCCAAAAATAGCCAAAGTCAGTCCATAATATTTCCAGTAAAATCAGTTTATTGGCGTGCACATAGAATAACGTGGTTAGCGCTTTCGCTTACAGCTTCATCAGACCAATAACATACACCCCTTGAAACGTTTAAATATAACAGAAGGCGGGAACCAACGTTTGAGTATTAAAAAATTTTTAAAGACATATTACAGGAATTTTAGAACATTAAAACCTTATAAATCAGATATTCAACTAAGCAATCCATAACATAGGTTATAGAACTATATTTCAAGAATCAAGTAAAACACCTTGTAGCATAAGTATAATAACATATAGAAAGTACACACATCAAATCATCGAAGACTTTCTGGGTAGACTGTACAGCAGAACATTTAATTTCCTACACTAAAAATTAAATAAAATGGACATTACTATTTTTGGTATTAAGTTAAACATTGTTCTAGTTTGTTGTGTGAAGCACATTAGAGTACTTTGTTGTGGCTGCTGTTTATGTGAAACAAAAATGAAATTCATTACAGTAGCCCTAACCCAGACACACTTTCATACAGACCCCCCATGGTGCCACTACCTACAGACATCAGACACTGTTTGTAGTGTTACTGTGGCCATCACCTTCTTCTAGTCAAAGGTTTGTGGCTTTCTGCTTAGTCACACCCACCATGCTCCAGACAGGCTTCAAAGACTGCCTAATTTGTTGTCTAGATTGTGGGTGAGATGTAGCAGAAAGCCCAGAAACTAAACAGTGTGCAATGCTTTCTTTATACAACACTACAGTCGCTGCTTCTTTCAACAGGAGCAGTGTGGTAAGAGCATAAAATAAATAAATGGTGGGAAAGGACCCATGGCTGAGTGAAGCTCTAGGCAGTCACCTAGCTTACCTAGTTTGGCCTTGCTTCCAAGTTATGTAAAGTATGCAACATTCATAGTACTGGAGGATGCTGCATTAAAAAAAAAAATTCAATTTACTTTTTTTAACCTCCATGTGGCAGTTGTATGTGAGCTGTGCTGTACATAACTTATGCTTGTCAATGTCTATGTTCATATTGCATTATCTTTTGCCATAATAGACCAAATCCTTCTAAGACAGTGCGGAGTACGTTGTCCAGGACTTGTTGTTAACATCAGTGAAAAAAATAAGTTTGCATATCTGCTGTTTAGCTGTCACTGACTACAGCCTTTGCTGAGCTTAAAAAGTTAGTTGGGGAATCCCTTTGGTGTTATGGTCAAGGGAGACTGCCCTTAGGTTAGCTTTGCAGAAGGTTTGCGCAGGAGACTCTCTTCTGTTTGCTCCAGCAGTTGTAGTTGTGTGAAGTGAGATTAGAGGTTTATGACCGGATCTTTGATTATAACCAGTTTAGGTTTTCTGTATGTAGATGTCAAGAAATTCACCTTATGAGCAAGCAGAACTTGAGAGTTGAAACTTAAAAGGTCATTTAATTAAAAATAAATTGCTTTTCACTGGGGTGATCAAATTGTAGTTCTCTGTAGTATGTGGTGTGGAGCTTTAGCTGCCTGATGTGCTTCTAATTATAGAGGAAAAATGTGTAGGAGAGTTGAGTATTTTACAGCTGGCCAAAAGTGAAGCAAGTGTACCTTTGAACCTGTAAATAGCTGTAATACACTTGGTGCTGCCACACACGCAAAAAGAAATGTAGCAATCTGAAGTGTTTTACAGCTTTTAAAAGGTGTTTCTCCTAGCTGCTGTTCTGCGGTGGCCACTGTTTAGTACATTGATATGAGACTAAAGTTTAACAGCACTGAAAGGTATTTAACAAAGCCTTGCAAAGCACCTTTTTTGTCAGAAAGGTGCTTCACAGAGTTGTCTTTTTCCCAAATTTGAAGTGCAGTCACAATGTTTCATGTATTATATGAAGGTTAAGGTCACTTACTGTATAGCTGGATTTGTGAATAAAAATCTGGCTACAGAATTATCCTACCCTCTCTCTCCCTGCCTTCTGTATGTTATCATTCACTTTGTTAGAATAATAATGCCTGTGACATCCTTTGTTTTTGTAGCCAGAGCTTTGCTCATGGATAAAGCATTATGTTGTGTACCCACAGCTTTAGTTTTCTTCAATGCAAACTGTGAGGAATACTCCTGTTTTGTCTTTAACATGGAAACACCCCTAAGGGAACATAAACTAAGTTGCAGTTTCAAAGTTGAGTCCTCTTTACACCTCCTGTGTGAGCGATCTATTTTGAGAATCTTGAAAGAGCACTAGGACAGGAGTACCTTTTTATTGGCTTCTGCTAAATTGCTTGTAGAATCAAATCTCCCTTGGAGATCAGTGATGGACGTTGCACTCTGATAAAAACTTTGGATACAAAATGCACTGTTTGGTAGGGTGTGGTTATGTGTCTGTGTGTGTTTGTATGTGTTGGATGGACAGGGGTACAGTTTTGTCTGATTGATTTATGTTTTTAGGATTTGGTTATTTGCAGACTATATATCTGTCTGGTTATATGGTCGGTCTGTTGCCTTCCAGGTATCTTAATGGTGATCCTTTTAACTTGTCAGTGTCAGGTGTAAAACTTGGGATGTAGACTGCACAGTAGCAATCCATCCTCTTAACTTTCTGCAGTACTTTTGCATTCCAGTTTTTCATAGATTGTTACCAGGATAACAACCTGGGGGCCTTTCTAAGCCTAGCCAAGTTTTCCCAAAAGAATAATGATCTGTACCTAAACAGGACATTGAGGGTCAGGGGCCAGGTATTTTTAAGCTACCTATGTCCATAAGGGACATGGGTGCCAGGTCTGGTGTAAATTTCCTTTTCCCCATCCACTGGTCTAGGTTGCACTTAAACTGGGTAATAGACAAACCGAGCTTCACATGGATGGGATGGCTTGTAAGCCAGGCATAGATCTCTTTTCTATTTTTATCAATGACCTGAAAACATCACTACCCCAAACCACCTGTATTCAATATGCTGATGACTCAACATTAATCTGCACCGCAGCATCTACTGCTGAACTCCAGTCTAACACACAAAAAAATGTTTACCTTGGTTGAAAACTGGTTCTCCAAACGCTGTCTCCTCCTTAACCCCAAAAAAAACAAACTTTTACTATTCAACCCTACCCAGAAGTCTCCCTCCATAGATTTCACAGTTATATCAAACAACGGCACTGTAATAGCACCTGACACAACTACCAAACTATTAGGTGTAACAATTGACCATAATCTCAACTTTGACACTCACATTAACCTTACCATCAAATCAGTGAATAGAAAACTTGGTTCCCTCTATAGGCTAAAACCCTTCCTTACACCTACAGCAAGGACTACTATTGCCCAAACGCACCTACTATCCACCCTTCTCTACGCCTCCCCAATTTATACTAATCTATCCAAATACAATCTAAATAAGCTGGCCACATATTACAATAACATTGCTAGATTCACCACTGGATCCCCTTTCCATACTCACCACTGTCAAAACCTAAAACTAGGATGACTGGAACTCCAAACCAGATGCTCTTTAAACAATTAACTATCACCCACAAAATCTTGTGGCATCCTACAAATATTCCCATTCTCTCTGACCTGATCAACCCATATAAAAATCTCAGTACCCTACGCTCAGCAAATAAACTACTAGTTGCAACCCTTAAATCCAACAACAAATCTGGCAATTGTTTATTTACTAACTCTATTGGAAATTATTGGAATAAGCTTCCGAGTAAACTAACACCCCTCACATCTACTCCACTTTTCAAAAAGCAATTAAAAACCTTCCTTAACTCACAATGATTATGCCTATGTACTAATCTCAGCTGAATCTCACTTATCTCTCTTAACTTTTTCTAATTGTATTACGTTTCTGTGCTTAAACTGTTTGAATATAGTCCTGTATTGATCTTTGTAAATAGTTAGCTCTTTGCCTGCTATGTTTAATCTTTTCTCATGTAATTTAAACATAGGCCTATCTGTAAGGGTGTTTTTTTATGTACATTATTTGCTATATAACTAATGTGGAGCGTTTCTCCCCGGGCCTCTACTGAAAATGGACATATATCCAGTTAGACTAGCCCGGTCAACAAATGTAAAATAAATAAATAAATAAAAATAGATCACCCCTCTGCAATTTACGGGAGACTGAGTAGAGGGTATGTGCTTTAAGGCACTGTGCATAAGGCAGGTTTGTTATGCCTTGTATTTCTTTTGTAAAGAATATCTCTGGGGTTGCTGTAGTTGTTGCATATGCCTGGTCAGGTGCATACCAAAGGGAGAATTATACTCTGTGATTGGTCTGATAAGGGTGAAGTACAGTGAGATAATGACCTCTTTGGACCTAGGTGCCATGCCCTTACTTATAAGGTGTGCAACGTAAAAGGATTTCCTTACCACTGTGGCCATGTGGTGGTTGAAGATGAAGCAACTGTCTACTTGCGTACCCAGATGCCTGACCACTGGGTCTACTCATGGGGGTGTATTATCAGCATGGCAATTAGTTGGGATGGTTGACTTTCCAAAGGGACAGTTATACATTTCTTAGTATTGAGTTTAAGACCATGGCCTTGGCACCATTTGTTAGGCAGAGATAACCCTACAGACACTAGCATTCAAGAAGTTCCCTGTGGGATTCTGCTAGTGACTGACCTCTTGGTGGAGGTGGCCTCACCTATTTTGACCTCCTGGGTCCTATCAGTGAGCCAGGTGGCTAACCAGCAGATGATAAAAGGGTTTATACCTAAATTAGTGAGCTTGTCTATAATGTCTGAGTGGATTATTGTAACAAAATCCTTGGACGGGGCAAGGTAAGCTTTGTGCAGTCTTACCTTCATGTAGTGCTTTGGTGACCATCTCAGAAAAGTCCACCAGGTTTAATAGGTATGACCTTCCTTTAACAAAGCCAAACTGTGATGTGTTCAGTGTTTTATCATGTTCATAATGATTCTTTCCATGACCTTGCATATGAAGCTAGTAAGACTTGTGGACCAGTAGTTACCATATCAGTGTTTATACCACTTTTATGCAGGAGAATAACTGAGCCATCTTCCATTCCTTGGGCCCAAAACCTAACTGAAGACTCTATTTGAAAATTGATTCAAGTAGACCAGAGAGGTCATGTTTCATACTATTTATTAAACATTTATTATCGGGGCCCATGTATGCATTGTTTTTGGCCTTGGAAAATGCATTGATGACCTGTTCTCTAGTAATGGTTGGGGGATCGTGGTATGTGGTATTTCCTTTGGACTGTTGGGGGGGACTGGGGAGAGAAATATGAGCTGAATCTGTCAGCCAAAAGGTTGTCAATGGCCTCCGGGTTCAATGTGGGTTATACCATTTACAGTAAGTTCTGTGCATTGTTGTGCATTTTCCCTGAGATTACGGACATAACTGTAGAAAACTTTGTGGTGGTTCCAGACATAACTGTAGAAAACTTTGTGGTTGTCCTTTGACGCATTAATTAACCCTCTTAGCTGCATATTTAGATTAGTCAGGGGGCTTTTACTCTGCATGGTTTTGCTCCTCCTACTCTTGGCCAAGATTTTCTTCTTTTGTTGTACAACTAGTTGATATTGTGATTCCACCAGGGTGGCTTGTCTTTTGAGTTTGTCTTATTCTTAATAGGAGTGGGTACAGCTCGCCTCTACAGCTGTCAATATGGTTGTACTGAGATTTGGGGGTGCTTGGAATTTAGTCAAGGTGTTGCTTAGTAGAGAGAGGTTAGCCTTGTTATAGTTCCTAAAGGGTTTTGGTTTTGCTGGAGCCCTGGATTTAATTTTTATTTCAATTAATACTGCCTTATGGTCAGATCTGACGAGAGACTACATTACATTTGGTGAGGAACATTGCCCCCTCCCCCCCATGTTCCTGAGTACATGGTCGAGGATATTTGTAGCTCTGCTAGGAGAATGGACCAGTTGCTCCAGGATGTTGGTATTAAGAAAGTTTAGGAATTGCTGGCCTTGTGCATCAAAATTGGTGTAGGATCCCCGGTCTATAGAGGAGTAGTTGAGATTCCCCCATGAATATCGTATTGGGTTGAATGGTGCGGGACTCTAGTACATTGAGATAGGTAATATGGGTTTCCTGGGGCATGGAGGGAGGACCTGTGGGTTGCAAGGATATGGTATGACACTGTGCTTATGGTGCATTGCACATGTATGAGTTCCAGTGGGTCATACACTTTAACTAGTTTGGATGTGAGGAAGGCTGAGACTCCTCCCACCTTTAGTTCCTTCCTGCGCAGTAGCTGATCTAAAGGTGTGAAAGGCATTATAACCTTGCATTGCTGAGGTACTGTCTGTGACTTTAAATCATGTCTCCATTACTTCACAGATGTGTACACTCTCCAGGGCGAGGAAGGCTTGTAAGGAGTTGAGTTTCTTTATTTTTTTTTCCTGCAACCTTGCTAAGGCTTAGCTATAGTCTACTCATGTGGTGGGGAAAAGGAGTCCGGAGTCCTCATGGGGTGCGACTAGATGCCATGCATCACCCCCCTTCCCATTTTTCTGTTAGGAATATGGTTGTGCAGCTGAGTATTCACAGCCTTCTAAGGAGAACAGTTCCTTGGATTCCTAGATGTTCTTCGTGTTTCACTGTTGCAGTCATTACATTTGGGTAATCTGCTGGCAGGTTGCCCTCAGTCGGCCTGATTAACAAAGTCTTGGGTCCTGTGTCGGTTGTTGTCCCTTCTTCTATGACGTCAGGTTGTCAGGGGTATAAAACATGCAGCCGAAGTCATTACATCAGTCTTTCTTGCTGCGCGGTGCCCGAAGCAGAAGCAGTTCGCAAGTGCCAATCGGCAGACCCCTGAAATTTTCGTTTTCAAGTTTCAGAACCGAAGTCTTCAACTAAAAGCTAAGTACCCTGTAGGGGAAACTTTTTCTTGCTCCATACCGATGTCAGTAAAAGTTAATAATTGCATTACTTGCGGGAAGCAAATACCTCATAAGGATTTTCATTTGTACTGTATTCCTTGCCTAGGCCCTGACCACAACATACCTTGCTGTCGGTTTTGTGCTAAATTTAATCAATGCACTATTAAACGTTGGTATATTTTTGCTTCTAAATATTTTGGCTCACGATTTAATTATCCTGAAATGTTGTCGGTTAGCAATCCGACTACCGGAATACCTAAAAAATGCAAAGAAAAAGACAGACCGTCGAGGTTCAAAACTGACGACGCTTCTAAGCCAGTCGCCAGTTCGCCGGTTCTCAGTGAGGCGCTTTCGCAGCCCCTGATACCCACTACTTCTGATTCGCAGGCCTCTACTGAGACCCATTCAGAGTCCGGTATGCCGCGAGATGCTTCAATTGTGGAACCCGTGGAGGTCTCTACCTTAGATGGGTCCGGAGCCGTTGTGTAGGCACCGGTTTCTGAGGGTGTTTTCAGGCCTACAGATTTATATGTTAGACCAACGCTATTTTCAAAACTAAGGCCAAAATCTAAATCTAGGTCTAAAAAACCGACGCGTGGGCCACATGTGCAGGCCCCTATGCATAAAAAACAAATGATCAAAATGGCTGAAGATTTAACTACTCTGATCAGGGGTAGCCAACCCCCTCCTTCTAAGAGACCTAGGCAAGACACTGATTATGAATCTTCTGAACAGGATTCTTTTTCTTCTGACTCTTCTAATAAACAGGATTTGTCTATACCTACCTATGAGGACTCTGATGCAGAAGATTCCATTCCTTCTGCATCTCCCCGAGGATTTTTCTTTTGGGGAAACTTTACATACTTTAAGGGAACATTTCCACTGGGAAAGTCAGGATTTCTCTGAATCTAAAAAGAGACTTAGAGATTTTCTTCTTCTTCCTCAGCATAGGCCTTTGGCTATACCTCCTGTTCTTGACATTGTTGATGATGTTTTTCCAGAGTCTAGTATGGCTCCTGATTCTCTACCTCCGGCTCCTTGTACGCCAGACAAATACTACAGGTTTCCTGTCTCCCATAAATTCCTTTTCAAAAATCTTATTGCAGAATCTGAAACCATTTCTCAGGGTCCCAAGGGCATTAAGGCCTCTACTGCTAAAAATCCTACCCCTTCTGATAGAGATTCCTGGGTGCTGGATAGATGGGTAAGAAGGTTTACATTTCTGCAACCTTGGCAATCAGGGCTTTAAACTGTCAATTTCATATGCTTAAATATCAGCAGCATATCATGGGACTGCTTAAACAAAAAATGATGTTAATTTCTGACTGTGTGGAAAATAAAGATTTACAGGATTTATTGCATTCAGCTGAACAAGTTTGAAAACATACTTTGCAATGTGGTTTTGATTCTTTGGAAGCCTCTTGCAGGGCTGCTGTAAATGGGTCTGTGCTAAGAAGGCATGCGTGGCTCAAAGAGCAAACTCCGCCTGATCATGTTAAAGCAAAATTGTTGGATGCTCCTTTACTACAGGACCGTCTCTTTGGTAATAAGGCTGAAGAAGTTTTAAAAAAGATGGAAGATAAAGCTAAATCTATGCAAACTGTGAAAGATTTCTTACAAGTGCAATCCCCAAGATTTAGTAGGCACTGGCTTACTAAGAACTGGTCCTTTCCCGTTCCTTCGAGAGCCACTCAAGTCAAACCCAGACATTCCAAAGGCTCCAGGTTTCAGTCACAAGGGACTTTTAGAACAAAACAATGGGGTGCCTCCACCTCCAAATCTGGAAACAACAAGGCACCTCTATATGGTAAACAGTCATAATGACTTCCCTCTACACTCACCAAGCACTTACCTTTCAGCTGCCTCTTTGGGGATGGGAAACTGGCACTTCATGCATGAAACTGGCAACTCATAACCCAGGACAAATGGGTTTTAAATATAGTATCCCAGGGATACAGATTTCATTTCCACACATTGCCAATCCCAAACGGATGACCAGGCCTGCCCCCAAATCAGTGGTCAGAGGCCCAGAAACAAGTTCGGTCCCTCATGAACATGGGGGCTATTCAACCAGTACCAGAAGAAGAAAAGGGATAAGGTTTCTATTCAAGACTTTTCCCTGGTACCCAGAAAAGACAAATCATGGCGTCCAATTCTGGACTTATCTACTCTAAACACATTTCTGGACATTCCAAAATTCAAGATACTGACTCTTCAGCAGTTACTTCCTATGCTAGGCAAAGATGCCTGGTTGGTAACTCGAGACTTAAGAGGCTTACCTGCATATCCCAATCAGGGAATCTTGCAGAAGATACCTCTGCTACAAGGCAGGCTTCTCGCATTACCAGTTCTCTGTACTGCCCTTTGTGAAGACCTTGGGCGCAGTAGATAAGCCAAAGTGCCTGGCTCCAGTAATTGCATTTTGCAGGCAAATAAATATTCAAATATATCCATACCTGGACGACTGCCTAATTCAGCCAAAAAACAAGTAAATTCTTGTAAAGCATCTGGCGTTTTTAAAAAGGGTTCTAACTTGTCTAGGGTACACCATAAACGAAAAGAAATCACAACTGGTACCCTCTCAAAAAAATTACATTCCTGGGTGCAAGCTTGAATACAACTGCCCAGATGACTTACCTTACGGCAGAAAAGCAAATTAATTTGATAACGTACTTCAAACAGGTGGCCACAAAAACCCTGCTATCTGCAAAACAAATTCTGCAGGCCTTGGGGTTCATGGCCTCCTGCATTCTTCTTATTCCATATGCAAGACTGCATATGAGGAAACTTCAGTGGTACTTAAAACGTTTATGGAGTCAACATTGTCACAGCCTGGAAACAAAGATTCCTATCATACCTTGCCTGCAACTAGAGTTCCTATGTTGGGCAGAGGCCTGCCACCAAAACAAGGGACTGCCATTCACTCCACCCCCTGCTGCCCAAACCGTAACTACAGACGCATCAGACTATGCTTGGGAGGCTCATCTGGCAGGCAAGTGCATTCAGGGCAAATGGAGCCCAAATCAAGTGCACCTTCATATCAATCAGAAAGAGATGCTAGCTGTACAGAATGCACTGACAGCCTTCAAGGACTACCTTCATCCAGGACAATTAATGATAAAGACAGACAGACAACACCACAGATATGTGGTGCATAAACAAGCAGGGGGGGGGGGCACATTCATATCTCCTTTGCAGACTAGCCATGGCACTGTGGAACACGGCCTTGACCTACCAAATACAACTACAAGCTCAATTCCTGCCAGGAAAGCTGAATACTCTGGCAGATGAACTAAGCAGAAATCTCATGGACCCACACGAATGGAAACTGGAACTATGAATTTTCAACATGTTGACACAGAAATGGGGGAGTCCAGATATAGTTCTGGGGTGAGGCAAAAAGATCTATCAGTTGGACAAATTTTGCACAAGAACCCATCACAAAAAAGCTTGGAAAGTGGTTGCTCTATCATTCAGCTGGAAAAACATTTCAGTCTATGCTTTTCCCCCTCTGCCTCTGCTCTCCAAAGTTCAACTAAAAGTCAAACAGGACAAACCAGAAATTATTCTGATTGCTCCAGACTGGCCTTGCCAGCACTGGTACCCACTCCTGCGCAATGTGTCACACCTTCCACTGTGGCACCTGCCTCAGACACCTTACTTACTGTCTCAGCAGAACAACCAAATTCTGCACACTCGGCTGCAAACTTTGAATCTTGCAGCATGGCTAATCACCTAAACTCGCCCTTAGCATCCCTCAGCAAACCTGTGATGGATGCCATTTTGGAGGCGAGAAGGCCTAGTACTTGAAAATCCTATGCTGACAAATGGAAAAGATTCTGTGCCGATTCTGTGCCTGGAACCAATCACAAGGAATAAGCACAGCAGTACCAATATTCCTCAGATTTTACAATACTTAATGGGGATGCTTCACAAGGGCCTGTCCTTTTTCTTCCATAAAAATCCATGCTTCTGCCATTTTAGCTCATTACAACACAGAACCTCCCCACTTCTGTCATCCTCTGCTAAAGCAGTATCTCAGAGGGGCCAAAAACTTAAGACCTCCCAGGAGAGCTCCAACACCTGCCTGGGACCTCAATTTTGTATTGGAAAAACTCACTCTCTCTCCTTTCGAGCCAGCTGCTACTGCAGACTTAAAATTTCTCTCCTGAAAAACAGCATTCCTTTTAGCAGTCACTTCAGCTAGAAGAATTTCTGAATTACAGGCTCTTATGGCAGTGGAGCCTTTCATTATTTTTCATGCGGACAGGGTGTCTCTCAGGACCAATCCTTCCTTCATGCCTAAGGGTGGTATCCAGTGTGGCTCTTAATCAGACCATTCATCTGCCAACTTTCTTTCCCAATCTACAGAACAAGGGGGAGCGTATTCTGCATTCATTGGATGTACACAGACAACTTAGATTTTACTTAAACAGGACAAAATCTCTCAGAAAATCTGAGCAACTGTTGGTGGCATTTGCTGCAGGGGCAGAGGGAAAGGCTATTTCAAGGCAGACTATTTCAAAATGGTTAAGCCATTGTATTTGTTTCTGCTATATGCACCATGGTAAAACTATCCCCCAGGGGATCAGATCTCATTCCCCAGGGCTGCATCTACTTCTACAGCCTTTCTCAGAGGTGTTCCTACCAGAAACATTCTAGAAGCTGCTACCTGGAGCTCAGTTCATACATTCACCAAACATTACCATTTACCTTTATTCTCTAAATCCAGGGCTGGTATTGCCATTGCTGTCCTACTGGGCCTTATAGCTGGTCCTAATGCTGTCTAAATCCCTCCTCCCAACCATAGCTTTGGGAATCTACTCAAATGTAATGACTGCAACAGTGAAACACAAAGAACATAGTACAGTTGTGTACACTTAACATAAATGTAGATGTTCGAGTGTATTCACTGTTGCAGTCCTGGTTACCCACCCTCCAGCCCCCTGTTTTTTCTCCAACTATACCTCTACTTTCTTTTACTATGCTTAAAAGCCTTTTTGGTGTATTTGCTTTTGTTTGGAGGTATATTTTTTGTGTTTTAAATTATGTGTATATAATATGTTGTATATATTTTGCTCCCCATTTGGGGGGCACCTGACATCTGGGGCAAGGAAAACTGATGTAATGGCGTCGGCTGCATGTTTTATACCCTTGATGACCTGACGTCGTGGAAGAAGGGACAGCAACTGATGCAGGACCCAAGACTTTGTTAATCAGGCTGACTGAGGGCAACCTGCCAGAAGATTACCCAAATTTAATGACTGCAACAGTGAATACACTCTAACATCTGCATTTATGGTAAGTTTACACAACTGTACTTTATTTACTGCTCCTCGGCTGACCACTTAGCTATCCACTTTCATTCCTAATCACAGCATTATACTTTGTAATGAGAGCAGTCCTTTTGATGTCCAGTTGTCACTGCTGCTTTCTACTTTGGTTGTTCAGGCGTATTCCTAAAGACAGGCTCTTACATTTCTGTCTGCATGTACAGTAACCCTTCGTTTTCACAGAGCAAGTGATCTGATAAAAGTGGTCAATCTTTGGTAACCTATAGGACTAAGGCTGCAGGCATTAGAATTGCTTGGCAATCCAAAGTATTCTAGACTGCTGAATACCACCTCCTCCCTGTCTAACAATGCACCTCACTGTTCTCCCTTCTCAGGTCTTCGTTAAGGTACAGAGAGCTCAAATGATCATGAGATGACCTTGGCCTGCTGATTCTAAATATGGAGGGGTGGTGAATGATTTCTTTCTAGTCTTTTACTAGTTTATACAGATACAGCACTCTATTGTTTACTGTTTCTGTTGAGTAGATTGTCTGTTTTAAAAAACATTCCTGTCAGAATGTGTGTTAAGGTTTTGAGCTTACTTCCGTCACCTTTTCTATTAGTAGCTGGTTCATCTGTTGCTGTTTCAAAAAATGTTTACTGTTTAAATTTTTCCCAGTTTTCATACAACTTTCTGCTTCTTTTACTTTATTTACAATGTTCACACTTACTTTTTTTGACTTGGAACTGGAGGAACCTGTGTGTTGACATTAGTGATTTTTTTGCTGCGTGTTCATGGACGCAGGCAGTTGTCATTTAATCACAGAGCTATATTCCCTGGAGGAGTGAAGTTTGTGCTGAATTTTTATCTTGCGCAGTCCATCTTGGGAAGGACTTTTGTAATTGCATAAAAAGACTTTGTCAGCTCAAAGTTTTGACTTGAAAATGTTTGTCAAGCCATGTGCATCGTTTACCTTGTGACCAACTGACCCCAGATTGTCTTAAGTCAGCAAGAGCCTTGTTGAATCTGTTAAAAAGAGAAGTAAGATATGCAAGTATCCTTGTATCAGCTGTCCTGTATCTGAGGTGACATTATAAAGTTTTGAGCTGGCAATGGAGAAGGCTCACATTGAAGTAATTGAAAAGTCTTATGTTTCCTATAACTGTAGAGGTCATGAAGACGTTTGCTTTACTTGTAATAGTTTCTGCTGGTTCTGCTGTAGTTGAATGGGCACCTGGGAGGTGTCATGATGCTAAAATTCTTCACTTTGAGACCTTTGATGCCATAATAATGCCCCATGTGTGTGTTGCATTTGATTTGAATTATGACACGTTTGCAAAAAACTTATCAAGCTAAAATTATATTTTCTAACATCTCGTCCTCTTCAAGGTTTTTAATAGGGGATAAAGACATTACCACCATCCATACTGCCCATTTCAGATCACCAAAGTTTTCTTTGCTGGTCCTAGAGTATTACTGCCTGTGTCTATGACCCAGTCTCTTTCAGCTGTCAGGATGGCACTGCTTAGTTATTGATGTTGCTGATATTGACATCATTGCTAGCCTAATAGTTACTGATATTGTCCGTTTTGACTTATATGGAGACTCTTCTGTTGGTTCTCAGCCTCAAAACCTCAGCTGGTACTTTAGCCCTATGTTCTGAGTACTGCTATTAGATCCTTTGGTATTGATGGGTGTGAATTTGATTAGAGGTTCTCTGGGAACAATACATTGATGCAAGCTTTGACACTAGTCTCATTTCTAAGCCAGCACTCATCCTTGTTGTGGAATTTATACTCCAGTGATGATACTGCCCTATGTTCTTCGTGTTTCACTGTTGCAGTCATCACATTTGGGTTATCCCTGCCAGGGTAGCCCTCGGTTGGCCCGAATACCAGAGGCTTAGTATTTCTGAGTCGGTTACCGTTGCTCCAGGTCTGACGTCAGGTCATCGGCGTTATAAATTAAGGCAGCCGATGCCATTGCATCAGTCTTACTTGTGGAGGAGCCCGAAGCAGAAGCAGTTCACACGAGTGCCGGTTGGCCGCTACCTGAGGTTTTCGTTTCCAAATTGAAGTTCAAGTCTTCTAAAGCTAAGTACCCTGTTGGGGATCCTTTTTTCTTGCTCTAACCGATGTCAGAAAAAGTTAACAATTGTCTCACCTGTGGAAGGCAAATACCACACCGAGATTTTCATTCTTGCTGCGTCACTTGTTTAGGCCTAGACCACGACGTCCCCCGCTGTCGCTTTTGTTCAACGCCAGAACTGTACATCGTTGGGCCCTTATTGTTGCTAGATATTTTCACTCTGTCTTCGAATTCCGATATAGCTTCGGTAAGCCATCTGACAGCAGATCTTCCGAAAAAAAACATAAAGATAAAGACAGAGACAGTGGTCCCTGCATTAGCTGACATTTTTAAAGTTGTCATTAAGGGTTCCTGGGAGAACCCAGATGTGGTATCCCCAATTCTTTAAAAAAAAAAAAAAAAAAAAAAAAAAAATTAAAACTGGATAGTGTCGTCACCCTCCCATAAAATGGAATTTCTGGTTAGCAGTGTTAATGTTACCAGCTGCTTTAACAGAGGGTTCAGCACCCCGGAACTCTGTGATATACCAACAAGATTTAGGAGTCCAGGGTAGTGGATCACTTAGGGAAGTGCACGTGTACATGTCCTCCACTTTTTTTTTCTTGAAGGCAGTTAATTATCTGGGCCACTCTGTGGAGTTTCAAAAGGATATGTTTGGGGTTTCAAGATGGGGCTCAATAAGAAAACAGTCTAGTAGTAGGCTGCCCCAAATTCAAAAATGTTAAATATTGGAAAAGCCGGTTATTATCGGTCCTTTTTAAGTTATTTGATTTTGGTAGCTAATTGTAGTAACTCATTGGATGTTTTCTATAAGAAATCTAGCAAAACAAGAAATTGCCCACAAAAAGAAAAGAACAAATGTTTGGAAGGCAGAGATTGCATGGCATCTGCAATTGAGCTTGGACTTAATGAGGAGTCTTCCTGAGCAATGATAGTTACCTCTTTAAAAGATAAAATTAATGAAATGTATTTGGTGGTAGCTAATATTAATGAGTTTTTAACAAAATGTGTTAAGTCCAATAATAAAAGGATCAGAGTTGATCAAACAAACAACCTGCTGAATTCTTACTACTATGGAAAGCAGAGCAGAATACAAGAAACAAATATTTAATCATGATCTGGATTAGGAAGAAATCATACAAAAGCTAGTAGAATTGGAAACTGATCAACACAGGGAAAACGGAGGTTTTCAAATAAAACAAGGCCAGTGATAAAATATACGAACTGCACCAAAATAATACAAGTTATTGCCAGCTTTTCATCCATCCCAGAGAATTTGAAGGGGAGCAACTCTCTGCTCTATGAACAAGATGATTTCTGTGTGGACAGTCACTGAAGAAGACCTGTAAATTGAAAGGGCACACAGAGTGTACTCTCCAAGCCATTTAGCCAGAAAGCAGCACAGACCAGATGTAATCAAGATGCATTTCAGCCCAGAGGGGAAGATTGCTTAAACTGGTGGGGCTTATAACCATACCGCTCAACCTCAAAGAAAGAAATATGGGCAGAGCCTATAATAATGGAGGGGGGGGGGCACAAAGACCAAAAAATGGGGCACATTTTAAATATTGCTCTTACAAACTTTAAAAGTTGGTAGAATAGTAGGATTTGTGTTGACATGCATTTTCTGAAGGATGTGAAATCTGAAACTCAGATGTGTGTCATTATTTAGTGACTTCAGTCCTCAGTGATTTGCCAAAAAACACAAATTTTATGAAGAACAGACCATAAGTATGAGGCGAAAATCTGGACAGTTGAGAGCTATGGTTAGAATTTAAAAAAGTGTTTCCCAGTGTGACACGGAGAAATACTGCTAGCCCAGCTATCTGGAATTTTGTAAATAATTCTACTTCATTTGTGAATATTGATATGATTTATACAAAAGTGTGTGTAAAGTACTAAGCTAAAATTTAACCACAGCATGCCCTGTTGGAATAGAACAGGAATGTACCTGCACTATTGTGACTGTTTAGATGTATATGTTTAATGGAAGCTGGAACAGAGAAGGTTAACTTGAAAAAAATTCAGAGAAAATAGTTTAAATTAAATTGTTTCATAATCACGTAATATAAGAGATGTTCTCTGTTTCAATGCAGTAGCAGGCACAATGTCTAGAGCTAGAAGTTTTTTTGTATTGTCTTGAAAGAGAAGTAATTATTGAGTTTAATATGTATACATGTTTTATTGTTTTATGACTTCCAGGATCTGCAAACATCTGAGAGATATGTATTTTTCACAGGGAGATGCTAAAAATCTGTTAGTCTCTGACAAAGGGGGTTTAGCTTGGGAACTGAAGTTAGGTGACAAAAAGTGATGTCATCCAAGTTAACCCATTAGTAATATTTGATATTAATTTAAGAAGTCTCTCAGAGAGAGACTGGGCATTTTTGTATTTTGTCTTTGACCTAACAAGAACATCAACTCATCATCAGCTTCTGCACTTGCCTTGCTGTAAGTAAGTATTTAGGGCATGGTAACTCTTTTAGATTCAGATTGGAATATAGTAAAGGGCAGTTTAAATGTTTTCTTTATTTGTGACTGTCCTGCAATGTTGTTGTAAATATTTCCTGTGATTTTGACCTCTGATGTAACTGAGTACTTATGGAGTATTGTTTTCTTCTTTTATTATTAAATATATTTGAACCTTTCAATTGTGGCTGGTCTGTTTAGAGATATTTAAGCTCTTTGGGTACTTGCATATATATTTGGTGACACTGTACAGGCCATTCCTAAATAGCCTTGCTCTTGGCCAGACTACCATTTCGAGTAATAGTAACATTACACAGTAGGATTGGACACCTTTTGTTAAGGGCCCTAAAGTAGCTGATAAGTAGTGGCTGGTGGCAGTGGAAACTACCTTATAGTCTTGGCAGAAGGGGGCATAGCTAGTAATCCTGTGCCAGCCTTTCCCAGGTGTGTGTGTGTGTGTGTGTGTGTGTGTGTGTGTGTATCAGCTACTTGGGCAGGGACACAAAGCACTGGTTGGACAGGGGGTGCTGGAGGTCTTAGTTTGGCCACTCAGCTGAGATCTTAACTCTATAGTAGTGCCAGTGGGGAGTCTTATTGGGGATCTGGAGAAAGAGAGAGGAACCAGCCACAGACTGACTGTGATATTTGTGTGCTCTTAAGGGAAACTGCACTTTACTGTGTGTGTACTTGTCATCTTCCCAGTGTGTACGTCTCCCATTGTTGCCAGTGGTGAGGATTGAGGCTCCTTGATTACTGGGCTGGTGCAGGAGTGTCACACCCTGTAGGAGTGTATTTATTTATTTGTTTTACTGATTGTTGTAGTTGTTTTGTACCTGTATGGTTGGTTGTTGACTATTAATTTAACAAATTGCATTTTCAGAAAAAAAGATGCGTACATTTCATTAGAAGGGAATATTATTATTAATTATGTGGCAGAAAGGGAAAATTCTAAAAAAAAAAAAAAGTGGAGTCCAGGTGTTATGCAGCAGTAACAGACTGAAGAGAAATATTTATAGTGGCCATGAAGACGTGTAGATAAGGAACATTGCACTTTAAATTACTTGGTCACATTCAGAATGCTGTAAGTGGGGGCAACATTTTTTACTGGATTTGAGGTTGCAGTGGAACATTGGAAGATTTGGAAAGCCAGTGCTAGAGTACCCATATGGCTCGGAAGGATTGAAGCAAAACATCCAGATCATCTGCACCCAGGCAGATCCCTTCATCTAGCTAAACTTTTCCCCTGTTCAAAGAGAAAGTTGAGTGCAGAAAGGAAGCCCAAGAATTGATAAAAATGTAAGGAACTCCTTGGAAACAAGTGGGTCTGCCTTTGGTGCATGGAATCTGAGGAGGACTGAGCTGGAAAATGCATTAGGATCAGGGCAAGAGAACTGTGAAGCATCATTTCTACCCCATAAGTATTGTTTTCTTTTTTTTTTTGTTGTTGCAAACAAAAAAGAGAAAAAGTAAAAAAAAAAAAAAAAAAAAAAAAAAAAATTCTCAAGTTTGGAGGAATCTACTAAATGGGCAATGCTCAGTATGGTAAGAGTGAAGTTATTTTGTGAATTTGTTAACGTATGCTAAGATGGAGTGATCTACTTGATTTTAACTGTTAATTATTTGGTGACACAACAGGTTACTTGCATGTGATATCAAAGCAGACGAAAGAGGGGTTAGTGGTGAGCTGGAAGTGGCAGTGCATCATTATAAATGTCCTGTGTGTGCAAAGAATTATAAGAACCGTTAGGAAAGTCTTACTATACGTTTAAGAGGAATGGCCAAAAGTTAATAGACATTAGAAATGTATACCTTCAAAATAAACAAAACTGGTTTAATATCTGCCCCTCAATCTGTAGTGTTTTTTTTTTGGTAACATAATTATTGGCCGAAAATGGTAGGGGGCATACTGTATTTTGTCTGCATTGTAAAATTGTGCTTATTTCTATTGAATGTTCTTTTATTTTATGCCCTTACCTTTATGGTGTGGGCTGTGCATAACGTGCCCTTCAAATGTTGCACCAACACTGTTAACAAACAATAAAAAATAAATTAAAACTGCAGGTGAACACCTTTAAATATTGTGTCAGGCAAGGTAGGGTGTTCATTTTTTCTATTTTAAATTATTCTCAGTTTGGGGAGCTGACGTTAATGATGCTGGGGGTGGCAGTTAATTTCTAGATAGGAGGTGATATCTGGAAAATTATTCCTGCTATTGGTTCATCTGGTGTCAGTTGGAGTCATCTTGACGTGAAAGGATTTTTCCAGTGTCCAATTTAAGAGCTGTTTAGACAGTTGATTACTTTAGCAATGAAGGAAAACCTTGAGGATCCTCAGCCAAGCTCATAGAGGCAAAGTAAACTAATGCAGGGGAAAAGAGATTTTTAATTGCCACTAAGAATCAGCTTTCCACTCTCAATCATAGCTATTGCTGTGCTTTACAAAGAGAGTAAAAGATTTGCTTGAAGTAACAAAGTGGAAAAAAGTGACTCATGCCAATCACCATGCAGAAAGAAAACTAGAGTGCATGGTTAACACAAGGGATCTTTATACAGGCATGAGCACGGTTGTTAGCATGTATGATCAGGGTGTTTAAACTGTTCTGAATTTGTTTGCTAAGATAGTGCCTACAAGGAGGCAGGGCTCTAGATGCACCATATTTTGCTCGTTAATCCTTGTTGTACAAAGTTAATTCAATTGCGTTATGAAGATGGGAGGGATCTAATCTCGGATTGTCTATTTATACAAATGTAGGTTTTGTATTGCAGTATGTTGTTACCGCTGTGGAAGGATGTTAATTCAATGACCAGTATTTTGCATATTGCACCCAACAAATTAAATTTGAAGTGGCTAATCCTGTTGCACATAGACAAGGACCATGTCTACCAGCAAGAGATAAAAGCAAGGGGAGAAACTGGGTGGTGCATAAGTAATAGCAGAATGTAATTTGTGTGACAAATATCTCCATAAAACGAAACTTGCACATTAAATATTTTTACTTGGAATGTTAACAGTCTCACAGATTTAGACACAAATCATTGTATGCTTATTTATGTAAAAACAAGTCAAGGTAAAAGTATTAATGTTTTAAGAAATGCATTTGGACAAGTGGGGACCATGAGAACCTGATAAGGTAAGGATTTAAAGATGGGTTCACAGCTGAATATCTTTGGCAGAGGAAGAAAAGGGTAGCTAATACAGAAGTTGGTGTCACTAAACATAGAAGAGGGAAAAGATAAATGGGAAGTATGCTGTGGTCAGTGGTTATTGGTAGGGACGTAGGATCACAGTGGCATGTGCCTATACTCTACCTTAAACCAGTGTGGCAGAGCTAAGGAGGTTGCTTGAAGAAAAGCTCTATTATCTAATGGGGTTAATTGAAACAGTGTGCAGTAGATAAAATTTCTTAGGGTGACCTCGTTTGGGGGCAATACCAAGGGAAGGGAAGAGAGTTTTTTGAAAATGGATATCAAGTATTTAGGTGGTATGATGGATGTTAGACAATGTAGGAGGCAGTAGCAGATAAACATATTGTTTTCCAAGATGCAGGAACTTGATGGGATTAAGTAGGAAATACATATGTCAGGAACATGAATACGTGTTCCATAAGGTAGAAGATCACTTGATAGGTGGCATCTTACTATTCCCATGTCTGGACAGAACTGAGAATCCAGGGAGATGAAGTAAAATGCACTTGGCAGTCCCCTACTTTTATATTAAAAGAGAAATAACTTTTATAGTTCCAGTACAATGCACAAAATTTTACCCCGACTAGAGTGGATGGTGTTGGAGATGTAGAGGAGGTGAACCAGGAAACAGGCAACATATATTTCAGGAATGTGTGGAACTAAGTCCCTCCAAAACACTAACTCATCAGCTTGGGAAACACAGTGCTGAATAAAGAGTCAGTGTTCCTAAGTTCGTATTAGAAACTGGAGGAGCTAAGTCCAGTAAAATATTTTGTTTTTTTTAAGGTCCAGTGAAATATTGGTAAGTTTGGCAATATTAACATCCAAGAAAGTGTTTTCCAGAAGATGCAAAACAAGTATTAAACCCACAATAGAGAATGTATTAAACATAACAGAAGAGATAATTGAAAGAGAGGAAGGATTACTAAGGGGTGGAACAGGAATTGTTCATACTTTTAAGTGGTATTTGTGTGACCAGCATGTCCAGAGTTTTGTTCAGGTAAATTAACTAGAGAAGGAATGAGAGGAAGGGAGCTGGAAGGTATAAAACAATATGGGATTAAGAACTTCAAGACAGTGATTCCGGATGTAAAGTGATGACAACAACACAAATAAATTACCTTCAGCAAGAGAAGTGTATAGAAACATTTTAAGTAAAATGGAATTATACCCAAATTATTCGTTAAGTATCATATTTGATATGAGCCATGGGGTTTGTTATTGGTGGGGATGCTAACAAGTGGTTCTGTCAAGAAAAAGGTGTGTATCCTTTTTGATACCTGAGAAACTCTCAGAAATGAACCCTTCAAACAGCAGGTTATGTTGAAGAGGTCATCTGTCCACTAATGCTGACTGGTCTCATATTTTTTATGGCTGTACTAATATTAAATCATATTGGATTGAGATTAACAAATGTCTTCAAGCTATCTATACTGATATATTTGTTTTGACAAATTCTTTACTTTTATTGAATGTTGTTAATAGTAATAATATGAAGAAAGATGACCTGTATTTGTTGTGGACAATGTTAGCAATAGCCAGGAAATTTACAACTAGAAGATGGAACTCTAATGTAGCACCCACAATGGAGGAAAGATGGAATGTAGCACCCACAATGGAGGAATTCCTATCATCACTGAAGAAATGCATAGTAATGGAGACAAGAACTAAAGAGTTAATAACTTTTCCTAAGCCATCAGTTAATAGTCTGTGGAAGAAACTTTTTGAATTTGATTGATACCCAACAGATGGAACCAAACTCTTCCTATCATAGTTTATATATTAACTTATTATTTAACTACAAATGTTTTATCTGAATCCTTTTTGTCAGGCTGAATGTAAACACTGTAAATAGCTATTGAATGTTATGAATGTATTAAATTATGGTGTTATTTCATCAAAATAAAAAAACATTTGAGTAAAAAAAAAAAAAAAAAAGGAAAAGGTGTGTAAGTGAAGACGTTTAATATCAACAGAATGGAATAGAAAATGAATATAGAAGGTGCCAAGCAGTGAACATGACATAAGTATGTGTAACAGAGGAAATTAATTTACAACGTTGTTATAAACTATAAGTAGTTTTTGAAGTGACATTCAGTAAAGTTTCCTTTAAAAAATAGATGTTTCTGACAAAATGTTCCAAGTTATTAATCAGTTGTCTGACAGACCCACAAAAGACTTGTTCATGTTCTAGGTGGTAACAGTATGTACCATAACAAACCTTGTGTAGTGATTAATGGTGTGGAAAATTTCACCAGGGTTGTAGGGTCTGGTTTAATTATTCTCTGGCACATACAGTTCCGATTGTGCAACTTTATACAGAATGCCCAAGTGACCACCTTGAATGCCTTGTGTTAAGGATCAAGTTTTGTTCTGACCAGGAGCAGGAGTGAAGAGACATATGGAGAATATAGAAATGGAGTGAAAGACACTTACTTCTGTTAGAATTAAATTTCTGCCTCCATGATGGTATTTTCTGAAAGGCAAAGGAGCCTTTCTCAAATATAGTTTAGGTGTGGGCAACAACAAAATAGACAGCTATTTGGGAAGAATGCTGTCTACCAAGATAATTTTCTTAAGAGGTTATTGACCTCCTAGGCAGGAGATTCTCACAGACACTAAGCAACTGTAGTGGCCAACAGCAGCCATAACGCCCTCAACGACTGCCTCCAGAGGGCAGCAGCCAGTCATTATTTGCCCCCCCCTCCTGACTGGTCAGTATGGAAGCGAAAACTATGGATGGGTAGTTGAGAACAGTTATAGCCTGGGTTTACAATGTACCCTTTTTAACACATCGATTTCTCTGTCTGCACCCATGCCAGGTATCCCACCCCAGCTAAAGAAAGTAGTACAAACAGAGGTCCTGAACTTCTTAAACAATACTCTGTGATGAGGTCTCGCTAGACCAGAATGGAGCTGGGTATACTCCAGGTTCTTATTAGTGTAAAAAAAAAAACAAAGGACCGCATACCATTTTTTGGAATTTTAATAATGACTTGAACATGCTTGTCTGAAAAGAAACCTGCTTGGTGCAGTCTATCCTCCTTTATACGTCAAGAGATTTGATGTGCTTGTTGGACCTGTAGGATGTTTGTTTCCAAGTAAAAATCTCAAAGGACTCAATGAGGTATTTGTGTTGCAGAGCTGGAGCCAGTCATGATCAGTTTTGGATTCCCACTCCCTAGCTATATTTTCAGAAAAAAATTTCTATCTTATCTAATAACTCCTGAATAATTTCTTCTACCCATTCCTTAAATGACTCTTTCTCTAACAGGTAGGAAAGTGTCATTGTCTCATTTTTGTTAAATTAACATGCATTTTATTTTAGTTATTAGCATGCGATCTGAAATACCCGCAGTAGTGGTGCTGCGGTAGCGTTGTCGCCTCACAGCAAGACGTTGTCCCTTTCGATTCTCAGCTAGAGCTTCTTCTGTGTGGAGGCATGCGTGAATGGGCCTGCCTTCGTTGAAGGTTGTGTGTCAGGGCTGGTAACTCGGCACGTAAAAATCCACAACCAAGCATTAGCAGACCGGAGTTCCGCTGTGGCGACCCCTAACCGAGAACCCGAAAGACACAACAACAACTACAGCATGCAATCTGAAATAGTTATTGGATGTGTTATCAAAACTTTCAATTAAATGTATATGTTCATGTGAAGTATAATTTCTGTCTAGCCTAGCCCAGTTTTTGTATCTTGGGGAATATATAAATTCGCTCCAAACTCCTACTGAATTCACATCTTCCATGCCAAATATTTTCATAAATTTCTTCAAAAATCTACCCTATTTTGTTATATTTCCTTCTGGGCCTCCCAGATACAGCCTCACTGCTAGAAATCAAATTTCATTTCCCCAACATACAAGTAATATTTCTTGCTGAAAGCTGATTATTTCTCCCAGAATTTTCTTAGGCTGCACTGTAGCATTTTTAGGTGGAATATAAATTTATGCTAGTGTAATCCCCCTCCCTTGGCAGTAGCCGCTTAGTACCACAAATCTACCATTATTATTTTTTTCCTCTTCTATCACTATTGGAGCTTCTCTTACAATTAATATAAGTACTCCCCTTTTCCTTTGTCCCAGATATTACATTGAATAACCATCTGAAATCCTTTCTTTATCAAATTCACATCCTGAGTTCTTTCTAAATGAGTCTCCTGTAGCATAGCTTTTTGCACTCTTTTGTTTTTTAATATAGTTCACTACTGTTTTTTTTTGTATATATCTGTGAGACCATATATATTTTAAGATACTATAGAAAGTTGTTTTAATTATGTTAAGAAGTTATTATTCCCACCTATGTGTAACAGCTTTTTTCAATGTATAGTTTCGGATTTTGTGTTACACACACACACACTGATATTTGTCAGGTTGATCTTTTGTGCATTTGTTTCTTGTCATATCCATTTGAACCTATGTTACATCTTACAAAACTTTTTGTTTCAGCGAAAAAAAAAATCACCCTTAAAATTTATTAAATTAATATTAACACACAGAACTATGTACATCTTCAAATACTGAAGTTTAACCCTCCTAACAGGAACAGTTGTCCCAGACTGACAGCCCCACTCATAGACTTGGATTAAAATATAAGGAAGGTTATCCATGCTATGATGCATGGTACAGCCTGTGCTTCTACTTCCACTAAGTGATGTATGTATTTATCTTCTCTCTTATTCTTCTCCCAGATTAGAAAAACACTTGAATGCTTTCAGAAAACATCATCTCTTAGCCACCAATGGAAAGCCTTTGAAAGAAAGTATTCTGTTTTTATTGCTCTTATCAGAGTCTCTCTGTAGAGACATAAAATCCAGACACAGAATTGCCTCTACTACAAGCAGCCATTTATTTGCTCGAGGGAAACTTTTCATTATATTCTGTGTTTTTCTTTCATTTATTTGCTTCCCCTTAAAACTTATTACTAGATCAAGCCAAGGGCCTTAATCCAGTCATTCCCCAATGCAAGAGTAAGAAAAGGCATATCAGTTTTTCTTGTGTATCATGCTGTTTTGTCCAGACTTTTTTTTACACTGTATTGCCTGCATTTCTTAAATCTGAACAAAGAGAAAGACGTAAGAAAAAAAAAAGGGGGCACTATTACATCCAAAAATAACTGTGAAAGCTTTACTTTATAGCATGCAGGTTATGTCATGCATTATAAAACTGGTAATGTTAAAAACAAAGTTTTGCTTTACTTAGAGTTAACTCTTTCCTTCTTTTTTTTCTCTTCTAAATGTTCTTCCAAACATTAATGACATGAAGTTGGGCATATGCTCTGGAATCCCCTACAAGTTTAGCAAAGTCAAAGAAGTCCAATATTACAGGTTTTCTTGATGTTCTTCGTGTTTCACTGTTGCAGTCATTACATTTGGGTAATCTGCTGGCAGGTTGCCCTCAGTCAGCCTGATTAACAAAGTCTTGGGTCCTGCGTCGGTTGCTGTCCTTACTTCCATGACATCAGGTCGTCAGGGGTATAAAACATGCAGCCGATGCCATTACATCAGTGTTTCTTGCCGCACGGTGCCCGAAGCAGAAGCAGTTCGCAAGTGCTGGTCGGCCGACTCCTGAAATTTTTGTTTTCGAGTTTCAGAGCCGAAGTCTTCAACTAAAAGCTAAGTACCCCGTTGGGGAAACTTTTTCTTGCTCCTTACCGGTGTCAGTAAAAGTTAATAATTGCATTACTTGTGGGAAGCAAATACCTCATAAGGATTTTCATTTGTACTGTATTCCTTGTCTAGGCCCTGACCACAACGTGCCTTGCTGTCGGATTTGTGCTAAATTTAATCAGCGCACTATTAAATGTCAGTATATTTTTGCTTCTAAATATTTTGGCTCACAATTTAATTATCCAGAAATGTCGTCTGTTAGCAATCCGACTACTGGAATACCTAAAAAACGCAAAGAAAAAGACAGAGACAGACTGTCGCGGTCCAAAACTGATGACAACGCTTTTCCTAAGCCAGTCGCCAGTTCACCGGTACTCAGTGAGGCGCTTTCGCAGCCCCTGACACCCACTACTTCTGATTCGCAGGCCTCTACTGAGACCCATTCTGAGTCCGGTATTCCACGAGATGCTTCAATTATGGAACCTGCGGAGGTCTATATCTTGGATGGGTTCGGAGCTGGTGTGCAGGCACAGGCTTCTGAATGTGTTTTCAGGCCTACAGATTTGTATATTAGACCGACGCCATCTTCAAAACTAAGGCCAAAATCTAAATCTATGTCTAAAAAACCGACGCCTGGGCCACATGTGCAGGCCCCTATGCCTAAAAAACAAATGATCAAAATGGCTGAAGATTTAATTACTCTGATCAGGGTTAGCCAACCCCCTCCTTCTAAGAGGCCTAGGCAAGACATTGATTATGAATCTTCTGAACTGGATTCTATTTCTTCTGACTCGTCTAATGAACAGGATTTGTCTATACCTACTTATGTGGACTCTGATGCAGAAGATTCCATTCCTTCTGCTTCTCCCCCTGATGTTTTTTCTTTTGGGGAAACTTTACATACCTTAAGGGAACATTTCCACTGGGAAAGTCAGGACTTCTCTGAATCTAAAAAGAGACTTAGGATTTTCTTCTTCTTCCTCAGCATAGGCCTTTGGCTGTACCTCCTGTTCTAGACATTGTTGATGATGTTTTTTCAGAATCTAGTATGGCTCCTGATTCTCTGCCTCCGGCTCCTTGTAAGATAGATAGATACTACGGGGTTCCTGACTCCCACAAGTTCCTTTTCAAAAACTCTATTGCAGATCCTGAAACCATTTCTTAGGGTCCCAAGGGCATTAAGGCCTCTACTGCTAAAAATCCTACCCCTTCTGATAGAGATTCCAGGGCGCTGGATAGATGGGGTAAGAAGGTTTACACTTCTGCAACCTTGGCAATCAGGGCTTTTAAACTGTGAATTTCATTTGCTTAAATATCAACAGCATATCATGGGACTGCTTAAACGGAAAATGATGTTAATTTCTGACTGTGTGGAAAATAAAGATTTACAGGATTTATTGCATTCAGCTGAAAAAGTTGGAAAACCTACTTAACAGTGTGGTTTTGATTCTTTGGAGGCCTCTTGCAGGGCTGCTGTAACTGGGTCTGTGCTAAGAAGGCATGCTTGGCTCAGAGCAAACTCTGCCTGATCATGTTAAAGCAAAATTGTTGGATGCTCCTTTACAGCAGGACCATCTCTTTGGTAATAAGGCTGAAGAAGTTTTAAAAAAGATGGAAGATGAAGCTAAATCTATGCAAACTGTGAAAGATTTCTTACAAGTGCAACCTCCAAGATTTAGTAGGCACTGGCCTACTAAGAACTGGTCCTTTCCAGTTTCTTCGTGAGCCACTCAAGTCAAACCCAGACATTCAAAAGGCTCCAGGTTTCAGTCACAAGGGACTTTTAGAACAAAACTATGGGGTGCCACCACTTCCAAATCTGGAAGCAACAAGGCACCTCCCTACAATAAACAGTCAAAATGACTTCCCTTTACACTCACTAAGCACTTACCTTTTAGCCGCCCCTTTAGGGGGAAAACTGGCACTTCATGCACGAAATTGGCAACTTAGAACCAAGGAAAAATGAGTTTTAAATATAGTATCCCAGGGATGCAGGTTTCATTTCCACACATTGCCAGTCCCAAACGGATGGCCAGACCTGCCCCCAAATCTGTGGGCAGTGGCCCAGAAACAAGTTCTGTCCCTCATGAACATGGGGGCTAGTCAGCCAGTACCAGAGGAGGAAAAGTGACAAGGTTTCTATTCAAGACTTTTCCTGGTACCCAGAAAAGACAAATAATGGCATCCAATTCTGGACTTATCTACTCTAAACACATTTCTGGACATTCTAAAATTCAAGATGCTGACTCTTCAACAGTTACTTCCTATGCTAGGCCAAAGATGCCTGGTTGGTAACTCGAGACTTAAGAGGCTTACCTGCATATCCCAATCAGGAAACCTTGCAGAAGATACCTCCGCTTCAAAGCAGGCCACTTGCATTTCCAGTTCTCTACACTGCCCTTTGGCTTTTCTACTGCGCCCAGGGTCTTCACAAAGTGCCTGGCTACAGTAATTGCATTTTGCAGGCAAATAAATATTCAAATATATCCATACCTGGATGATTGTCTAATTCAGGCAGAAAACAAGGACATTCTTCTAAAGCATCTGGCTTTTGTAAAAAGGGTTCTAACTTGTGTAGGTTACACCATAAATAACAATAAATCACAACTGGTACCCTCTCAAAAAATTACATTCCTTGGTGCAAGCTTGAATACAACTGCCCAGATGGCTTACTTTACGCAAGAAAAGCAAATTCATTTGGTAACTTACTTCAAACAGGTGGCCACAAAAACCCTGCTATCTGCAAGACAAATTCTGCAAGCCTTTGGGTTCATGGCTTCCTACATTCTTCTAATTCCATATGCAAGACTGCATATGAGGAAACTTCAGTGGTACTTAAAAAGTTTATGGAGTCAACATTGTCACAGCCTGGAAACAGTGATTCCTGTCATACTTTGCCTGCAACTAGAGTTCCTATGTTGGGCAGAGGCCTGCCACCAAAACAAGGGACTGCCATTCACTCCACCCCCTGCCGCCCAAACCCTAACTACAGATGCATCAGACTATGCTTGGGGGGCTCATCTGGCAGGGAAGTGCATTCAGGGCAAATGGAGCCCAAATCCAAGTGCACCTTCATATCAATCAGAAAGAGATGCTAGCTGTATAGAATGCACTGACAGCCTTCAAGGACTACCTTCATCCAGGACAATTAATGATAAAGACAGACAACACCACAGTTATGTGGTACATAAACAAGCAGGGGGATACACACTCCTACCCCCTTTGCAGACTAGCCATGGCATTGTGGAACACGGCCTTGACCTACCAAATACAACTACAAGCTCAATTCCTGCCAGGAAAGCTGAATACTCTGGCAGACGAACTAAGCAGAAATCTCATGGACCCACACGAATGAAAACTGGAACCACGGATTTTCAACATGTTGACACGCAAATGGGGGAGTCCAGAAATAGATCTTTTTGCCTCACCCCAGAACTATCAGTTGGACAAATTCTGCACAAGAACTCATCACAAAAAAGCCTGGAAAGTGGATGCTCTGTCAGTCTATGCCCCCCCCCCCTGCCTCTGCTCTCCAAAGTTCTACTAAAAGTAAAATAGGACAAACCAAAAATGATTCTGATTGCTCCAGACTGGCCTCGCCAGCACTGGTACCCACTCCTGCGCAATGTGTCACACCTTCCACCGTGGCACCTGCCTCAGACACCTTACTTACTGTCTCAGCAGAACAACAAAATTCTGCACACTCAGCTCCACACTTTGAATCTTGAAGCATGGCTAATCGCCTAAATTCATACTTAGCATCCCTCAGCAAACCTGTGATGGATGCCATTTTGGAGGCAAGAAGGTCTAGTACTAGAACATCTTATGCTGAGAAATAGAAAAGATTCTGTGCCTGGAACCAATCACAAGGAATAAGCACAGCTGTGCCCAATATTCCTCAGATTTTACAATACTTAACTGAGATGCTCCACAAGGGCCTGTCCTTTTCTTCCATAAAAATCCATGCCTCTGCCCCATTTTAGCTCATTACAACACAGAACCTCCCCTCTTCTCTCATCCTCTGCTAAAGCAGCATCTCAGAGGGGCCAAAAACTTAAGACCACCCAGGAGAGCTCTAACCCCTGCCTGGAACCTCAATTTTGTATTTGAAAAACTCACTCTCCCTCCTTTCGAGCCAGCTGTTACAGCAGACTTAAAATTCCTCTCCTGGAAACAGCTTTCCTTTTAGCACTCACTTCAGCTAGAAGGATTTCTGAGTTACAGGCTCTTATGGCAGTGGAGCCTTTCATTATTTTTCATGCGGACAGGGTGTCTCTCAAAGCCAATCCATCCTTCATGCCTAAGGTGGTATCCAGTGTGGCTCTTAATCAGATAATTCATTTACCAACTTTCTTTCCCAATCCACAGAACAAGGGGGAGCGGATTCTGCATTCATTGGATGTATACAGACAACTTAGATTTTACTTAAACAGGACAAAATCTCTAAGAAAATCTGAACAACTATTGGTGGCATTTGCAGCAGGGGCAGAGGGAAGGGCTATTTCAAAGCAGACTATTTCCAAATGGGTAAGCCATTGTATTTGTTTCTGCTATATGCACCATGGTAAAACTATCCCCCCAGGGGATCAGATCACATTCCACCAGGGCTGCATCTACTTCTATAGCCTTTCTCAGAGGTGTTCCTACCAGAGGCATTCTAGAAGCTGCTACCTGGAGCGCAGTTCATACGTTCACCAAACATTACCATTTACCTTTCTTCTGTAAATCCAGAGCTGGTTTGGCCACTGCTGTCCTGCAAGGTGTTATAGCTTGTCCTTATGCTGTATAAATCCATCCTCCCAAACATAACTTTGGGACTCTACCCAAATGTAATGACTGCAACAGTGAAACATGAAGAACATAGTACAGTTGTGTACACTTAACATAAATGTAGATGTTCGAGTGTATTCACTGTTGCAGTCCTGGTTACCCTCCCTCCAGCCCCCTGTTTTTCCCTTACTATGCTTAAAAGCCTTTTTGGTGTATTTGCTTTTGTTTGGAGGTATATTTTTTGTGTTTTAAATTTTATATATATATATATATATATATATATATATATATATATATGTATATATATATATGTGTATATATATGTGTGTATATATATATATATATATATATATATGTGTGTATATATATATATATATATATATATATATATATATAGTTACACTTGAAACCATCGAATGTTCAGAACATAGAAGTTCTAATCATCGAGACCAGAACATCGAAGGTTGAAAGTGTGACAGGTAAGTAAAACTGGTAGGTTTCGGGTGTATGTGCAGGGCAGCAAGGTGCCCTGCATGTTGTGTGTGTGCCATCTAAGTGTTGGCATTGCAGGTAGGGTATGGGAAATCTCCCGTTTAGCGATACCGCATATAGCGGTAAACGGGAGATTTCCCTTACCCCACTGTAGTGCGATCTTGGAGTTGGAATATTAAAGTAGGGGGGTGTGGGGGGCAGAGCCCCCACATGGGGGTACAGGGCAAAGCCCCCTGCATAAAATAGTTTTTGACTGTTTTTTTTTTTTTTTTTGTGGTTCACTTTGAACCTTCGATGTTCTGGTCTCGATGATTAGAACTTCGATGTTCTGAACATTCGATGGTTTCAAGTGGAACCATATATATATATATATATATATATATATATATATATATATATATTTTGCTCCCCATTTGTGGGGCACCTGACATCTGGGGCAAGAAAAACTGATGTAATGGTGTCGGCTGCTTGTTTTCATACCCCTGAAGACCTGACATCATGGAAGAAGGGACAGCAGCCGACACAGGACCCAAGACTTTGTTAATCAGGCCGACTGAGGGCAACCTGCCAGCAGATTACCCAAATGTAATGACTGCAACAGTGAATACACTCGAACGTCTACATTTATGATAAGTGTACACAACTGTACTTTCTGTCATGTTTTATAAATATAATTAATGCTTTGTAATCCCATATTTATTTGTCAATTTCCGAGTTGCTGGTTTTCTTCCTATTGATCTCCATCTTCTAAATCCAGCTTCATTTTCAGCGTACTCCTAGTTCTTCTTGTCAACTCTTGTGCTTTTTTCTCTCTCTCAAGAATTTTCCTTTGAAACATTGGAAAACGTTTCACTGGCACAGTTACTGTATTGGCTTTATTACCTGAAGAACAAGAAGCAGAATCTCTTCCTATTTGATAGCTCACTTTTTTTGGACAAACTTTTGTATTTCCTCCTTAGCATGTTCTGCATCAAAAAATGATTTTGACCCTCCAGGAAAGAATATTCTGAAAATAGCTGGAATACGGCAGCTTGAATTTCACACTTGCTTCTCGATATTCCTTGATCTACTGGAATTAATTTTTTCCTCTTTAGTCTGGTGTACACTTGAGTAATTATTTTCCATACACACTCTGCTGTCTCCCACTTTTAGTACTTTGTCCTTCTCCTATAGTTTTGTCAGAATGAACTCTTTTTGCTAGTAAAATTGCATCTTTACTATTAAAGGGTTGATTTCTCATGGCCAGGTTTGGAGGACACACCCAATGTGCCCTATCAATTAACAACTTCTGCAGTGGAATACCAGACCAGTTGCTTATTTGTGCTTTCATAAAATTAATACAGTCTATTCCTTCCACTTTTTTGGCACAGCAGAAAATCTCAGGTTTTCCCTGCGTGTTCTGTCCTCTAATTGTTTTATTTTTTGAAACCTGTTTTCTTGTGCAGCCTCATACTCAGCCAGCATTTTCTTCATTCCGACCTCTGATTTTTGCAGTTTTGTCACCTAATCTGAATATCTGTTTAAAGCTTCTTCCATTTTTTTCCAGCCTTTCATTATTTAGAAATACAAGAGAAGAGAGCTCAACCACCAATGTAGTCAAAAGCCTTAACGCAGTTTTATTGAAGCAAAAAATAAATAGCGTTTTCGCTACTACATAAATGTAGCTTCCTCAGAGGCTAAAAACACAAAAAAGGCGCCAACCAGATTTTATACTACAGGCAGCCTTGTTAAAATCAGCTGTTATACGTAATACATCACTTCCTTTGAACAAATAAATATGTACAAACCAATATTTATTAAAAACATATTTATCACCCATCTATCGAATTTCCTACCTTTCCAATAAAAATAAATACATTAAAATAAATACATTTAAAGAAATACATTTAAAGTACAATAAAACACATGTGTAAGTAAACAAACACACATATATATACACACATGCGCACACACATATATATGTGTGTATATATGTATATACACATATACATACCCCATAAATGCACACACATGTGTGTATAAAATTATATGTGTGTACATATAAATATAATAGTACGCACATTAATATGAAACACATATAAAAATGTGTAAAAGAATATAAATAAATAACACATATATATGAGTGTATGTGTAACCCTAATAACCATATTATGTGCAAAAACCATTGTCTACGTATTAAAACATTCCATTTGATCTATACTAGACAGAATAAATCTGATTAGGTCACAATTGTGAGCAAATTAATATTGTAAATATAATTATAATAAATATAATTATAATAAATCATAATAAATCAACGTAGGTAAGATCTGCCTTTCATTATTTGAGTTGATGTACTCCTTCAGTGTTTCATTTATTTTAATTAGCTCGGAGTACATTTGACTGTTTTCCTCTAGATGACTGTCATGTCTTGCAGGCAAGCTGGAGCTTGCACTGCTTTTTGCTGAGCAGCTGCAGAAATCTTCACGGTCAGTGTTTACTTCCTCACCTTTTGTGATTGATTTTCTTTCAGGTTCTCTGAATTTCTTTTTTCCTGGCATCCAGGCAGTGCACTTACTAGCCAATTACTGAAATTTACCCAAAAAGACAAGTTCACTGGCATTCTTTACTGAGTGCCTGTTTTTGCACTAGGAGATCTGAAATTAAGCTGTTACTCCGTGTGCACCCATCTTGGAAGTCAAGAATTTCTTAGCTTTAGGTAGATCAGGAGAAAAAAGTATAATCTATTTTTTTTCACGAAGAGATTTCTCTTAGAACCAGTTCCACTTTTATGCCTGATGTTATGGTTTGGTTGAATTTAAACTAGTACTTATATCACCTGTGTGTATTTTTCTAGCTTACTTTACCTATGGGCAGTACTTGCTAAACATCACCGCTCTTAATCACCAACTGAGGTGCAGCATGATCATAACCAGGTCTTTACACAAAGATGCCTTTCTTTTTGTGACTTTCTCTTCCAAGACTCTGGGCCGTAGAATTTCCAAACAATCCTTAACCAGATTGCCTTCTAATTATATAAAATTCTGCTATGTTAATATTTTTTTTTCTTACCAATGTATGATTGACATTGTCTTTTTACCCATGTTTTATATCTTCTTTTACCTGGAGTGTTTTTATTAATTTCTTGTTAAATTACTATGCTCAGCATACATGATGTAACCTGTTTTGTGTATTATGCTGGATGTATTGTATTTGTATTACTTGATGTTGGAGCTTTTCTCCCCTGGCTTCCGCTGAAAATGGACCTGGTCCAGTCGGAATTTCCTGGTTAACAAATGTAAAATAAATAAATAAGCCATTACTACAAGTTACAAAGGCTCATTCTGACACAACTTTAGTTGCCTCAGTAGCCACTGATACTAGCCCATTATCTTTTTTTTTTTATGCTGAATACCTTTGCAAAACATTCTAAACTGAATCGATCTGAATTTGGTGCTGACATTTCACCCAGCTAGATGTGCTTGAGACTCTGTCCTCTGAGTTACCAAGAGTGGAACCATTTTTTGCTAGAATTGAAAGTCATGCACTAAACCATAATGCTGTTCCTCCAAGAGTGGGTCCATCCCCTGTAACAATTCCACCTTGCCTTGGCCATCTTGCATACATCTTCCTCTTTAGAGTGAGTTGGAGAGGAGCAGTGTGCGTTATGTAATTGTAGGATGTGTTTGTCATCTGGTAAAGTTTGACCTGCCTAGTGCTTATAATGCCTGTGGCCTTAGTCCTATGAGTTTCCAAAGATAGACCAACTTTTATAGATCTAGCATTATTGTATGGAAACATCTGTCATCTTTTCTGTTTAGACCATATATTGAAGTACTTGTAGCCTTTAGGTAAAGATGTGGCTAGATTTACTGGTTTACAGTTAAGATTACAGGACCTGATTAAGTTACCTGTAATTTGCCCCCCTCCCCCAAATTGACAATGCACAGCTTTCAACATAGTCTTTACACACTCTGGTGTTTTATTTTTTTTTGGGGGGGGGGCATATGTCAGTACCCAAGGAGTTGATTGCACTGTACATACCTAAGCACATTTCATGCCTATTTGCTGACCCCATAGAGTGGTGGATTAACAGCTAGGCTATTGTGGAGTGGCCAGAACAGGCTTCTTGCCTGACTTGAATCTGTAGTCATCTCTGATTTCTTCATTGTTGGTTGCAGACAGAGTTCTATTTTTGTCTGGCATTCAAGACATTTTTTTTTCTTTGTTAGTAATTATCATATATAACTCTGAGTTAGAAGTGGCAAAATCTGTATTGTATAGATGCTTTAGAAGTCTTGAGAATGACATTTTTTATTCAGTTTTTGAGATCAGTTGTCTTAAATGCACAATCATGTACATTCCTTCTCTCTGAAGAAGATTTTTATCACTGCTGCTTTTGCAGGAAGTATCCTAATAAACATGCTAGTATTCTTTTTGCCTTTTAAATACATGGCTTTTTCTTGGCTCGGATTCTTTTTTTTTTTTTTTTGCAAGAATATGTATTTCACAAACACAGCACCTTTTGGTTTTATTTTTTTCCTTGCAGTTACCAGGTCATCACTTTTTAGAGAAACATTTTGCTGTATTCCTTATCTCCGGCATATCAGTTAGCTGCTGACTGTTATCTGTCTGGTACAGACTTTGTTTAAAATAAGTGCTTATCACGTGCTACAGTTTGGGTTTTATTGTCTCTGCCTTTGAGTAGCTGATGACAGTCTTGTTAATCTGGCAGATAGAATAAATCCAGCTGCTTTGTTGTACATGCTGAGCAGGGTACCCTGCTTTACTGCTAGAGTGTTGGAAGATTACAATGGGAGTGGTATTTTGTACAGAGAATGCCGCTGTGTAAAGTTATTAGCTAAACTTGCAGTATCCCACAATACACATAATTTTCATGGTGTATGAAAGGGGCCTATAATCTAATGCATGCATGTAACTGCGTATCTGTCTAAGATATTTATGGAATATGTAGCAATCTGATGTTTGCATGAAATATCATTTTTAGAAGCATTTTTATTAAATCACAACTACAACAGTGACGCGTATACATACATTAGGATAAAAAAATAGTCATGTAATTTCATACAGTATGCATATTTTAATAATTATCTTGCATTCCAGCATAACATAAATTGTTCAGTTTCTTCCTTCCTTCCATTAAACTTCACTCCTCCTGAACAGTATTCTGCATGTTTTGTTCCCCCAGATTCCAGTTACTTATACATAATTTGTTCTTTCCTTTTTCTAAGGATCTCCCCTTCTTTGCAGTATTCAGTACTTCAGTTACAATTGGTTTAGATTTCAGTTTTCTTTTGTTAGTAATTGCTTTTTTGGCAGCCAGTTGCATTACATTTAGTAAGGCCTTACTATGTTTAGGGAATTCAGAGCCTATTTCCTTGCTCAAAAGCTCATTTCCTTAGTTAAAATGATTAGCTCCCTTGACACTTCTGACAAAAGTACTCTTTGGAGAAGTTTTTTTCCCTTTCATTTAAATCTGCCATCTTGATGCATTCCTAGAACACATGATGTTCTTCGTGTTTCACTGTTGCTTTTATCACACTTGGGTTATCTGCCTGCAGGTAGCCCTCAGTTGGCCCGAATACCAGAGACTTAGTATTTCTGCGTCAGTTGCTGTCGCTTCAGTACTGACGTCAGATCATCAGGGGTATAAAAACAGGCAGCCGATGCCATTATATCAGTCTTTTTTGCAGAGGAGCCCGAAGCAGAAGCAGTTTGCACGAGTGCCGGTCGGCCGCTACCTATGTTTTCGTTTCCGAATTGAATCATCCTGAAGTCTTCTAAAGCTAAGTACCCCGTTGGGGATCCTTTTTTCTTGCTCTAACCGATGTCAGAAAAAGCTAACAATTGTCTCGCCTGTGGAAAGCAAATACCACACTAAGATTTCCATTCTTACTGCGTTACCGGTTTAGGCCCAGACCACGACGTACCTTGCTGTTGGTTTTGTGCCTTGCTCAGCGCCTGAACTATTCGTCGTTGGGCCCTTATTGTCTCTAAATACTGTTGCTCTTGATCTCCTTATTCCGAAATGGCTTTGGTAAGCCATCTGACTACCGATCTTCCGAAAAAATGTAAGGATAAAGACAGAGACAGACCACACAGGTCTAAAACTGCCGACAACATTTCTGTTAAGCTAGTAGACAGTTTGCTGGTACTCAGTGAGGTGCTTTTGCAGCCCCTGATGACCGCTTCTATGGATTCGCAGGCCACTACTGAGACCCGTTCAGAGTCCGGTATGCCGCGAGACTCTTTGACTACGGAACCTGCAGATGTGTCTCCCTTGGATGGGTCCGAAGCCGCTGTGCAGGCACCAGCTTCTGAGGAAGTTCTTCGCATTACCGATATTCGATACAAACTGACTTCTTTCGCATCTTCAGTTCTGTCTGAAACTACCGAGTTTCTAAGGCTAAGAGTACGAGTTACGCCTGAAAAAAACATGACCCAAACTCAAGCACCTGCTTCCTTGCCACAAAATCAAATGGCTAAAATGGCAGAAGACCTGATTATGCTGATTAGGGGGAGCCAGCCTTCACCTGCTAAAGAGAAAAAGAGACCTGTCCCCAGCAGCTTTAACTGACCAAGAGTCCTATGACTCTGAGGTTTCTGATTATGAAGACGTGCCTTTATCTGCTTATGAGGATTCAGATGCAGAGGAATCCATTCCCTCTGCTTTCCCTCCAGAGGATTTTTCTTTTGGTGAAACCCTTCATACTTTAAGAGAGCATTTCCACTGGGAATGCCAGGATTATCTTCAGTCCAAAAAAAAGACTCAGAGAATTTTTAGATTTACCTCAACATAGACTTTTAGCAATTCCTCCCGTTCTGGATGTTGTGGATGATGTCTTTATGGAATCCAGTCTAACTCCTGATACTTTACCCCCGGCTCCAAGGAAACCAGACCGGTACTACAGAGTCCCTGACTCTCACAAATGTCTTTTCAAAAATCATACTGCTGACCCAGAGGTCCTTTCCCGGGGGCCTAAAGGTATAAAAGCAACTACAGCTAAGAGTCCCACCCCTTCGGACTTGGATTCCCGAGCTTTAGACAGATGGGGTAAAAAAGTATACACCTCTGCAACTCTCGCCATTAGGGCATTGAATTGCCAGTTTCACATGCTGAAATACCAGCAGCATATTATGGAACTTATTAAGCAAAAATTATCTACCTTTATAGACTGCAGAAAATGAAGAATTACAAGAGCTTATGCATTCTGCAAGCCAAGTCAGATAGCATACCTTGTAATGTGGCTTTGACGCCCTAGAAGCTTCTTGTAGGGTAGCAGTCAGTGGTTCTGTACTGAGAAGGCATGCTTGCCTTAATGAGAAGAACTTGCCAGACCATGTCAAATCAAAATTACTAGACGCTTCTTTGAACAAGGACAATCTGTTTGGCACCAAAGCAGAAGAGGTTCAAAAAAAGATGGAACAAAAAGCTAAGTCTATGCAGACAGTCAAATAATTTTTGCAAGTGCAGCCTCCAAGATTGAGTAGGCATTGCCCCTCGAAACATTGGGCCTTTCCAGCCTTCTCAAGGCCATCTCAAACTAGACCCAGGGGAAACAGACCCCCCAAATTACAGTCTCAGGGTATGCAGAAATCTAAGCAATGGAGTGCCTTCACTTCTAAAACAGGGAGTGTTAAGCCACCCCCTTATAGAAAGAATTCACAATGACTTCTCAACTCCACTCCTCACCTCTGCCCAATTGCTCATGCCCCTAGGAGGAAAACTTGCCCATCATGCAGAAAACGAACTCCATCACCAAAGACCAATGGGTCCTCAACCTTGTATCCCAGGGGTACAAATTTTATTTCCACTCACTGTCAACCCCAAAAGGATTCCCAGACCTTCCTCCAAACTAGTGGGCAGAGGCACAAAACCAAATTCAATCCCTGCTCTCCATAAGGGCAATTCAACCCGTTCCTGCAGAACAAATAGGTCAAGGGTTTTATTCCAGACTTTTTCTGGTACCCAGAAAAGAGGGCACTTGGTGCCCAATCCTAGGTCTTTCCATTCTAAACACCTTCCTGGTGGTACCAAAATTCAAAATGCTCACCCTTCAGCAACTTCTTCCTATGCTGTCCAAAGATGCCTAGTTAGACCACCCTAGACCTAAAAGAAGCCTATCTGCACATCCCTATCAGGGACTCATGCAGAAAATACCTACGCTTCAGGGCAGGATCTATGCATTATCAGTTCTCTGCACTTCCCTTTGGCTTATCCACTGCTCCCAGAGTCTTCACAAAATGCCTGCCTACAGCCATTCCCTATTGCCGATAGAGAAAGATTCAAATTTCCCATACTTGGACAATTGCCTGATTCAGGCTGACTGTCAGGAAAAGCTGTTGCAGCACCTGACATTTGTACAGAACCTTCTAACCTCCCTGGGGTACACTGTCAATGAAAAGAAATCAAAAGTAGTCCCCCATCAAAAGATTGTATTCTTGGGAGCAAGCTTGGATACAGCATCCCAGATGGCATTCCTTACTCCAGGAAAAACAAGCCTGACAGGCTACTTCACTCAAATGGCCACCAGAACCCAGCCATCAGCAAGGAAAATCCTGCAGGCCCTAGGGTTCATGGCCTCTTGCATTCTACTGATTCCATATGCCAGACTGCATATGAGGAAACTTAATTGGTACTTGAAAAGTCTTTGGTGCCAACATTCTCAGGATCTGGAAACCGTCATACCTTGTCTAAGGACATAGTTTCTTTGGTGGGCAGCAGCATGCAACCACAACAAGGGACTACCCTTTACTCAACCCCACACTACCCAGAACCTAACCACAGACACATCAGACTATGCCTGGGGGGGGCACATCTGGACGGCAAGTGCATTCAGGACCACTAGAGCCCAAGTCAAATTCATCTGCACATGAACCAAAAAGAGATGCTAGCTGTTCAGCATGCTCTGACAGCTTTCAAATCCCTCCTCTCACCAGGACCCCTGCTAATAAAAACAGACAACACCACAGTTTTGTGGTACATCAGCAAGCAGGGGGGAACCCACTCTTACCCACTCTGCAGGCTAGCCATGGCCCTGTCGAACATGGCCTTGGACATGCAGATTCATCTGTGAGCTCAGTTCCTGCCAGGCAAACAAAACTGTTTGACAGACGACTTAAGCAGATATCTACTAGACCCACAAAAGTGGCAATTAGACCCCAGCACCTTCAGCCTTCTAACCCTGAAATGGGGGACCCCAGAGGTGGACCTTTTTGCCTCCCCCTACAGTCACCAGCTCAGCAAATTCTGCACCAGGACACCTCACAGCAGGGCCTGGAAAGTGGATGCCCTATCCTTCCAGTGGGTAAACCTCTCAATCTATGCATTTCTCCATCTGCCTCTTCTCACAGGAATATTACTCAAGGTAAGACCGGACAAACCAAGGGCAATCCTGATTGCCCCGGACTGACCACGCCAGCACTGGTACCCACTACTGTGCGGCCTGTCACCGGTGCCACCCTGATACCTACCCCAGATCCCAACCCTCCTCACCCAGCAAGAGGGACAGATCCTGCATCCGCAACTGCAAACCCTGAATCTTGCAGCCTGGCTTATTCCTTGAATTCTCCCCCAGTGACCAGCCAAAGCAAGCAGGTTCTGGACGTCATTCTTAAACCCAGAAGACCCAGTACAAGAAAATCCTATGCTGATAAGTGGAAAAGGTATTGTTCCTGGATTCAGTTTAAAGGCGAGGACACAGCACTGCCTTCCTTACCTCTAATCCTGGATTACCTAGCATATCTGCTCCACAGAGGCCTATAATTCTCCTCCATTAACATCCCTGCCTCTGCCATCTCGGCTCATTACAACACTGAGCCACCTCTCTTCTCTCACCCTCTCATCAAGCAGTTTCTGAGAGGGGAAAACAACCTAAGGCCACCAAGAAGAGCACCCACCCCTGCTGGGGCCTTAACTTTGTACTGGAAAAACTCATGCTACCCCCTCTCTGAGCCTGCAGCGTCAGCAGAGTTAAAATTCCTCTCTCGGAAAACAGCTTTGCTTCTGGCCATCACTTTAGCTCGAAGAGTGGCTGAGCTACAAGCATTTATGGCTGTGGAACCCTTCAATGTTAAGTTGTCATTCTTGCCTTCATTCTTGCTGGATAGGTTCGGAGCCGATCCTCGGCTCCGACTCGGCCTATACTATAGCTCGAGAGCTATTTTTACCGGCTCGAGGCAGCCCTATATCCCACAATACCATGCGCTAACTCCCCAGATCTCGTTTGCCGCTTCGCTGCGAGGTTGCCTTTTTTACCGGCTCAGGTCAGTAGAAGAAATTTTCAACAAAGTTTCTTTTTTTTGAGGTAGTTTATTAGGTTATTTTCCCTACTTTTGTTCCCTATCGATATTATTACTTAATAGTGTTTGTTTCGTAAGCCCTACCCACCCCTGTAGTTAACTTTTATAATCAGGCCTACAGGCTTTAGTTTTTCTGTTTACTCACCCCTGTGTGTGTGTGTGTGTGTGTGTGTGTGTGTGTGTTGTTGTTCTAGTCAGCCCCCTCATCTCCCCCTTGTGTGTAAGTGAGTGAGTGTGTGTGCTGATTGAGTGACTGTCTTTAGGGCAATGTCCAAAGACGTTAGGGTCTCGGGATTCAAGAAGTGTGACTCGTGCTGTCAGAAAATGTCTCTGATAGACGGTCACACTTCTTGTGTCTATTGCTTGGGGCCTTTACAGCTGCAGGACTCTTGTTCCGTTTGTCACGGATTTAGTTCAAGAGTCCTGCAGGAAAGGCGTAACAAGCTCATTCTAAGGGGCGTGTTAAAGCCTGATGACTCACCGTCCAAGTCTGGCTCGGGGAAGTCATCAAAAACCGCCAAACCCTCTGCTCCAGTTTCTGAGCCGACGGCTGGTGTTGTCGAGACGGCTCCGAGGCGAGCAAAGTGGGTTCCGCTTCGAAACCATCATCGGAGCTGACCCCAGCGCGCAAGCGCTCTAGGTCCCCTTCTTTAGAGTCCACCAGATCGGCTCCGAGGTCCCCCCTCCTATCGGAGCGGAGTCATAGGACTCATTCATCGAGGTCTTCCAGGCTCTCTGATCGCGACATCGAGAGGGTGGTCAGTACACTCATAAAATCTCAGGCGCTGGCCCAAGTGCTTCAGAGCCCATCTCACCAGACTGTGGCTCCTTCGATACAGTTATCCATTCCTCCTTCGACTCATCTTCGAAGACGGAGTTCATCGGAACCGTGACCTTGCCCATGTCGGAGCCGATACCTCCTCCTTCGGCTCCAGTGTCGTTGGCTCCGACCTCTTTATTGGTTCCGTCCATGGAGAGGTCCGGGCGCCGGGACTCCATCGTCGGCTCCGAGGGGGCGAGTGGCATCAGACCCTTGTCCGACCCCGCTCTCCCTCTCGGAGCTTCGGCTCTGGTTAGTTCGGCCCCGACATCATTCTCGGAGCCTTCTCTGTCTGTTCCGGGGGCGGTTCTGGCCTCTTCGGAGCCGGGGCTACCTTTGGTGTCTGATAGGGGAGCCTTCGAGGTGATGAGGAGTGTGCTGGACCCAGTGTCCACTGCAAGGTCAAGTTCTGTGGCTCCTCCCTCTGTAGTGCCTGTTACGGTCTCTGGCCACCCTCCTATACCCGACAGCAGAGATCCAAAGCGTAAGGTACCGACTTTGGGTGTCTCCTCCTCTTCCGAGGGCTCCCCTGAAGTTTCAGGGGAACCCCCTAGGAAAAGAAAGTGCAAGAGGAAGCACATAGACTCCCCCGAGTCTGTCACGTCGGACACTGACTTGGATGAGTCGGAGGGTTCCCCCAGATCCCCCTCTGAGGATGTCTCCTTTTCAGACATCCTGGAGATCCTAAGACAGAGGGGAAATTGGTCCACTCTCAAACCTTCCGAGGACAAGTCGGTTTACCTTGACGCCTTTGGATCTCGCCCTTCCACCTCCTGGGTGTCTCCCCCTTTCGACCCACTAATGGAGGTAGTGGCTAGAAAGGCGTGGGCAGCTCCTGATTCAATGGAACCTACCCCTAGGAGGCCTTCTAAATTTATTTTTGCACCAGATGACAAATCCTTTCTCACCAAAGGTGTTTCAGTTGATGCTATGGTGGTAGCAGCAACCACTAAGAAGGAATTAGCTGATCCTTCTGTATCTGTTCATCCTCCTAACATAGAGTCCAGGACCATGGACAGGTACGGCAAGCGGACCTTTGCTTCAGCGACATTTTCTATGCGATCGCTGAACTATTGTCATTTCACCCGCCTTCAGAGAGACTTGCTCACAGAGCTGGGTAAAACGGTACAGGATCCTTCTGCTGTGGGGTTTAAGGACAAAATAAACTCTCAGCTGGCTACCCTGAACTCCATTGTTAACTCCTCCATGCGGCTAATCTCTTATGCAGCCGATGGAGCGAGTAGGGCCACTGGCACAGGCGTTGCGTTGAGACGTCACTCTTGGATGCGACTCTGTAACTTTGCCGACCCCTTCAAGGCGTCCTTCACCAACACCCCCTTTGACGGTTCGGAATTGTTCGGGCCTCAGGTGAAGAATACCCTCACCAGATGCGAGCAATATGGTAAGACTCTCTCTGCCGTGGGAGTCCGTTTTTCCACGCCTTCTAGACCTTATCCTAAAGGACAGTGGGGTGGAAAGATGTGGTTCCGCAAACCACAGGGAGTCGCGCCTGCCGCACGTGGTGAATTTCCCCCTAGAGGCAGAGGGGAATAATAACAGACGCCGCCCAGGGGCAGAGGGGGTCCACAGAACCAGGGTTCCAGGGAATCTTTCCCTGACCAACCCTTTCAGCATCCCTGAGAAGCTGCCCGACTGTCCGCCTTCGGAGGCAGTCGGGGGAAGATTATCTCTGTACCCGGAAGCCTGGCAATCCATCTCCCAAGACACATGGGTACAGGAGATCATATCCGAGGGTTACAAAATTCCTTTCACTTTCCCTCCGGTACAACCGCCAAAACCCCTACCAGACGTACCACCCGCACAAAGGGGTCAGGCTCGGCTAGAAATAAAAAAGCTGTTAAACAAAAGAGTCATCCAGGCAGTCCCAGCAGATCAGCTAGGATCCGGAATCTACTCCAGATTCTTTTTGGTGCCAAAAAAGACAGGAGATTGGAGACCCATTTTGGACCTCAGCAGGTTAAACAACTATGTATTAAAGACAAAATTTCAGATGGTAACACTGCAGTCCATTCTACCCTTTTTGGGCAGAGACAACTGGATGTGCTCGTTAGACCTCCAGGACGCGTACTACCACATAAAAATACACAGGCGCTCCAGGAGGTTTCTCCGCTTCCGGCTGGGAGTCAGTCATTTTCAATTCAGGGCCCTGCCCTTTGGTCTCACCACAGCCCCCCGGGTGTTCACCAAATGTTTGACAGTGGTCATGGCTCACCTGAGACAGAAAGGATTCCAGGTGTTTCCATACTTAAACGACTGGCTCATTTCCGCTACCACCAAACAGGATCTCATAATGGCCAGGGATTATACTATCCAACTTTGCAACAGCCTGGGTATTTCTATAAATTTTGCAAAGTCCTCCTTGTCGCCTTGTCAATGTATAAACTTTATAGGTGCCGTATTAAACACCACAGAAATGTCTGCAACATTACCACCTCAGAGAGTGACAGACATAAGGCGGAATGTTCAGGTTCTGTTTCAGCCCAGCAGAGTCCAAGTCAAGCTAGTATTGAAAGTGTTGGGCCTTATGGCGGCGATTCTTCTACTTCCATTAGCCCGCTTCCACATGAGACTCCTTCAGTGGATGCTGTTTTCTCAGTGGTCCTTTCAACAGCTGCCAATGACCCACAACATTTTGATAACACCATCTTGCAAGAAACATCTCTCCTGGTGGATGGTTTCCCCTCAGCTTTTTCAGGGCAGACCCTTTGTTCTCCCCCCTCCAGTTGCCACTGTCACAACGGATGCCTTCCTGATTGGGTGGGGGGGGGGCATTATCAGGGCAGGACGGTCCAGGGCACTTGGCAACAGTCAGAATGCCACCTGCACATAAATGTCCTGGAGATGAGGGCGGTGCTTTTGACGTTGCAGGCCCTTCAGAGCTCTCTTCCCATGGGGACTATAGCAATTCAAATGGACAATATGTCTGTGGTGTGGTACATAAACAAGCAGGGCGGAACAAGGTCCTACCCCCTCTGTCGAGAAGCACTCAGACTTTGGCAATGGGCGATTTCATCTCAACGGTTTCTGATAGCAATGCACATCCCCGGGAAGTCCAACGTCATAGCAGACAGATTGAGCAGAACTATCCTCATGCCTCAAAAGTGGTCTCTAAATCAAGAGGTAGTAGACGGAATTTTTCGGAAGTGGGGCCAGCCTTGCTGCGACCTTTTCGCAACTCCGCAAAACAGCAAGTGCCTCGACTTCTTCACACTTTTTCCTCTACCAGGCCAGCCCCTCAGAGACGCTCTTATTCACGTTTGGCCCTGGGGTCTTCTTTATGCCTTTCCTCCCTTTCCATTGATCCCGCAACTAATTCAGAAAGCAACCGCATTGAGATCCAAAATGATCCTCATTGCCCCGTTTTGGCCTCAACAAGTTTGGTTCCCGTTCCTGCACAAATACCTACTGGAACAGCCTTGGCATCTGGAACCCCTTCCGGATTTGTTGACCCACCTCACGGGCAAGCTGCATCGGTCTCTACATTCCATCAACCTCACAGCTTGGTTGCTCCACTTCCAGCTATAGCCAGGCTTCCCCTTATTTCTCCTCCTGTTCGTGATATCATTCTGGCTTCCCATAAGTCCAATACTAGGAAGACTTATGCGAGTAAATGGAAGCGTTTTTCACACTGGGCACAAACTAGATCCTTAGATCCTTTCCATGCACCCATTCATGAGGTTCTAGTCTTTCTGGTGGAGCTTTTTCATTCGGGGTCATCATCGGCCACTATCTGGGTACAATTAGCGGCCATTGCTAATTTTCATGTTGGACTCTCAGAAGCAAATATTATGTCCCACAAACTCTGTAAAGCCTTTCTCAAGGGCATCTTGTTGCTCAGACCTCCAGTCAAAGATCCACCCCCACAATGGGATTTGAATTTAGTTCTAACCTCACTAATTCTACCCCCTTTTGAACCGGCAGCTTCTTGCTCCCTCAAACTTTTTTCTTGGAAAACGCTGTTTTTAGTAGCTATAACATCTGCCAGAAGGGTATCGGAACTTCAAGCCTTGTCTGTCCGTCCTCCCTATTTGGTTTTTCATAAAGATAGGGTAACTCTCAGAACAAACCCTTCCTTCCTACCAAAAGTGTTATTGGAAGCAAATCTAAACCACTCCATTGATTTGCCCGTCTTTTTCCCAGACTATACCAACAGGGCTGAACAAAAATTACATTCATTAGATGTTCATCGCCAATTACGGTATTACTTAGACAGGACAAAACAATTCAGAAAGTCAGACCAGCTCTTCCTCTCTTATGCTGCAGGCAAGAAAGGGCTTCCAGTATCGAAAGTTACTCTTTCCAGATGGCTGACATCTATTATTACCTTGATCTATGAGTTGAGACACAGGCAACTACCCTCTAGGCCTAAAGCTCATTCAACCAGGGCACTATCAACTTCAACGGCTTTTCAAGCAAGGTTACCACTAGATGCCATTTGTGCAGCAGCTACATGGGCGTCCAAACATACCTTTATTGCCCATTACAAGCTTGATCTAGCCTCCAGAAATAGAGCTGATTTTGGTTCCACTGTACTCAGGAGTCTGTTCCATTGAGCCACCCAGGACTAAGATGCTAGGGATGCTGTCCCATCCAGCAAGAATGAAGGTGAGAATGACAACTTAACATTAAGAAGTTATGTCTTACCATAACGTTCCATGTTAGTTGTCTTCTTCTCGCCTTCTTTCTTGCGTCCCTCCCTCCTGTTCCCTAGCCTGGATAGACTTGAGGTTTTGAGTGCTTCCATTCTGGAGATGCAATATGTTGCGTCTTTCATGGTATCCTTACTGTTACTAGGAGGTAATCTGTACTTGTAAAAGAGGATTATAATATTATTATTATAATATTACTTTTTATACTATGTCCTAGCTTCCAAACGAGATCTGGGGAGTTAGCGCATGGTATTGTGGGATATAGGGCTGCCTCGAGCTGGTAAAAATAGCTCTCGAGCTATAGTATAGGCCGAGTCGGAGCCGAGGATCGGCTCCGAACCCATCCAGCAAGAAAGAAGGTGAGAAGAAGACAACTAACATGGAACGTTATGGTAAGACATAACTTTTTCTTTTTCATGCTGACAGGGTCTCCCTCAGGACTAACCCTTCCTTTATGCCAAAAGAAGTGTCCAGTGTGGCTTTCGACCAATCTATCCATTTGCCAACCTTCTTCCCTAATCCTCAGAATAAAGGGGGGAATGATTCTGCACTCCTTGGATGTGCACAGGCAGCTCAGATTCTGCCTGGATAGGACTAAAGCCTTCAGGAAATCTGACCAGTTACTAGTCAGTTTTGCACCAGGGGCAGAGGGCAAGGCCATTTCAAAACAAACAATTTCCAAATGGATAGCACACTTTATCCATTTCTGCTACAAACACCGTGGGAAACCAACCCCTCAGGGGGTCAGAACGCATTCCACTAGGGCAACTTCTACCTCTACAGCATTCTTTAGGGGAGTCCCTACCAGGGACATTCTGGAAGCTGTTACCTGGAGTTCTGTACACACCTTCACCAAGCATTACCACCTACCTATCTTTTCCAAATCCAGGGTGGATTTTGCAACAGCAGTCCTGCAGGGCATACTAGCCAGCTCCAACTCTTCTTGACTGCCTCCACCTTTCAGCTTTGGGAATCAACCCAGGTGTGATGACTGCAACAGTGAAACACGAAGAACATAGTACAGTTGTGTACTTACCATAAATGTAGATGTTGGAGTGTATTCACTGTTGCAGACCTGGTTTCCCACCCTCCCTTGTCTCTCTCGCTCGCTTTCTCTCTCCTCTCTATATCTGTTATTCACCCCTTACTGGGTTATTGGTATTTACTTTTTACTGGTGGTGTTTTTCCCACCATAACTTTGCTCCCTGTTTGGGGGCTCCTGACATTTGGTGCAAGAAAAACTAATTTAATGGTGTCTGCTGCCTGTTTTTATAGGTTCATAGGTTCATACTAGGCTATCTGCCCTAGGGCATTTATAAGCCTAGCCAGAGTGTGTTTGGCTTTCGCCACCCATTTTAAATTAATTTTGCTATGCCCTTTTTCGAGGTTAGTATACTGTGCCTCTGTCTAACAGTGACACAGAAGTGATACCCGGGATAAACCTAAGATCTCCCGTCCACTCATCAAGATTCCTCTTGAAGAGAGGCAATGAGGGACTCTGCCTAACCTGGACTGGGACTTTATTCCAGAGTGAAGGGAGCCTCTGGGTTATGAATCTGTCCCTCCAGCATGTCCGATTTATTTCAGTGCTGAGGTTCAAGTCTCTCGAGCGTGTAGCTCGATGGGATTTGGATTTTTTGAGGTGCAGCATGTCCCTTAATTCTGGGTTGGACATGGCCTTATACGTCAGGCACAGGTCACCTCTGAGCAGGCGGTATGCCACTGAGTAGAGCTGGAGTTTCTTTAACCGGGCAGCATATGGCATCTGTTTGAGCCCTTTGATCCTCTTGGTGAGGTACTTTTGGGGTCTTTCCAGTTGCTGCAGGTGTTTGGTAAGGTACATCCCAAGAGGGGCATTGTACTCGATTATGGGCCTGATGAGGGATGAGTAAAGAGGCACGATGACCTCCCCTAATCTAGATGTGAATCCCTTCATGGTTAGGTGGGCTATATAAAATGTTTTTCTAACCACTTTGGCCACGTGGTTGTCAAATGAGAGATTGCTATCAACTTGGGTCCCCAGGTTCCTAATTACTTCTTCTGTACTTAATGGATTACCACCTATGTGGTAATTTGTGGGCACTTTGTTTTTGCCAAAGGGGATGACTATACACTTTTTGGCGTTTAGCTTGAGGCCGTGGCTCTGCCACCAGTTGTCTGTTTCTATGAGGCCCTTTTGGAGGATGCTTGTGTCGGCTGGAGAGTCGATTATGGCGCCCAGTTTCCAGTCATCTGCGAACTTGGTCAGCCACAGTCCTTCCGTGTTGGCCTGTACCTCCGAGAAATATATACCAAACAAGAGAGGTCCCAGGACTGAGCCTTGTGGGACGCCACTTGTAACTGGTTTGGAGTCTGACATGGCTTCAGCAATTCTAACCATGTGGGTTCTGTCCTTGAGCCAGTTTGCAACCCATCTAGTGACATAGGGGTTTATATTTAAGCTGGTGAGCTTATCTATAATGCCCGAGTGGGGTATTGTATCGAAGGCTTTTGCGAGGTCCAGATAGGCTGTGTGGACCACCTTCCCTTCGTGAATGGCCTTGGTGACTGTTTCAAAGAAGTCAACCAAGTTTAAGAGGCAGGATCTGCCCTTAACAAAGCCAAACTGGGTAGGATCCAGTGTCTGTAGGTCCCCAATATCTTTATTTATGAGGTTCATGATGATCCTTTCCATAGCTTTGTAGACCAAGCTAGTCAGGCTTATGGGGCGATAGTTTCCAGGGTCCGTTGAGGCACCACCTTTGTGGAGAGGGACCACTGTTGCTGTACGCCACTCTTTGGGTACATATCCTGTAGTAAGGCTGAGATTGAACAGTAGTTTTATGTTTGGGTTTAGCTCTTCTTGGAGTTCATGTAGGACGCAGCCTGGGACACCGTCTGGTCCCATTGATGCTGTGTTTTTTGCTTTGGAGAGGGCGGCTCCCACCTGAGCATCTGAGATGTCAGGGGGGCAGCACTCTGCTGGGATAGATATTTGCCCTTTTGGTGGGGAGAAGTTTGCGCTGAACCTGCCAGCTAGGATGTTGGCAATGTCTGTGGGATCAGTGTATTTTTTGTCATTTTGGACTAATTCTGAGCATATCTGGGAATTCCCACCCAGGGTTCCTAACATAACTAAAGAAAGCCTTGTGATTATCCTTGGTGTCCTGTGCAATTTTTCTCTCGAAGCTGGCCTTTGACGATTTTATGAGTGCCCTTAGTTTTTTGCTAATACTGATCAGAGATGCCTTCCCTTTTTGGGATTTTGCTCTATCATGTAGTAGCTACCTCCTTCTGTTGTATAGTTTGTTTATGGCTGGGGTCCACCAGACAGGTCGTCTGCCTTTGGAGGATTGGGTCTTGGTTTTATTTGGGATTGCATGATCCATGCATTCCTGAAGGTGTTCATAGAATGCATTTATAAAGGATTCTGCGGTCTGGGCCGTATTTTCCACAGGCCCGGGGGCTTTGAAGGATTCCACCTCGGTTTTGAGGAGTGTGAAATTTGCTTTAGAGAAGTTTTTCACTGTGGTTTTCTGGGCAGGGGTGGGGTCGGGATGTGAATATCCAGTGAGATCAGTTTATGGTCTGATCTTACCAGTGAGGGATACACTTCTGGTCTGGAGCATAGAGTCCCCATGTTGGTGATGATCAGGTCCAGTATGTTTTCCCCTCTTGTGGGAGTGGTAACAAGTTGTTCCATAGTATTTGAGTTTATGAATTCTAGGAACCTTTGGGCAAGGGTGTTGGAGCTAGAGTAATGCTCCCAATCTATGTTTGGGTAGTTGAAGTCGCCCAATATAATGGTGTTCGGAGGGACCTTCATATTTTCCAGTGTTCTCAGGAAGGCCGAGTGGGGTTCCTGGGTTTGGGAGGGTGGTCTGTAGCAGGCTATAAACTGGAAGGCAGTTTTACCCACTGTTAGTTGCACATGGATAGTCTCTGATGCTTCGTGCTTTGCCACCAACCTGGAGGTGTGGGTATCTTTGATGAATATCGATACTCCCCCTCCTTTTGTGGTTCGGTCCAAGTTTTGGGGCCGAAAAGCATGGTATGAGGTATAACCTGGTACTGCTGGGGTGCTCTCGGGATTCCTGAACCAGGTTTCTGTTACTGCACAGATATCGATGTTCTCCATGCTAAGGAGAGTTTCGAGTGCGTGCATCTTGAGGTTTAGACTTCTAGCGTTGAGTAGCATTACTCTTAGTTTCTTATCCCTTGTGATACCTATGGAGGTGGGTTTGTCTTTTGAGCCTTGCCTAAAAAAGTCACTATGGGGGTAGCAAGAGCCTTTGCCAATATCCGAAAGCCCAGGGGTGACAGGTGCAAGCCGTCCCTAGCAAAGCATCATGGCTTGTCGTGCATATCATCCCAAGCTGACAGGCATTGGATCCCCTTTGAATGACACCAATACTTAAGCCAATTGTTGAAATTGATCATCTTGTCTTCATATTGTGGCATCATTCTTGGTGAGGGTAAGATGCTACTCAAGGTCAGGGTCATGCCAGCCTGGGCTACATGCTCAGAGAGCTCCTCTATGTCTCTTTTCATGTAGTCCAGGGAGGTACGTCTCAGGTTATTCACACCAGCATGGACAATGACTGAGTCATATTTGTACTTGCCTTGGAGTGATCTGAGTGCTTGTGTTATGTGGCGGATCCTAGCGCCAGACAGGCTGCTCACCGTGACCTTCTCTTTGTTCATCCTGGTGAGCGGGACGTCAGTGTGCCTGACGATAGTCACCTATTACAAGTGTATCAGGTGTGTTGTTTAGCCTTAAGGGCTGTGACTGTTCGGCACACTGGCTTTGTGAGATATGTGTTGCACGTGTTTTGTTTTGGGGTAGCGGTTGCTTGGGTGTCTGCTTTGGAGGTCTCTGCTGCTTAGGCAGATCTTTATTTAGAGCCTCCGAGTATGTTTTTGTGTGATTATGTGTTTGGTTTGCTGTCGTGGTAGGTCTATGTGAGACTGGAATTGTAGTGAGTGTGGTTTCCTTCTCCTCCTGACTGGTTATGCCAGTACTGAGTTGAGAGAGCTTAGCCTCCTGTTTGGCTATATGGTTGCATCTCTCACATGTGTTGGAATTTGTTGGGAGGAGGAGAGGGTTGTCTGTGTACATGAGGCAGTTGTAACATTGCCTCAAGATTCCCATATTCACCAGCTGGACCGGAGAGGAGATTGACAACTGACCTTTGGACATGCTAGAATAATATTGGGAATTCCTTTATAATTGAAAACAAGGGCCAATGGGGAGCGAGGGTGTAGTGCTTTTAATTTTTAGTGCTGACTTATAATTGCTTTAGTGATCAAGTGCCAGGTAACAAGTGCAATGTGTTACAGGTAACTTAAATGCAAAAACGACAAACAGTAACTTTCTTTCAAGCGAAGCAAGGAAATAAGTACAGTAAGCAATGCAGATATCACTAGGGATCCACAGAAGCGCTGAGAAGCCTCGTTTTAGGTGGAATTAGTGTTCTAGGGAAATAACAAGCATACAAACAAAGCTAGATTCAGCAGGCCTGGATCTAGTCTATGCTACAGCAAACAAGGTGTACCAATTTCAGTAAGATACAGTTGAAATATTCAGGCACTATAAACCTTTAACCAGAAATTCCCAGCTCAGAAGGGCAGAGTCCAGCCTCTCCTCCCACAAGAGTGCAGACCACGAACCTTCTTAATGTAAAATAACTGGCCTGAAGCCCAAGTGCTTAAACCAGAGCTAATACACTTTAAGAATAACAGACACTGAGCTTTCAATCAGCAGTTCCCAACTTAGAAGGATGAAAGCTACCTGTCCTGCCACCACAGTGCATGCCACAAACCTTCCTAATGTAGAGCAACTGGTCTGAAGCCCAAGTGCTTAATCCAAAAGACTTAGAATGATAGCTACACTTTAACCAAGTTACTACCAAGCAGTAATAAATACAACTGAATACTTTAAATAATGCCTGGATTAGTGCTCAAGTTATACAAACAAAGCTAGATTCAGTAGGCCTGGATCTAGTCTATGCTACAGCAAACAAGGTGTACCAATTTCAGTAAGAAGAAATTCAGATATGCATGCACTATAAGCCTTCAACCAGAAATTCCCAGCTCAGAAGGGCAGAGTCCAGCCTCTCCTCCCACAAGAGTGCAGACCACAAAACCCTCTTAATGTAAAATAACTGGCCTGAAAGCCCAAGTGCTTAAACCAGAATTAATATACTTTTAGAATAACAGACATTGAGCCCTCAATCAGCAGTTCCCAACTTAGAAGGATGTAAGCTACCTGTTCTGCCACTACAGTGCAGACCACAAACCCTCTCAATGTAAAACAACTGGTCTGAAGCCCAAGTGTTTAAAGTAAAAGGCTTAGAATGAGTTACACCAAGCAGTAATAAATACAATTGAGAACGTTTAAGATGACGCAAAAGCAAAATAAAGTAGAAAGAAACACAAGTACAGTAAAAGCAGAAGATTTTTTTTTTTTTTTTTTTTTTTTTTTTTTGTAGAAAAGTAGCAAAAGCAGTAGTAAATACAATTCTCATGCAGTGCAAGCTGGCACACTTGAATATGTAGCAATATTAGTCCACACACAGTTTGAAAAAAATGTAATTAAATTAAAAAGGACTAAAAGCAAGTGCAGAAAGGGTTTATTAGGTAGAATGCGGGAGTGTCTTTGATCAAATCTACTGTGGGGCGGGCACTGCAAAAGCCACCAAATTTAAACTACAACCAAGAATATGGAGGGGGGGTGGGGGAACAGTTTCAACACAGATGTAAGGAATGTGCAAATTATAAAAAAATATATATACTGTTTTCTATACATTTGTAGAGCAGTAAGACACAGATATCAAGCAGACAATTTAGCTCTATAATACAGAATAACACAGAAAATATACTCAGCTCTATAAACTTGAAGATAGTTCTGTAAGGCTGTCTCTCAAACAGGCTGTCTCTCTTATACCCCTGACGTCAGTACTGAAGCGACAGCAACCGATGCAGAAATACTAAGTCTCTGGTATTCGGGCCGACTGAGGGCTACCTGCAGGCAGATAACCCAAGTATGATGACTGCAACAGTGAATACACTCGAACATGTACATTTATGGTAAGTGTACACAACTGTACTTTCCAAACATACCTCTTAACCGCTCAATTCAATAAACCTGGACAAAGACAGAAATAATGGGGGAATAAAGGCCCAAAAACAGGGACAGATTTTAAATCTTACTCTTATAAACTTGAAAGTTGCTAGAATAACAGGTTTTGAATTATTACGTATTTTCTGAAGTATATGAAGTCTGAAACACAAATGTCTGTCATTGTTTAGTATTAATAGATAAATGAGAAGAGCAACAAATGCAGCCACTGTAGATAAACTTCACCTTCTCCAAGAATGTGGAACAATAAACATAAGTGCAAAAAATGGAGAACGGAGAGACCACAGCATAAAACCAACAAATTTGTTCAAAAATTGAACAGGTACCAACAGTAAGCGCTTTCACATCCAACTGATGCTTCTTCAGACTTCATTCAAACAAAACATTCACTCCATTTAAACACATCATCAATTAGATGAATTAAGTAATCAATTAACCAATTTCTGATCTTAAAGGTAAAATCCTTTAAAACATCATAAATATGCAAGACATGCATCTAAATGAGCATAAATATAAAAAATATATATAAATCTTTTAAAAGTTACTTAAGCCTTCTAGCGGCAAGTAAATGTTTGGCTCTGATAGTTCTGTTGGTAATAACAATTTTAAAAAATCTAGTACATTTGTACCTGTGCTTAATGCATCTTTAGTAACCTTCTGTAATGTGTGTGAGAATGAGCTGATGTCTATTTTTATGCAAGGTGGAAAAAACATAAAAGGAAAATTTCATAACTTAACAGCGAGTGAGTTTAAAGCAGTACGAGCACTGCTGAACGATGAATCCATATGCATCCGACCAACTGATGAGGGAGGGGGGATTGTGATTCTGGATACTATGTATTATGAGAAGGCAATGAATGATATGCTAAATGATGTACTAACCTATAAGAATGTAACATTATCAGATATAGGTTTGATTTGTAGTCACGTTTTCAGCACGTTGAATGACTGTTTTTTAAGTCATATAATTTCCAAGCAATTACTGGAATATTTCCTGATTTTGCATCCACTTATACCTTTAATTCAGGGCCAACCTAAGCTGCATAAAAATCCTAGTAACCCCCCACTAAGGCCGATTGTGTCTGGTATAGGGTGGGTTACCCATCCATTATCAGTTTTTGTTGAGAAGTGGTTAAGGCCTGTGGTTGATAGGTCTGAGCAGGTTTTAAAGGATAGTAGACAATTGTTATACGATTTATCGTCTGTTACCGTGAATAATCAGAGTATGTTGAAGGAAAGCTAGCTGGTAACTTTAGATGTAAATTCTTTATTTACAGTTATACCCCACATCTATGGTATTGAGGTAGTAAAAGTGTACTTGGAGAATAATAGTACATATAGTGCAATACAAATTGATTTAATATGTATTCTACTTGAAGTTATATTGGAGAATAATGTGATGCTGTTTAAAGGGAAATATTATCTGCAGCAGATAGGAGTTGCGATGGGCACACCCTGTGCCAACAGTTACGCAAATATTGTGTTGGCACAATGGGAAGAGAAGGCAATTTTGATGAATGATCTCTATAAGTCACATGTTTATTTATATAAACGTTTTGTAGATGATCTTTTTTTAATTTGGACTGGATCATATATGCAGTTGATGCAATTTGTAGATTATTTGAATGGCAGTACAAGTTTTTGAAGTTTACATTGAAGGCCTCCAAAACAGATAGATTTTCTAGATGTTGCCATTATGAAAGATCACAATGGTGTTTTTTCTACTACTTTGTATAGAAAAACATGTTGAAGAAATAGCATCTTATCTCGAGATAGCATGCATCCTGCACACGTGTATAGAAATATAATAAAGGGACAAGGGATGAGGATATCCAGGTTAAATACCAATGATAGAACTTTTATGAATGACCTGGACACCTTTAGGGGCGAGTTGGTTGAACGTAAATATAAGTTGGAAGAAATTGATTATAACCTTGGATATGTTAATTTAAGAAGTACAAAAGCCAAACCATATATGAGTGATATTAACTTGGAAACCAGGATTGTTAGTAATAATAAAAATAAAAAAGGTAAATATAATGTGAATAGGACATTTTTAAGTCTTCAATACTCTAGTAATATTGATGTAGTAAGGAATGTTGTGAAGCGGAATTGGTCCATTCTGAAATCTGATGCACAAATTAGAGTTTGTGGGAGATGAACCACACTTTAAATATAAAAATAAAAAGAACCTAAAGAGATTGTTGTACAGTACGAATAAACAACATCCGCAGGATAAGCTAGTAGTTCAACCATACTTAGTATATTGTGGCAAGTGTAATATATGTAAAGCTTTGAGCATGGACAACATTTTCATACACCTCATTACTGGCATTAGATATGAATTTAAAGTTAAGGCCACATGCACCACCAATGTGATTTGATATATTTAGCAGTTTGTAATGACTGCTCATCATTTTATGTAGGTATGACGAATAGGTCACTTTGTGATAGAGTTAGGGAACATCTTTCGGCTATCCGTAATGATGATATCGAAAGAAGTGCATTAGCTAAACATACAAGGGTTAATAGAACACATACCTTTCAATTTTTAGTCATTTGTAGGGTAGAATGTGGCTCAAGGTTAGGAGACAAGAACAATTTTACTCAACAAAAAGAACTGCATTGGATAGTTAAGCTACAGGCTGATACGTGCCCTGGTCTTAATGAACGGGCCTCTATAAAACCTTTACTTGGCGGTAGAAGGCTTAAGTAACTTTTAAAAGATTTATATATTTTTTATATTTATGCTCATTTAGATGTGTGTCTTGCATATTTATGATGTTTTAAAGGATTTTACCTTTAAGAACAGAAATTGGTTAATTGATTACTTAATTCATCTAATTGATGTATTAAAATGGAGTGAATGTTTTGTTTGAATGAAGTCTGAAGAAGCATCGGTTGGATGTGAAAGCGCTTACTGTTGATACCTGTTGAATTTTTGGATTTGAATACATTCGTTGATTTTATGCTGTGGTCTCTCAGTTCTCCATTTTTCCCACTTATGTCCATTGTTTAGTATTGATTAGATACTTCAGTTCTTAGTTCAGTAGCAGACACAATGTCTAGAGCTAGAAGTTTTTGTATTACCTTGGAAGAGAAGTAATTACTAAGTTTGAAATGCAGAAGTGTTTATTGCTTTATGACTTCCTAGCAACTGCACAGCTCTGAGCAAACACCTGAAAGTTATGTATTTTTCACAGAGAGATGTTAAATTCTGTTAGTTTCTGACAAAAGAGGTTTAGCTTGGAAACTGAAGTCGGGGACAAAAAGTGATGATGTCCGAGCTTAACCCAGCAGTAATATTTGATATGAACTTAAGAACTTTCTCAGAGACTCATCACCTCTGCAACTACCTTGCTGTAAGTACATTTTTAGGGCATAGTAAATCTTTTAGATTCAGATAGGAATATAGTAAAATATAGCTTAGATGTTTTCTTTATTTATTTGAGACTGTCCTACAATGTTTTAAATATTTCCTGTGATTTTGAACTCTGATGTAACTGATTATTTACTAAGTATTGTCTTGTTCTTTTATTATTTATTATTAAATATATTTAAACCTATCTTTGTGGCTGATATTTGTGAGACGTAGTTAAGCTCTGAGAGTACTTGCATATGTATTTGATGACACTGTACAGGCCACTCCTAAATAGCCTTGCTCTTGGTCAGGCTGCCATTTGGATTAACATTACACAGTAGGATTGGACACCCTTTTGTTAAGGGCCTTAAGTAGCTGACAAGTAGTGGCTGGTGGCAGCTGGAACTACCTTATAGTCCTGGCAGAAGGGGTTAAAGCTAGTAAACCTCTTCCAGCCTTCCCTAGGTGTGTGTGTGTTTATATATAGCTCAAATCTCAAAGTGTGTGTGTGTGTGTGTGTGTGTGTGTGTGTGTGTGTGTGTGTGTGTGTGTCGGCTACGTGGGCAGGGACACAAAGCACTGGTTGGACAGAGAGGGTGCAGGAGGTCTTAGCTTGGCCACTCAGCTGAGATCTCAACTCTAGCCATGCCAGTGGGGAGTCTTTTATTTGGGATCTGGAGAAAAAGGTAGAAACCAGCCCCAGACTGACTGTGATCTCTGTGTGCTAAGGGAAATTGCACTTTACTGTGTGTGCACTTGTCATCCTCCCATTGTGCAAGTCCCCCACTGTTACCAGTGGTGGGGATTGAGGCTCCTTGATTACTGGGCTAATGCAGGGACGTCACACCTCTTTTCTCACTTTTTTATTGTAAGTTGCAGTGTCCCATTCATTTCCCTTTGATGCTTGTTTCTGTATGTCTTATTGTATAAGTTTCATGTTAACTAAAGCTTTATGTAGTCTCTGTAGGTTATTTTTTTTAAACACCATTACTGATTTTTCACATGTGACATTGGCAAATTTACATTCAGGTAAAAGTAATCAAACTGTATTAACATAAAATACTTCACATATATTGCTATATATCATACAACCTAAGCAATATTACATAAATTGTTCAATCCCTGCCTTTTATTTAAACAAGAAACGTCTTTATGAAACCATCACTTACTACATAGGCAGTCATACATTTATATAAATGAAAACAAACCACACATACACAGTCCTAGTCTCAGACATGTTGCATCATAAACCATACTGACAAACTCTCATTTACAAACATTATACATCACTTATCTACCCAGTCTTTCTCACTCAAACATTACATAGCTCATTTAAGTTCCGCCGCCTTTTAGACCTCAGTCTTCCCTTGTATGTATTGTTCCCACAATTCCCATTTTTTCCTGTGTAGTTTGCTTCTCCCTTTCTAAAGATCTCAATTCCAGTTTTTATCTCTGTTATTATAGTCACTATTTCCAGTATAGTTGGTTAAGATGTTGCTATCCATTTTCCAGTAATTGCTTTGTTGGCAGCCACCATTATTAGACGCAAGACCTTAACATGTCTAGGCAGTAACGATTCTGTGTCGTAGCTCAGAAAAATCATCTCCCTTGTCGGACCAATCTGCTTACCCAGCATCTCCAGCAGTGCATCCCGCAGGGAATCCTTAAAGTCCATCAGCTCACTGCACTCCCATAAAATATGTTCCCAATTTACCACCTCCTTCCCTGTCACACCTCCAACATTTACTGTCTGCCTGAAGAAAAATTCTGCGGAGTCTACTTTGGGTATAAAAATGTCTATGTAAACATTTCCAGGCAAAGATCCTTAGTCTTCCAGATTTTTCTGCATATTTGGGAGACACACATATATCCTTCAACTGTTTCTTTGTGAATTACTTATCCAGTCTGTCTTCCCAATCCTTCCTAATCTCCTCTGATTTATTCTTATAGTTATCATGGAATGTTTTATATGCTCTACTAAATATTAATTTTTTTAGTGGCAGCTTCTGTTCTAGATTCTTTTAAAACTCTATCAGTGCTGGTCTTTCGTTTAGGACTCCCCTATTTCTTTCTCTTTGCTTATACTCTGATATCAATCCCTGATAGGGAAGGCAGTCTCTAACCTGCATTCCAAATAAATTCTTGGAGTCTTCCCATTCTGTCATCTTTCCCTCTCTAGTTATTTGCTCCCAATACCTTGGTTCCTTTGCAAGTTTTCTGCAATAAATTCCAGCCCCCTCTTGCCTATTGTCTGTATCCCTGATTGTTGTCATCCCTATCAACAGAAGCTCCTTTCTCCATTCCCATGTTGGTTTAGTTCTTATAATACTTTCTGCTACTTTATGGATATAATATTCTGCATGATTATTTTTATTCTACTTAAAGGCCTGCATCCAAAATCCCAGTCTCGCCTTGTTTCTTGAGCTTCCCCATGCTTCATAGTCATCCATTTCCACTTTAAGCGATAGTTTTCTGCTTGTGCTCTGTATAGGAGTCTTAACTGTGTAGCTCTGAAATACCCCTTCAGATTGGGTAATCCCATCCGCCCTCTTCTACTGGAAGAATCCGCTTATCCCACTTGACTCTTGCAGTCTTCACCTCCCCAGATAAAGTCCTACAGCTCTGTATTAATTGCTACCCAAAACTTCTCCTCTAGTTAAAAAAAAGTATGCCTAACCTGTGTACAAGGCTAAAGGGACTAAAAACATTTTAACTGCTTGTATCTTACTATTCATAGCCCTAAAACAAAGCTTCCATTTCCTCCGTTTTTGTATTATCTTTTTAGTCTCTTCTCACATATCCTTAGCTGCCACACTAGAATCTTTTGTAATCCATACTCATAAATATTTCATTTTATCATGTTCCTATAAATGTGGGTATTCCTGAACTAGTTCATGTGTGGGTACATAATTTACCACTGTTGCCTTTGTTTTAGTTTCATTAATTTTGTGTCCTGAAAAGATTTGAAACTGGCTCAAAATGTTCCACAACACTGAAATGTCTTTCTGGTTTTTATCTTGTACAAAGTAGTATCATCTGCAAATAAAGCCAGCTTTTCTTGACAACCGTACCAATTAGAACCATTGGCAAAGAAAATAAGGGACTCAGAAATTCAAGGATATAAATATAATGGAAATAATAAAGGGGAGAGAGGACACACCTGCCTGGTTCCTCTGCTCAAGCAGAAATTATCAGAAAGGACCCCACCCACTTTAATTTCCGGCTCTGATCCCTCATATATTCTTCTAATCAAGCTTACAATTTTTTCAGGAAATGCAAATGCTTCCATTGCCCTGCTCATAAGGTCTCAGCTTACTCTGTTAAATGATTTATCTGCATCAAGACCCACCAACAACAATGGTATTTTCTTGCATTCTGCTTCCCTCTGGATCATCAGTGTTCTATTAATGTTGTCAGATGTTTGCCTCCCCTCCACAAAACCACATTGATCCATATCTGTCAGTTTTGGCAATACTTTTGCCATTCTTTTAGCCAGTATAGACATGAACACTACATAATCATGGTTTACTGTTGAAATAGGCCTGTATGAAGCTGAATCTGATTGTTATCCTCTTTAGGTATTACAGCTGCCACTGCTTTCTTCCAGGAAGGTGGTACTTCTACTCTTAAGATACTGTTAAACAAAACCTTCCAGATCGTTATCCGTTTTTTCCTCCTAGCTTCCAAACTTCCACAGGAATACCATCTCTTCCTGGGGATTTTCCTGTATATTGGTTATACTTCACAGTTTTTATCTCATCTCCTCCTATCCTGACTTAGTAATTGAGCCTCATCTACCTCTAACCTTGGCATATTTAATTCTTCCATAAACATTTCCAGTTGCATCTTTTCTTGATTTTCATATTTCTCTGCTTTATAGAGGGACTCATAAAATTTCCGAAATATTTTTAATACCTCTACAGGATCTCTTTCTGTTGCTGAGTCATTGTGCTAAAAGTTTTTGTGCTCTAGTGTTATCAAAAAGCAGTTGCTTAACAGCAGTTTTTCTAATTTCATCCATATTATCGAGGTAATCCCTTATTTTCTGCCTAGTATTTTGCATTTCATCCTCCTCTTGTTCTGTGAGATTCCAGCTATTCTGCAATACTTTAACATTTGTCAGTCTTTCTAAATAATTCTTGTTACTTCTTAACCATAGCTCCCTTTCTTTTATTTTCACCCTGTTTTTAAGCTCCACCTTAATTGTATCCCACTCCCTAGCTATATTTTCAAAAGAAATTTCTATCCTCTCTGACAGCTCCTGAATAATCTCCACTACTCGTTTCTTAAATCCCTCTCTTTTCAGCAGATATGTGGGAAAGTGCCAATGTCTCATTTTTATTTCACTACCCTGTGTTTTTATTTTAGCTGTTACTGGTGCATGATGTGAAATTTATTGGGTGGGTATCAATACCTTCAATTAAATCCACATGTTCCTGTGAAATGTAAATTCTTTTAAGCCTAGCCCAGTTCTTATATCTTGGGGAATAATACGCAAAATAAGTATCATCATACCATTCAGCAGAAACACGGCCCTTACTGATTGCATCAACGGCAACCCCCTAAATACACAACCTATGGTGAGAGACCTGGGTATTCAGGTTGATAACAATCTCACATTTGACCGTCATTTAGTGACAGTGGTCAGAAAAGCTTTTTACTTGGTTCTTCTCATAAGTAAAGGGATTGCATCCAGAAAAAAAGGAGGTTATTACCTCTTGGTACTCCTTCATTAGACCAATAATTGAGTATAACGCCACATTTAGTATGTACCTCTCCAAACATCTGCATCAACTGGAAAGGCCACAGAATTACCTCACAAACAGAATACATGGCCTCCCAACACCTGTCCTATGCGGACAGGCTTAAATCACTATCACTCTACTTGCTATCATACAGATTTCTTAGAGGTGATCTGTGTCTCGCCTACAAGGCAGTCTCGCACCCTGCCCTACTAGAGAAGCTCCATATCAGTAAGTCTAACTCCTCACGTATTACCCACTGAAAAGTCCTGAATCTAATATGCGAAGTCAACAAAACCTGCCGGAGAGACAGGTTTGTCTCCCAGAGGCTGCCCCATCTCTGGAATAGACTTCTCATACATGTCAAACAGAGTACTTTGCTGAGCTTCTTCAAGCACAACATTGATGAATGGATGGGAAACCACAGATTTTTACCAGGGGTTCCACCTCTGTCCCTCATTGACAGGGGTGACAGGTGCTGATTGAGGTTTCTTTTTGGGGGATAAACTCTTGGCTAGGCTTTAAGGTCTCCCGGGCCATTAGCCTAGTAACCTCCTATGATCAGAGTGTCTCCATGGAGACATTAGAACCAATCAGCCAGTATCTCTGTATCAGATTGTTTCTGTGGAAACATGAAGACCAGCTGCAGAATTGCTACAGAGCATACATGTATTTGCTAGAAAAAAGCCTTGTTGTTTTTCATTTATTTGCTCTGTCTTAAAACTTGTCACCAAATCAATTCAATAACTCTAAGCCAGTCATTTCCCCATGCAAGAATAAAAAAAGCACATTAATTTTTCTTTTGTCGTGGTCTTTTGCCAGGCTTTTTTATACATTGCAGTGCCTACATTTCTTAAATCTGAAAAAGAAGGGAGTGAGAGAGAAGAAAGAAAGAAAATAAAATAACAGCACCTGTTCACAATTCCACACAAATAACTGAAAAAAACTCCACCATATAGCATGCAAACAAAATCACATGCCACAAAATCGGTACTGTCCAAGAAAAAAAATCTTTACTTAGTTAACTTTCTCCCTCTCCTCCTCCTCTTCCCCAAAGCACTTTTGTGAACATTGAGATGAAGTAGGGCATATGCTTTATCTCCCACAAGTCCAACAGATTCTGAAAAAGTCCAATATTTCCAGATGTTCTTCTGTCATATTCCACAAATATAATTATTGCATTGTAATCCCATATTAAGTTACTGGTTTTATAACTGTTCATCTCTAAAATTCTGTCTCTGCTTCATTTCGAAAGTACTCTCGATTCTTCTAGTCAACTCTGCTGCTACCTTTGTTCTCTCCAAAATTTTCCTTTGAAATTTTTGAAAAGGTTTTAGAGGTACCGTCCCTCTGTGGTCTTTATTACCAGAAGAGCAAGAAGCAGACTCTACTTCTGTTTCACAGCTTGCTTTTTGTTAGACAAACTTTTTTGTATTTCCTCCTTAGCATGTACTTCATCAAAACATTTTGTCGCTCTAGGGAGGAATAGAAGTTGGGTACAGCAGCTTGAATCTCACCCTGTATCTTTACATTCCTTGAATAGTGGAATAAATTTGCTTCTCTTCTGTCTGATGTACAATGAGCAGTCATTCTCCAGAAATACTCTGCTGTCTTCCACTTTTAGTACGTTGTCCTTCTGTTACAGTTTTGTCAGAATCAACTCCTCCTGCTGGTAGGATTGCAACTTTACTATTAAAGGTGTAGGTTGCTTTCTTATAGCCAGGTTTGGAGCATACACACGATGTATCTTTTCAGCTAAAAACTCCTCCTATGGAATACCAGCTCAGTTGCTTATTTGTGCTTTCATAAAATTAATGCAGTCTGTTCCTTCCAGCTTCTCTGGTATAGCTGAAAATCTCAGTTTTCCCTACATGCTCTGTCCTCTAATTCTATTATTTTTTAAACATCTCTTCCTGAGCAGTCTCATTTTCAGCCAGCCTTTTATTTATTTTGACCTCTGATTTTTGCAGCTTTATTATCTCATCTGAATATCTTTTTAAAGATTCTTCCATTTTTTTCCAGCCTTTTGTTGTGTGTGTTGATATATTCTATCAGTGTTTTGTTCATTTTAACCAGGTCTGTCTGTAGTTAGTTGTCTTGTGCCTTCCTGTAGTTTACTGGATGTCATGTCTGAAGGTTGCATTGCTTTTTGCTGAACAGCTGCAGACCTTTCCCCTGTCGGTGTTTCTTCCTCACTTTTTTGTAGCTGTTTTTTTCGTAGGTCTTCTGTATTTCTTTATGCCTGTCATCCAGGCAGTGCACTTACTAGCCAGTTACTGAAATTTACCCATAAACACAAGTCTGCTGGCCTTCTCTGCTGAGTTTGTTTTCACACTGGGAGAGCTATAAACAAGCTGTTACAGAATGTGCAGCAATCTTGGAAGCCCTAGTCTCTGTAGATTATGAACAGGCTATCTCATCGATGACCCCCCCCCCCCCCCCACACACACACACACACATTCTGAGGTAATGTTAATCTTTTTTCTATACTGTGTGATTATTTTTTTTATATTATTTTAATAATATATTTATGATTATGTTAAGACACTGTTAACTTTATAGCTGTGCTTTTAGGCAGGTTAATCTTAAGTGTTTAGAACTAGACCCATTTTAGATGTTAGTGATGTTTTCCTGTAAGGTGGTTGTAGTTGATTTTATTTTATTTTTCTATTCTATGTTTTTTTTATTAGACTAATGCTGACTTTTTGGGGGAGGAGATTTGTGGCTTTTATTTACATGGGTGTAGTTTTTTTGTGGGTTCACTGTTCATTTTTGGTGCCAGCACTTTGTTTAATTTGGTTTTAATACAACTGTAGCTGAGAAAGAGATGGGGATGTTAGAATAATGTTTCTGATTGGTTAGGGAGTTGATGGCATGTTTAGTATATACATAAATAAAAATACAGGTATCTTGAAGTTGGTCAAGTAGATTAATTATGCCATGATATTTAGGCATGTGAGTGTCTGTAATGTTGTATGTGATATCTTGCATTCAGGTTTTTCTGTAATGTTAGTGTGCAATTTATTTCATGTGTGACATGATTTAGACCATGCTTTGGTAATGTAGAGGTGCAGTGTCTGTACACCTCTGTAAGGGTGAGTTGAGAGGGATGTTTGCTTTGGGACACATTGAGATCCCTGGTAGAGGGTGTGATTATATGGGCTAGTATCAGCATAGCCAGCTGGAGTTCTGTAAAGAATATGTCCTTTGAATATCAAACTTATTTATACATGATGCTTCTATTTCACATGTATTAGAACTGTATGGCATTTGAAAATCAAAATGTGTTTGTAATGTTGCTAGTTGTGATGGCTGTGCCCTGGCCCAGCAATCAAGGAGCCTCAATCCTCACCACTAGCACCAGGGAGGTTGTCTCCGAGTAGAGGAAAGGATAACTAATGCACACAGTAAAGTACAATTTCCCTCAAGTGCACACAGAGATCGCAGTCAGTCTGGGGCTGGTTGCTTCCTTGTTCACCAGGTCCCCAATAAGACTCCCCATTGGCACAGCTATAGGGTCCAGATCTCAGCCTAACTGGGCAAGCTAAAACCTCAAGTACCCTGTCTGTCCAACCAGTGCTTCATGTCCCTGCCCAAGTAACTGATACATACACACACACACTTTAAGAAGAGGTTATACAACCACACAGACTTTCTTGGGAAAAGGCTGGCACAGGTTCTCCAGCTGTGCCCCTATTACTCAGACCATAAGATAGTAATTCCTGCCACCACCCAGTTAATTATCAGCTACTAAAAGGCCCTTAAAAGGGTGTCCAGTTATTACTGTGAAATATTACAATCCGATGGTAGTATGACTAATTAGTCTCAAGGCTTATTGGAAGGGCTTATTACAATAAACTCTTATAAATATATAATGCACTTTAAAGCATACTTTATCTCTACGTAAACCAGCCACAGGCAGAAGGTTTTAAAAATATTTAATAAATAATTAAAACACAAGACAAAACTACTACACCACAGAGATATCTAAGAGTTCAGAGATCACACAGAAACTTAAAATAATACAGTAGTCCAGGTCTAATTTCAAAGAAAAATACCTAATTAATCTTTACTACCCTTAACTATTCCTACAAGAAATCACAGTGCTAAAACTTGCATGTGAGCGTAAGGCAAAGTGCTGAGTTAGATGTCCAAAGTCAAAATGCTCCCAGTCTCTCACAGAACAATAGTTTTTAAACACTAACCAACAGCTCTGCTGAGGTCCTCCCAAATTACATCATTTTGACACTTAGGTTTTCCCATTATTCATATTGCAGCATCTTGACACCTGGTCTGAGTAGTTCTCAGGCCACAAACTGCATTTTTTAGCAATCTAACACCTGCTCAAAAACTTACAACAATAAAAGACATTTCATATGTATACTCGAGCAGAAACCAGAGCAGTAAAGCGCCATCCACATGTAAATTCTGGTCATAAACTTTAGCCTTAAAACAATGGGCATGAAACCTTCATCCAGACACAGTAGAACCGACTTGTAAAACATTAAATAGATTCATAAGATCTTTTCAACTTTAAAAGACACACTTGAAATACTTAGCTTGGTTTTCCTTACAGCAGATGGCAATGTTGCAACAATCTTGAAGTTCACATTTTACAGTGTTTTCTTACATTTAAAAACACAAGCCTGTATTTCACCTTTATTTGTACAGTTGATAGAATTATGTATCAAATTCTGTTTGACTAGGCTGGCAGCCTTCGCCCATCTCTCCCCAATCGTCACATCAGTGTTAAAAAATGTATCAGGGAAGAAATATACATGTGAAACTGTATGTTTATATGTTGGCGAAGGACACTGAATGAGAAGGGATTAAACAGCTGTCTTACTTTAAGAAATATACTGTTAATTGGACCACCTGTTGGGTCATGGAAATGCTCATCTCCCAGCTCAGTAAAAAGAGAGGAAGCCCAATCTATGCTAACATCCTCTCTCAAGCTTCAAAGGGGAATAGTGTGAGAAGCTAGAGTCAGGTGACCAGATGAGGATGTTTTGCCAGCCATCTTGGAAATTTTAGATATTACAAAGATAAATCTCTCAGTATTAAGTATTCTGTCTTGGACCTGACAACAATAAGGACCACCATACACCACATCATCTGCCTTGCTCTGTTAATTAAGTAGGGAATAGTAATTATCCCAGCTTTTGTCTGAAAAATATAGTGAAACATAGTTTAGATATTGTTTCTTTTTATTTGTCTGAGTCTGTCCATCAGTCTTATTTTCAATATTTCTTGTGATTTTGAACTCTGTGGTTTAGTGTAAATATATATTGAGTGTTTCATGTTCTTTTGTTATGTATTATTAGATATATTTAAAACTTTTATTGTGTCTGGCCCTTTTAGAAAGTATTTAACCTTTGAGAGTGCTTATATTTATTTGGTGACACTGTGTAGGCCACTCCTGAAGGCATAGCTGTCTTGGTCATCTGCTACCATTTGTATTAGTATTAATGTTTCACAGTATAATTGGACACCCTTTGGTAAGTCCTTAGATTAGCTGATTGTGGAATGTCTGGTGGTAGTGATTAGTATGTACTCTGGGCAGAATGGAGCACAGAAGATAAATCTGTGCAGTCCTTTATCCTAAACGTTTTGTGTTAACAAACATTTGAAACATCAGGTGTAAAGGACAACACTAACACTTCAACAGAGGCAGTTACTTCAGCTTCTGTTTCTTGCAAAACGATATAGCCATTTCTACAGTTAATAGTTCTTCTAATGTTGTTCCTTCCACAGCAAGTGGACCTTTTTTAGTGGACAAATCAGGGGTACAGAGAACCTCGATGTGGTCGAAAGATGTTCAGGCCACACACAAGAAAGAACAAGGGAAGAAAAGGAACAACAGGAACAAGAATAAAACTTAAGTTTTCATATAGACATTTTGAACTTGTCTGAAGTGAGTTTGACAGAGGACACCTATGAGGTGTTGCAACGTGGTTTTACATATGTTTCTTCTAACAAAGTGAATGTAATAAATATTTTGGTGGACTTCAAATTATATTTGAGAAAACTGAATTTGAAGATCATTTTTGATGGTTTGCCCACATCTGGTTTGTCAACAGATGAATGTAAATGTAGAAGTACTTATAATCCTGCTTTATGTCCTTCTTTACATGTGAACAGCATTTTAGGGACATTAGTAGATGGTCTCACAGAACTGATAACCTTAGAGGAAAGCCCTGTTTGAGTTAGCTACCAACAATGATTTGAAAGTTATGAAGGTAGAAAAGGATGGGTCTGTAGCTATCATGCAGACTGCTGATTATGAAAGGGCTATGTTGCAGCTTTTGAGTGACCAAAGAAATTATAAAAAGGTCAATACAAATGATGTTCATTTGTGTTTTAAGCAGATTGACACTTTATTTGATTTGTTTTGTCAGGGTAACATTGGACATTCAATTTATATGTTTTTGCAAGTGGAATATCCAAAGTTAGCAGTTCTGTTTGGTTTTCCTAAGGTCCACAAAAGCAGAACAGCCCCCCCCCCCCCCTTTGGACCCATAGTGTCTGCAGCTCACTCTAAGACTGAACCAGTTTCGATTTGTCTGGACAAAATTCTGAATCCTATTGTTCAAAATTCTAGGTTTTATTTGAAAGATTCTTGGCATCTATTAGAGTTGTGTGACCTCAAATTGAAAGAGACAAATATGTCTACAGTATTTTTTGTTACATTTGACGTAACTTCACTTTATACAAGTATTGATCAGGAAATAGGAATTGATTTATTCAGGAAATATCTGACTGGTTACACTGATTTTAACAATGATAAGATCAATACTGTGTGTGTTTTGATGGAGACAATTTTGGACAGTAACTTTAACTTTATGTTTGGATCTTGCATTTTTCAGCAGATTTATGGTGTAGCTATGGGTTCCAGGGTTGTTCCCTCCTTTGCTAACCTTGGCATGGCCATGTGGGAGACAAAATATCTTATAACACACCCTTTGGCTAGGAACATCTTATTTTACAGGAGTTATATTGATGATTTGTTTTTTTTTTTTTTTGTTTTTTTTTTTTATGGCAAGGGAACCTTGAAAGATTTCACCAATTTTTGTATGATTTAAATGGTTCCACCAGTTTTTTGAATTTTATCCTAGGTGGTTTTGGCAAAGTAATAGACTTCCGACAAGTTTGGCTTCAGTAGTAGTATTTACAGGACGTCTACCTTTGTCAACCAGTACTTGCATAGGGACAGTCTCCATCCTCAGCACATGAAAAGAGGGGTGGTCAAGGGACAACTTATTAGGTTGAGTCGATTGACTAGTGAAGATTCTGTCTTTCATTTTGAAGTCAACAAACTTGTTGGATTTTTTATGGCAAGAGGGTATGACCTCTTTTGGTTATGGAAAATCATTGTTGAAGTTACATCCCTATGTGAGAGTTCAGCGAGTCACATTTTGAGAGGTAATTATACTGTGGAATCTAGGGTAAAACACAATAACATGGGTTTTGAATTAGCCTCCCATTACCTATTTCGAATGGGATGGACATCCATTAGGGGTGTAATTGGAGAATTGGAAGGTTCTGCTTGGACATTCTAAATTTAGTGAAAGCCTGGGGTAATGAACCCTTGTTCACCTATAAAAAAGCACACAGCATAAAAAGTATTCTTGAGGGAAGAAGAAAAGGATCACATAATAGTGGTAAAGACCCTGTTCTGACTTTTGCTTGTGGTCATTGCAAGCAGTGTAGATATATAGTTAATTCAGGTTCTGTTAAAGTGAAACATTTTAACAGAGTTATGTGGGCAAAGGACAGGTTTACTTGTGATTCTGTTGGTATTGTTTATCTTGCAGGGTGTAATTCGTGCACTAGTTTCTATGTGGGTAAAACCATCAGGTCACTAAGCAGAAGGATCTATGAACATATTTTGGCAATGAGAAATAAGGACAGGAACAACGCATTGGCATGTCATGCTTTGCAATGCAACAGTCTTAAGAAATTCACATTCTTTGTTGTTTCTGGTCAGACTTAACTGAGGATGGTAGTACCAGTGGATAGGGCAAATAGAAGCTACATTTGTAAGGACCAAGTCAAGAATATTTTGCCTTCTAGAGGGTTTCTTGCCTATTTGGTCCAGGGAGTTCTTTATGAAATCTAGGAATTTTGGGGTATAACCTACATTTGAGGTACCAACAAGTATGAGACCAGCGAAAACAAACAGAGTAGGCAAGCCAAAACTCCAAGTAAAAGCAAAGTAAACGTATTTTTAATAATAACCTGGCCAAAACCAAGAGCTTCCTCAGACAATACAAAAATAGCGCCATTTCCTTTTAAATACAACAAATGCATGATGTCATATCCTGCACTATCATAAGTTGAGCGTTTTTTTAAAAAACAAGAATTTTAAAAAGTTTTTATTAAAACAATTTGTTAAGGGGTTTAAAGTGAATGGTGTAATGAAAACTTACATTGCATATTTACCCCACATAGTACCCATGCTAAGTAAAAAACATAAACAATACCAGATACTAAAACATGCTTAAGAATTTGAGACAAATTGATTTCTTTATAGATGGTTTCAAGAAGTTCTTTCTGAAAAACCAATCACCAAACAAACAAATCGGTAGGCTATAAACCCATGAAACTAGGTTGTGTTAATCCAGGATGGTTTATTCTTTGAGGAAATTTTTCTCAAATTAGTTTATGTAAGTATAAAATATCATGTAATTTTTGAAGTTTCTTTTACCTGAAAAACAATGTCAATTTCTAAGGTAACTTTTGTATTTCAAAATGATGGAGATGTTACACAAGTCATTTAAGCCAGGTGGTGAAAAAGCATTTAACAGTAACTGCCATTCTAATTCTTTTAGTTCAAGAAGAAGTGGCTGGGGGCCCCCCCTAACCCCTACCTTCACACCATCAATTCCCATAAAGGAAAAGCTGTGCCCTATATTATCTAGTACATGTTTAGATATTGTCCATTTTCTTGTTTTTATAATTATGCTGGTATACACGGTCACGCAATCTGCGGTCCGTTTTTCCAACATAAAATGCTGGACAACAATTACAGAGCGCGATATAGATAATCGACTTAGAGTCACAAATGAACTTCTGTCTAATAAAGAATTTTTCTCCCCTAATCGTGAACGAGTTCCCTGTTTTTAGAAGCCTACACCAATTGCAGAACCCACACACAAATGTGCCAGTCTGTCTAGGCGCCCCAGGGGGTAGATTTTCATTTTGTAAAAGTTCTTTTAAATTCTTCCCTCTTTTAAATATAAAACCGGGAAAAGCACCCAAGATTTCAAAAAGGTGGGTGTTATTTGTAATGAACTCCCAGTTTTTCTTAACAATACCACACATGCTGGAAATGTTTTTGTTGTATGTAAGAATAAACCTATTTTTAAAATCAACAACTGGGGGTGCGGGATTCTTGTCTATGTTAATATGTTCATTCAAATTGTGATTTCCAACATCCTCACCTAAGTCAATCAATGTTTCAGTAGGGTTTTGGTAATTCCTCTGAACAGTGCCCTGTAAGAGTGGTTGGTAAAACCCTGTGTTTCTTTTGAAAGAGACCTCATCTATAAGGTTGTCCAAAAAGTCGACAGGGTAACCTCTGTTTTGAAACATGTTTCTAAGAGTACTGCACTCCTCTTCGAAGTCAGCAAGAGTACTACACATATGTGTTGCTCTCACTAATTGGCCTTTGAAGATGGACTTCTTCTGGTTCAAGGGGTGGTTACTGGAAAAATGAAGGAAGGCATTGCAATAAGTGTTCTTCCTAAAGATCTTAGAACAGAAACAGTTGTTTTGGACATCCTTAATGAGTTTCACATCTAAATACTCCACTTCACTCATTGAGAAGTGGTGGGTGAATGTTAGAAAAGAACATGACCCATTCATGTAATTCACTAAATCAGTGGCTGTATCAGAGTTCCCATCAAGAAGGACAAATGCATCATCTAAGAACCTAGTGTAAAATATTGAAGCCTTTTTAAAGGGGAGATGTTCAAAAAGAAAATGCTTTTCCCAATAGGCCACCACTAGGTTCGCCACACTGCCTCCACATGGTGATCCCATGGCGATACCCCTTTTCTGGATGTAGTGCTCATTGTTGAAAATAAAGAAATTAGATGACAAAATAATGTCCAGTAAGGTGGTGACCACATAAATCTCGTCTTTTGGGGCCTTCATGTCTATCAACATGAGTTCAACCCATTCCACAGCTTCAAGATGTGGTATAGAGGTGTACAAATCTACCACATCAATAGTCAAGAAGCTGTAGGAAGGGCTAAACGAAATAGAGTTGATAGCTTCAAGGAAGGACCACGAGTCTTTACATATCTGAGGGAGTGTTTTAAGATATTTACTTAAAATGTGGTCAACCACTTTGGCACTAGGGTGGGTGATACAACATCTCCCATCCACTAGTGCTCGCATAGGGGGATCCTCTAAGTTTTTATGTATCTTCGGGATCCCAAACATGATGGGAACTCTAGGGAAAGATATGTTGATGTAATCAAAAGTGTCGATATCTATCTTCCCTTCAATAAATAGGTCTCTCAAATAACCTTTTATTTTGTTATACTGGCCTGTAGTCTCATTCACAGAGGAGATTTCATAAGCTGGAGAATCCAGGATTTTACACATTTTGGTAACATAGTCACCCTTGTCTAGAATGACCAAACCCCCACCCTTATCTGGCTTGATAACTCTAATAGGTGCATTACACAAGTTTTTCAAACAACTTCTTTGTTCAGATGTGATATTACTATTAGCATCAAACCAACCAATGTTCTTAAAAAGGTGCCTAAAATCCAATTCACAAGCACATTCAAAGAGCTGTAATGTGGGGTGGAGGGGGGGGGTTAAACACGCTTAATAACTTGAAAGGTGGTTTATCATTACATATTCCACCATTAAACAGTACTTTAAGGTTGATACCACGTACAAAACACTTGAGGTCCATCAATAGTTTAGGCAGACTAATTTTTTGGTCAGGAACAAAGGTTAACCCAAGGGCCAAAAGTTCAATCAGGTCTTGTTCTATTGTAATATCGGAAAAATTATAGACAAAAAAGTCACCTTTGATGTTAGACAGGATGATAGGCTTCTGAGTTTCAGGTGGAGTTTCAGAAGTAGATGGGGCTTCGTTTAAACTTTCTTCAAGTTCTTCTGTTGTTGAAAGTTCTTCCGCCCTAAAAAAGGCTTTGAATTCCCTTTATAGTTTGGCCGAAATCCTTGGTTGGTGTATGAAGCTTTAATCCTATTACTTCTTCTCGGTTGTTGAGAAGATGCCCCTTCATCCCCATCATCTAAATCCTGATAAGATTCATCCATAGTGTTTGGAGGTAAACCAGCATTTTTGTCGTTGTTACCATGATTTTTGTCTTCATTTTCCTTTTGATTTTTAGGCCCACACAAGTTTTTAACCAAGTTAGGGTAGGCTAGCTCATTACTGTAAGCTAGTCGATCTCTTGCAAGTTTTTTACCCTTGTTAGTCTTTAATTTAACTAAAAGGCCATCGATACTTTCAAAAATACGAAAGTAATCGTATTTGTACCTCAAAAAGTTGATATCTGCCTTAATCAAGTCATTCAAGTTGTTAGTTTCACTTAGTAAAAGCTCAATTTGTTTCTCGTAGTGATTTGACATTAGGTCAAGTAATTCCAACCCTTGTTTGTTAAATAGGTTGGATAAATCAGTAACAAACCCAGAATCAAGAAATAAATTTGTAGGGGTAAAGGAACTCCTTAACCCCTTTGGTACAAGGTTTTCTTTTAAGCATTGTCTAAAGTAAGAAACTTCCAACTGAAGTTTCTTAATCTTAAGCATTTTAGTGTCCAACAATTTTAAATTAGCTGCAATACAACTTTCTTGGTTACCTGCATTTACCGAACCGGTAGTCGGCGAAGTTGTAGTAGGTGGTAAACTGAACGAAAACCCTTCAATGTTCCTCACCCATTGCCCAAAACTGGGCTCGCCAATAAACTCCGGACGGCTGTTCTGGACGGAGGTATTGTTATTCCAACCATTCGGTGCATGGTTATTAGATTCAGAGGCTACAGTTCGAACATTACCCTGTTCCTGCCTCTGCGAAAATGGTAACCTTAGTTCCGTTGGCGGACCATCAGTGTTGAGGCTCTCAGCGATGTTAAATAATCGCGGAAGTTGCCCTGGTTGAATGGAAGAGTTAGAGCAACCTCCCAGTCTCCCGTAGTTAATACTTTCCTGTTCCTGTCTTTGTGGGTTGGATGGCATCAGTTCCGTAAATAGACCATCGGTGTTAGCACCATCGGTGGTGTTAGATGAACGAGGGATTTGCCCAGGTTGAATTTGAGAGACTGGTGAACGTTCCGGTCTAACGTGGTTGCCATTCAGTTGCCCAACATAAGTGCTCGATAAAGTAGGCGCTCGGCTGGTTTCCAAACAATCCAGCCGTGTATTTAAAGCATCCAAACGCTGGGTTAAATTTGCCAACAAATTTGCAAGGTTGTTTGAGTCACTAAGAGAAGGAACACTAGTTTGTGGACTGTTCCTAGACTCAAACAACACCGGAGTTTTAGGGCTAGCCATACTACGACCAAACAGACAAGTGAAGCCAACAAGTATGAGGCCAGCGAAAACAAACAGAGTAGGCAAGCCAAAACTCCAAGTAAAAGCAAAGTAAACGTATTTTTAATAATATAACGCGTTTTGGCTCTGGCCAAAACCAAGCTTCCTCTCAGACAATACAAAATAAGCCATTTCCTTTTTTAAATACAATGCATGATGTCATATCCTGCACTATCATGTTTTATTAAAACAATTTGTTAAGGGGTTTAAAGTGAATGGTGTAATGAAAACTTACATTGCATATTTACCCCACATACCCACCATGCTAAAAAAAAACAAAAACAACCAGATACTAAAACATGCTTAAGAATTTGAGACAAATTGATTTCTTTATAGATGGTTTCAAGAAGTTCTTTCTGAAAACCAATCACCAAACAAACAAATGGTAGGCTATAAACCCATGAAACTAGGTTGTGTTAATCCAGGATGGTTTATTCTTTGAGGAAATTTTTCTCAAATTAGTTTATGTAAGTATAAAATATCATGTAATTTTTGAAGTTTCTTTTACCTGAAAAACAATGTCAATTTCTAAGGTAACTTTTGTATTTCAAAATGATGGAGATGTTACACAAGTCATTTAAGCCAGGTGGTGAAAAAGCATTTAACAGTAACTGCCATTCTAATTCTTTTAGTTCAAGAAGAAGTGGCTGGGGGCCCCCCCTAACCCCTACTTTTTGGACAACCTTATAGATGAGGTCTCTTTCAAAAGAAACACAGGGTTTTACCAACCACTCTTACAGGGCACTGTTCAGAGGAATTACCAAAACCCTACTGAAACATTGATTGACTTAGGTGAGGATGTTGGAAATCCCAATTTGAATGAACATATTAACATAGACAAGAATCCCGCACCCCCAGTTGTTGATTTTAAAAATAGGTTTATTCTTACATACAACAAAAACATTTCCAGCATGTGTGGTATTGTTAAGAAAAACTGGGAGTTCATTACAAATAACACCCACCTTTTTGAAATCTTGGGTGCTTTTCCCAGTTTTATATTTAAAAGAGGGAAGAATTTAAAAGAACTTTTACAAAATGAAAATCTATAGACAGACTGGCACATTTGTGTGTGGGTTCTGCAATTGGTGTAGGCTTCTAAAAACAGGGAACTCGTTCACGATTAGGGGAGAAAAATTCTTTATTAGACAGAAGTTCATTTGTAACTCTAAGTCGATTATCTATATCGCGCTCTGTAATTGTTGTCCAGCATTTTATGTTGGAAAAAGGGACGCGAGATTCGTGACCGTGTGTATACCAGCATAATTACGCCATAAAAAACAAGAAAATGGACAACGCCCTATCTAAACATGTACTAGATAATATAGGGCACAGCTTTTCCTTTATGGGAATTGATGGTGTGAAGGTAGGGGTTAGGGGGCCCCCACTTCTTCTTGAACTAAAAGAATTAGAATGGCAGTTACTGTTAAATGCTTTTTCACCACCTGGCTTAAATGACTTGTGTAACATCTCCATCATTTTGAAATACAAAAGTTACCTTAGAAATTGACATTGTTTTTCAGGTAAAAGAAACTTCAAAAATTACATGATATTTTATACTTACATAAACTAATTTGAGAAAAATTTCCTCAAAGAATAAACCATCCTGGATTAACACAACCTAGTTTCATGGGTTTATAGCCTACCGATTTGTTTGTTTGGTGATTGGTTTTTCAGAAAGAACTTCTTGAAACCATCTATAAAGAAATCAATTTGTCTCAAATTCTTAAGCATGTTTTAGTATCTGGTATTGTTTATGTTTTTTACTTAGCATGGGTACTATGTGGGGTAAATATGCAATGTAAGTTTTCATTACACCATTCACTTTAAACCCCTTAACAAATTGTTTTAATAAAAACTTTTTAAAATTCTTGTTTTTTAAAAAAACGCTCAACTTATGATAGTGCAGGATATGACATCATGCATTTTAAAAAAAGAAATGCTTATTTTTTGTTTGTGTCTGAGGAAGCTTTGGGTTTTGGCCAGGGTAAATCTTATTACTTTGCTTTTACTTGGAGTTTTGGCTTGCCTACTCTGTTTGTTTACATTTGAGGTACAGGTATTCCAGTGTACCGAATGGTAGTTAACGTCTCCCAGGATGATGGAGTTCCTTTGTACTTGAAGTTCATCCAACACATTTAGGAATTGAAGAGGGGCAGTGAGGAGGTCCTATAACATGTAATGATTTGACAGATTATTTTATTTAGTGTGATTTGTATCTCAACAAGTTCTGTTTCTGGGTTTCTAGGAACATGCCACAAGGTAATGATGTCTTCAGCAGTTATGGATACTTCGCTACAGTTAAGATGTTCTTCATGTTTCACTGTTGCAGTCGTTACATTTGGGTAATCCTGCTGGCAGGTTGCCCTCAGTCGGCCTGAATTCCAAAGTCCTGGGTCCTGCGTCGGCTACTGTCGCCCCTTCCCTGACGTCAGGTCGTCGGGGGTATAAAAGATGTGGTTGCCGATTTTCTTCAGTCTTTCTTGCCGCGCGGTGCCCAAAGCAGAAGCAGTTCGCAAGTGCCGGTCGACCAACTCCTGAGATTTTCGTGTTCGAGTTTCAGATCCGAAGTCTTCAATAAAGCTAAGTACCCCATTGGGGAAACTTTTTTCGTGCTCCAGACTGATGTCAGAAAAAGTAAATAATTGTATTTCTTGTGGAAAGCAAATACCTCATAAGGACTTTCATTCTTACTGTATTCCTTGCCTAGGCCCTGATCACAACGTTTCTGGTTGTTGGTTTTGTGCTAGGTTTAACCAACGCACTATTAAGCATCGGTATGATTTTGCTTTAAACTATTTTGGACGCCAGTTTAATTATCCAGAAATGTCGGGATAGCCATCCGACTACCGGAGTTCACAAAAAACGCAAAAATGGAGAGAGGCAACCGAGGTCCAAAACAGACGACGAAGCTTCTCGTAAGCCAGTCGCCGGTTCTTGGTGAGGTGCTTTCGCAGCCCCTGACACCCGCTAATTTAGATTTGCAGGCCGCTACCGACTCCCACGTGGAGTCAGCCATGCCGTTGGAAATTGGAGCCTCGGATGCTATTCCTTCAGATGGGTCCAGAACCACTGAGCAGGCACCAGCTTCTGAGGGTGTAGTCAGACCTAAACATCTTTACATTAAACCAACCTCAGCTTCAAAGGCAAAGTCTAAAGCACCTTCTAAAGCAAAGAAACAAACTCAAGAGCCATGTGGACACGCCTCTATGCCCAAAAAACAGATGCTCAAAATGGCCGAAGACTTAATTACCTTGATCAGGGGTTCCCAACCCCCTCCTGGTAAGAGGCCTAGGCAAGAGACTGACTGAGTCTTCAGATCAGATTTCTATTTCTTCTGATTCCTCTTCTGATCAGGAATATTCTCTCCCCCCCCCCCTATGAGGATTCTGATGCTGAAGAATCTATACCATCAGCTTCTTCTCCGGAGGACTATTCTTTTGGGGAAACCTGGCATACCATGAGGGAGCATTTCCACTGGGAGAGCCAAGATTTTTCAGGATCTAAAAAGAGGCTCAGGGATTTCCTTTTACTACCTCAACACAGGCCACTAGCCATTCCACCTGTGTTAGATATTGTAGATGATGTGTTTTCGGAGTCTAGTCTTACCCCTGACTCCTTACCTCCAGCTCCTGTTAAGCCTGACAGATATTACAGGGTTCCTGACTCTCATAAATTCCTTTTTAAAAACCCTGCTGCAGACCCAGAAACTATTTCACAGCGTCCCAAGGGTGTTAAGGCTTCCGCTGCAAAAAACCCTACCCCCCTCTGACAGAGGGCACTGGATAGATGGGGAAAAAAGTTTTACACATCTGCTACCTTGGCTATAAGGGCCTTAAACTGTCCGTTTCATATGCTCAGATATCAGCAACATGTCATGGCATTGCTTAAACAGAAAATGTTATTAAACTGTGAATGTGCAGAAAACAAGGAAATGCAGGATTTATTGCATGCAGCTGAAAAAGTTGGAAAGCATACTTTGCAATGTGGTTGTGATTCTTTGGAGGCCTCCTGCAGGGCCGCAGTTACGGGTTCTGTAATTAGGAGGCATGCTTGGTTAAAGGAACAAAATCTGCCTGATCATGTCAGTTAAATTATTAGATGCACTTTTACAGCATTATACTTTGTTTGGTGTTAAGGCAGAAGAGGTGTTAAAGAAAATGGAGGACAAAGCTAAATCTATGCAAACTGTCAAAGATTTTTTACAAGTACAGCCACCTAGGTTTAGTAGACACTGGCCTACAAAGAATTGGTCCTTTCCAGTGTCAGACAGACCTCAAAGGGGCAGATCCCAGGCGCAAGGTTCCTACAGGTCAAAGCAGTGGGGTGCTTCTACCTCCAAAGTTGGAGAAGACAAATCACAGCCATACAGGAGACGGTCCCAATGACCCCTACCTGCACCAAGCACTTATCTCTTGGCAGCACCCTTAGGGGGAAAAGTAGCACTTTTTTTTCAAAATTGGCACATTATAACCCAGGACAAGTGGGTTCTAAATATCGTGTCACAAGGGTACAAGTTCCATTTCCATACCCTGCCAAAGGCAAACGATTGGCCAGATCTGCCAAAAAATCAGTGGGCAGAGGCACACAAACAAGTCTCATCCCTCATGGACATGGGGGCCATTCAACAAGTACCAGAGCAAGAGCAGGGACAAGGATTTTACTCAAGACTCTTCTTGGTACCCAGAAAGGATAAGACCTGGAGACCAGTACTGGACCTATCTATTCTGAACACATTCCTGGATATACCAAAATTCAAGATGATGACTTTGCAGCAACTTCTGCCCATGCTGGGCAAGGACGCTTGGCTGGTGACTCTAGACCTAAAAGAGGCATACCTGCATGTCCCAGTCAGACAGTTATGCAGAAGATACCTCAGATTCAAGGCTGGCTCAATGCATTACCAATTCTCTGCACTGCCCTTTGGCTTATCTACTGCACCCAGGGTCTTTACAAAGTGCCTGGCACCACTAATTGCATTCTGCAGACAAAGAGGAATACAGATGTATCCTTACTTGGATGACTATCTAATTCAAGCAGATAACAAGGACATTCTTCTACAGCATCTGGCATTTGTGAAAAGACTTCTAACATGCCTAGGGTACACAGTCAACGAAAAGAAATCAAAACTAGTACCCTCTCAAGAGATAGTATTCCTGGGTGCAAGCTTAAATACAACTGCTCAGATGGTTTATCTCACGCCAGACAAACAAAGGCAACTGACTACCTATTTCAAAATGATGGCAACAAAGGCCCAGTTACCTGCAAGAAAAAATTCTGCAGGCTTTGGGCTTCATGGCATCCTGCATCCTACTAATTCTATATGCAATACTGCATATGAGGAAACTTCAGTGGTACCTAAAAAGTGTTTGGACTCAACATTCCCGCATCCTGGAAACAATGATTACTCTCATTCCCTGCCTACAACAGGTGTTTCGATGGTGGGCAAAGGCTTGTTGCCAAAACAAGGGACAGCCATTCACATTACCCCCAGCCACGCAGACACTAACAACAGATGCATCAGATTATGCCTGGGGGGCCCACATGGCAGGAAGATGCATTCAGGGCACATGGTCCTCAGCCCAAATGCATCTACATATCAATCAAAAAGAAATGCTAGCTGTTCAGAATGCTCTGACAGCCTTCAAGGACCTACTTCATCCGGGGCAACTACTGATAAAGACAGACAACACCATGGTCATGTGGTATATAAACAAGTAGGGGGGCACACATTCTTACCCCCTTTGCAGACTAGCCATGACTTTGTGGGACACAGCATTAACTTACCAAGTACATCTGCCGGCACAATTCCTGCCAGGAAGGAAACATATTCTGGCAGACGAACTAAGCAGAAACCTCATGGATCCCCATGAGTGGCAGCTGGATCCACAAGTCTTCAGCATGATAACAAGGAAATGGGGATGCTCGGACATAGATCTATTTGCCTCCCCTCACAACTACCAACTAAAAAGATTCTGCACAAGGACTTATCACAGACGAGCATGGAAAGTGGACACCCTATCTTTCATCTGGAAAAACCTATCAGTATATGCCTTTCCCCCACTGCCTCTCCTCCCCAAGGTACTCCTAAAGGACAGACAGGAGAAGCCAAAAATGATACTGATTGCCCCAGACTGGCCCCGCCAGTACTGGTTTCCAATCCTAAAGAACTTGTTTCAGTGCCCAGCTTGGACCTTATCTCAAATACCTCATCTACTGTCCCAGCAAAACAATCAGATTCTGCACAGCCAACTCAGGACTTTAAACCTGGCAGCATGGCGAATAATGTAGTCATACAAAACACACCTCTCAGTAAAGCTGTGATGGATGTCATTTTGGAGGCCAGAAGGCCTAGTACTAGAAAATCTTCTGCTGGAAAATGGAAGAGATTGTGTGCTTGGAACCAGGCACAAGGTACTGATACAGCTGTACCAAATACTCCTCAGATTTTGCAATACTTAACTGAGTTGCTGGACAAAGGCCTATCTTTTTCATCTATTAAAATTCATGCCTCTGCCACTTCGGCTCATTACAATACAGAGCCACCAATCTTTTCTCACCCCTTATTAAAACAGTACCTCAGAGGAGCCAAAAACTTAAGCCCTCCAAGGGAGATCACCAGTGCCTGCATGGGACCTCAACTATGTCTTGGAAAAACTCACCTTGCCTCCTTTTGAGCCAGCTGCTACTGCTGATAAAGTTTTTATCCTGGAAAACAGATCTGCTCCTAGCAATAACTTCTGCAAGACGAGTTTCAGAGCTACAGGCACTCGTGACTGTGGAACCTTTTTATTATTTTCTATCCAGACAGGGTCTCTCTGAGGACAAACCCAACATTTATGCCTAAGGTGGTGTCCAGTGTGTCTCTTAACCAAACTATTCATCTGCCAACTTTTTATCCAAATCCACAGAACAAGGGGGGGAGAATTCTGCATTCTTTGGATGTACACAGACAACTTAGATTCTACTTGGACAGAATCAAAGTTTTCAGAAAGACAGAGCAATTGCTAGTGGCACATGCTGCAGGATCACAAGGAAAGGCTATCTCAAAGCAGACTATTTCCAAAAGGATAGGCCACTGCATTCGTTTCTGCTACTTACACCATGGTAAGCCAGCACCTAAGGTTATTAGGCCACATTCAACCAGAGTTGCAGCCACTTCAGCAGCCTTTCTCAGGGGAGGACCAACCAAGGACATTTTAGAGGCTGCTACTTGGAGTTCAGTGCACACATTTACAAAGCACTATCATCTGCCACTCTACTCTAAATCTAGGGCAGGCATTGCTACTGTAGTTCTGCAGGGCTTCATAGCCGCTCCTAATGCTGTTTAGCTCCAGCCTCCCATCCATAGCTTTGGGACTCTACCCAAATGTAATGACTGCAACAGTGAAACACGAAGAACATAGTACAGCTATGTACACTTACCATAAATGTAGATGTTTGAGTGTATTCACTGTTGCAGTCCAGGTTACCCACCGCCATCCCCCTTTCTTCTGATGGAACCTATCTTTCCTTCTCTGATTTATACAACCTATGTGGTGTATTTGCTTGTAGATGAAGGTAAAGTTTATTTTGGTGCATGTATATATATATATATATATATATATATATGTAAAATTTGACTACCCTTTTAGGGGGGCACCTGGCATCTGGGGCAAGAAAAACTAAAGGAAATGGCGTCGGCCGCATCTTTTATTCCCTTGACAACCTGACGTCAGGGAAGGGGCGACAGCAGCTGACACAGGACCCAGGATTTTGGAATTCAGGCCGACTGAGGACAACTTGCCAGCAGGATTACCCAAATGTAATGACTGCAACAGTGAATACACTCGAACATCTACATTTATGGTAAGTGTACACAACTGTACTTTCCCATCTGGTCTGAAGTTGTGGTAGGCCAAAACCTTGGTACAGAAGGAATGTTTTCTGCACTTTAAACCAAATTTCAGAAATAATACACACATGAATGTTCCACAAGTGCAGGGTACCAAAGGTAAACCACTACCAGCAACAACAGTAACAATAACAGTATAGAAGCAAAAGGTTGAGAAGAGGTTTTTTTTTTTTTTTTAAACTAGGAGAGAAAGGGTAGGTGGAGGAGAAGTCTGTAAGGTAAACGACAGTCTCCTCCAACCTGAGGAGACGCCTCTAACTTAAACGATGACCCCTTAAGGAAAGGGAAAAGAAGCCCTGTAAGAAAAAACGGGCTAAAGGGAAAGAATCCTGTAACTTAAACGGATTCTTTAAGGGGATAGAAGAAAAAGGGCCCTAAAGAGAACAGCCGAAGACACATCCAAGTAATAAACACAACACACACAAGCACAGTACTTGGTAAGGGAAGAATTAGTAGACTCTAATGGAAAATTTTTGCCAAAGATATAGAGAAAATTGTAAAATATAGGTCATTACTAGCATGAGCCAGCGAAGACGATCCCAATGCTTCAAGCGGCAAACGAGATCTGGGGAACACCCGCTAGGCATCCTGGGATAGTTTGCAGCCTCGAGCAAGTAGAAGTTCTTGAGCTTTGGTATGCGGCCGAGTCGGAGCCGAGGATTGGCTCCGAACCCAACCAGCAAGAGTGAAGGCGAGATACTGGACAACAAACATGGAATGTTGTGGTGAGTACATAACTTTTTTTTATCTGACCTTGAGGTCCTCCTGCGTTTGTGGCACATTCATGTGTGTATTATTACTGAAACTTGGTTTAAAGTGCAGAAAACATTCCTTCTTTACCAAGGTTGTGGCCTACCACAACTTCAGACCAGATGGGAACCGAACTGTAGCAGAGTATCCATAATTGCTGAAGACCACATTACCTTGTGGCATGTTCCTAGAAACCCAGAAACAGAACTTGTTGAGATACAAATCACACTAAATAAAATAATCTGTCAAATCTTTACATGTTACAGGACCTCCTCAATGCCCCTCTTCAATTCCTAAATGTGTTGGATGAACTTCAAGTACATAGGAACTCCATCATCCTGGGAGACGTTAACTACCCTTCGGTAAACTGGAATACCTGTACCTCAAATGTAGGCTACACCCCAAAAATTCCTTGATGTCATAAACAAGAACTCCCTGGACCAAATAGGGCAACTAACCCACTAGAAGACAAAATATTCTTGACTTGGTCCTTACAAATGTGGCTTCTGTTTGCCCTATCCACTGGTACTACCATCCTCAGTTAAGTCTGACAACAAACTGATAATCATTTTCAATATCCTAAAACCAACAGATGAAAATATTACACTATTCAAAGACTTCAAATGTACTAACCACGTGCAGTTCTATGATGAAGTGTAAGTGTAACTGTAATCCACAAAATGTTGAAACTCTTAGTAGTTATGAGAATAAATTCTTACCTAGATACCGGTATTAACTTGACAGTTCCTGCCAGAACCAAGCAAAATAGGAAATTCAGTAGCAAACCAGCTTGATGGTTCACATGCAGAAATAATCAGTGCAGTTAATTAAAATACAGTAAAAGGCTTCTTAAAATATCAACATAAAAAAATTATCAAAGGTACTAGAAAATATAAAGATGACAAAGGCATCTCATGAATTTAGACTAGCATTGTAAGCAAATGATAATTGTAAATCATTCTTTAATTGCTTATTTTGTTTTATTTAGTTTTACATTTGTTTACCGGGTAGTGTCCGACTGGGCTAGTAGCCTATTTCCAGCAGAGACCCAGGGAGAAAAGCACCATAATACAGTAACTGAATACAGAGAATACAGCATGCGTGAGAAAGTACATGTTGTATGACCAATTAACATACATAAAAAGAGTCAAGAAAAAGCAAAAAAGCATAAACATTTTCAGTTTACATTTTAACAAATTAAAAATATAGTCTAAACACAAGTTATATGGCGGCATCTTAGCTGCTAGAAATGAGTAAGGGATCTACATAGGTGTTACATAAAGTAAGAACGTACAGGTTAATGAAAGACAAGTCAGCATAGTTAAAAGTAATGAGAGAAAAAAGCAAATACATTTGCCATTTACATTTTTACAAATTTAATATGAAGTCACAACATAAGTAATATGACAGCATCCTAGCTGTTCAAGTTGACTAAGGGGTGGCATAGGAGAGGTTAGAGTATGTAAAAAAAGGGGACGCTGATATAGTTAGCCAGGGGATGTGCAGGAACATAGCCAGTGATTGGTGAGGAGTAGCTTGAGTCTGGGAGTATTTGTGGTGTTTAGAATGTGTTGTGGGATTGAGTTCCAAGGTTTAGATATTTTGATGGAGAATAGAAACAGAACAGGTAATCCCCGATGGTGGTGTTGGCTTTAGTGAATTTTTGTATAAGTTTCTTGGAGGATATTAAGGTTCTGCAGTTAGTATTTGCCAGAACTAAGTCTTTGAGTGCAGAGCAGTCTTCAGGCTGGAAAATGGAGTGGGTGATGATTAGTTGGTGCAGGGATAATAGGTTAGGTAATTAGATTAAATTGAGTTCATGTAGTGTAGTGGTGTGATCTATGTGGTTGGTTTGCAGCAAATTTGGCAGTTTTATTGTAACAGACTTCTAGTTTGTATCTGTTTTTCAGAGGTTGGTAAAAATGTGTGCAGAGTATAGAAGGGTGGATAGTAGGTGTGTTCTGGCTGTGAATAATGTGGTGGTATTAGTAAGGTAAGGCTGGACTCTGTAGAGTGAGCCTAGTTTGATGTGAACCTTTTTGATGGTTAGTGCTGTGTGTTTATCAAATTTAAGACTGTTGTCAATTGTGATGGCTAGAAGTTTAGCTTGTTCCACAGGTTCCGTCTTAGTTTTGTTGGAAGAATAGATGATGGAAGGGGTAAATTTGTTTTTTTGTTTGATATTGGAGAAGACCATTAGTTTAGTTTTGTTTGTTTAACAATGAGTATTAGTCTGTGGTCAGTAAGATATTTTTCTGTCAAGGAGAGATTTTTGATGTTCATCGTGTTTCACTTTGCAGGCATAGTTTCCGCAGGCCCAATGGCCTAGGTGTCTCCACGTGGGAGTCTGATACGGCCTGTGGCTCTAAGTTAGCTGGTGTCAGGGGCTGCGAAAGCGCCTTACTGAGAACTGGCGACTGGCCTAAAAGAGGCTTCATCGTCTGTTTTGGACCTCTGATGCCTGTCCTTTTCCTTGTCTTTGCGTTTTTTATGAATTCCAGTCATCGGTTGTTCCGATGGCATTATGTAGTTAAACCTTCGGCCAAAGTAATGTAAAGCAAATTCAAACCGACGCTTAATAGTGCGTTTGTTGAATCTAGCACAAAACAGACAACTAGTGACATCGTGGTAGGGGCCTAGGCAAGGAGTAAAGTAAGAATGAAAGTCCTTATGAGGTATTTGCTTCCCACAAGAAATACAATTGTCAGCTTTTACTGACATCGGTCTGGAGCAAGAAAAAGTTTTCCCCAACGAGGTACTTAGCTTTATTGAAGACTTCGGTTCTGAAACTCGATTTCAAAAAGGAGTTTGCCGACCGGCACTTGCGAACTGCTTTTGCTTTGGGCACCGCGCAGCAAGAAAGACTGAAGAAAATGGCGTTGGCTGCATCTTTTATACCCCTGGCGCTCTGACGTCAGGGAAGAAGCGACAGCAACCGACGCCGGACCTAGACTTTGGAATTCTGGCCGACTGCGGGTAGCCTGCCAGCAGGATAACCCAAGTGTAATGACTGCAACAGTGAATACACTCGAACATCTACATTTATGGTAGGTACACAACTGTACTTTTTTTTTCTTGGAGTTCAAGAAGGGTTGGGGCAGAGCAGATGAGGGAGGAATAATTAGTGTATTGTATAATGGAGGCTAGTTGAGTGGCGGTGTTGAGGTTATTAGTAAATGTGATGAAAAGCAGAGGCTCAATGACTGAACCTTGATGTACACCAACAGAGATAGGTAGGAGAGGGGAGAGATTGTTATTCCACTTGACTGCCTGCTGTCTGTCAGACAGGTAGTTGTGAAACCAAGATAGTTGAAGGTTGGGTCAGGTTATAAAATGAAAGTTCATTGAGTTGTTTTTTTTGGTGGGATACTATGTTGAAAGCTTTAGTCATGTCAAGGAAAATGGAAGAGCTGAGTTGGCCATTATTTTTGAGACGGTTTACAGTATTGGTAAAGCTAATTAGTGCAGTAGTTGTGCTGTGCTTGGGTCTGAAACCTTGTTGGGAATTGGAGATACGATTATTGTGTAATAAATGGTTTAGTAAACAGTCAAGGAGTTGTTTATGGATGCATTTTTCCAGAATTTTGGCTAGTGGAAGGAGAATAGCAATAGGTCTGTAGTTTGAGAATTCTGTCGAGGGGCTGCATTTATGTAATGGGATAATGTGAGACATTTTCCAGAGTTTAGGTACGTACTGTTCAGAAATAGAGTGATTGATTAGGGTCGAGATAGGATAAGTAATGGTGTCAACAGCCAGCTTGAGAAATTTGTTGGGGATTATTAGGTCAGCCGTGAGAGATGAGGGCTTTAATTTGTACATAAGTTTTTTTATGATGCTAGTTTGTATGGGACTGATAGAGAATGAGTTATGGATTGATCCTGGGCTGTTTGGGATTAGTAGGGGAGTATTGGTGCCATTGTTTATGAAAGATGTTATGGAGTTGATAAAATGTGAATTGAATTGTGATGCTATGGTATTTCAGGTGATGGGATAGTGGATAGCCCTGGATTAAGGAGTTGTTTGATAGTTAACCAGAATTTTTGAGGGTCGTTTGGTGTTTTTGTTGAGTTGTGTGGTAATATGACTTTTTGTCATTCTTAATTTAGTTTTTTGGCTAGGTTTCGTAATTACCGATATGTGATAAGGTTGTCTTGGTGTTTAGTTCCTTGATATAGTGACCAGGCTCTGTCCGTCTTAGTAGCTTTGAGCCTTGGTAAGCCATGGCAGTTTTTTAGATTTGGCACAAATTTTTCTTAGGGGAGCTAGATTATTTAAAATTCTCATAAATGTATTATGAAAGTGTTGAACTGCTTGGTCTAAATGGAAGTGTTTTAAAGGACACCAGTCGCATTGTTGGAGTGTGTTGAATATGACAGGGAAGAATTTTTTTTTGTTGCAAACATGTTTAAATATGATATTTTTTGAGTTACATATCTGCTGTCTAAGTAGGAAGGTGGGTAAATGATTGCTTAGACAGTCTGGAAGGCAGACAGATTAGTAACTAAGGTTAGGCCTGTTTGTTTGTATCCAGTCCAGGATTGAATGTTTATTGCTGTTTGTGTCTGCTCTGGTGATGTAGAGTATAGTTTGAGAAAAGTAATAGAGGTTAATAATGTTTTAAGGGTTTTAAGAGGAGCAGGAGTGCCAGTCCAAGTTAAATTCCCTTCAGATAATTGCTTCCTGGTTGAATGTGGAAGATGACCAGCACAGGAGATTTTCAATGATGGATTGGTTGTTTCATGGAGGGAATTAAGCAGCAATTTTGGGGGGAATTTATTTGTAAGAGTGCAATTAATATTTCTGAATCACTGAGGTCTGGGGGTTTATACTGTACTTGATCTAGTTTGAGCTCATCTTTGTACATTATTGCTGAACCACCACCATGCTTGTTTATTCTTTCAAGTCTAATTATATTGTAGCCTTGGGTTAGAATTTCAGTATCTTTTATGTGGAGTTTCAGCCAGGTTTCAGTTAATATTGCTTCATCAGGTGAGTAAATGGAAAGGGTAGCATGGAATTCATTTACTTTGTTTAGGATGCTTTTTAAGATTCATGCTAATAAATAGAAGGTCAGAGCTGTTGAGTTTTTTAACAGGGCTGATGTATGTTAGCTTGCTGTTGTACTCTTTGGGTATGTTTTGAATGAGAAGGGAGGTGGGATGTTGGGGTTGGGGACCTGGGTTTAGGTGCATCTTCCCACTTAGCTTGATTTGAGTGAGTGTGATAAGGAATAGGTGAGAGATTTTGGATAAGAGTCTGGAATTTTTACGGAGGTGGTGTAGTGATGGTTGTGTGTGTGGATGTATTTGAATGTAAAGAGTTCTGTGTTGGAGCTATTGTGCAACTGTGGTGATATGTATATATTAGTGAAGGTAGAACTGTGATTTGAGGTGCCTGGGTGTATTGGAGAGTACATATCTATGATAGATATTTACTTGCATCAGGAATTTAAGAAATGGTATCCAAGATTGCTCTGAACATATTCAAAATGGTACCACCTATTCAGATCCAGTAGATTTGTGGTCCATTTGTGGAGCATAGCTACTGTGATGCCACATCACATGGGCGGTTCCACCACAGACACCGGAAACTACATGTCTATTAGCTTGGCCAGCCACATTTGCAAGGCCATGAAATAAGTCATAACTGACCTTTATAAACTATGATATTAAAAATCTTATAAGACTTGACAACCGGTAGTTGGGCTTTAAGGGAAGAGCCTGTCTAATGAATCTGATAAACTTCTTTGAGAGATTAACACAAGCTGTGAAAAGTGGTCATGCTGTCCGTACAGCATATCTTCACCTTGCAAAAGCATTTGATACCATTACTACATACTGTAACATAATTAACAAAGCTATGTGTGTTTCAGGCTGATCACTTTGTGATTAAGTGGATAGCAAATTAGCTGAGGAACAGAACTCACACACTGAGGGTGTTTTCAGACAGCCATGAAGGTTATCAGTGGAGTTCCTCAGGGATCCATACTAGGTCTTCTCCTATTTGGCATCAACTTCTCTGATCTCCAAATTTAAAAACAGGATCTCTGGTTAACTAAGTTTATGACTGCATACTGGGTGTCACCCTCAGATCCCCTTCAAGCATGCAGAAACTATAACTTTAACTTGCACATTAATAACTGGTACATAGAAAACTAAATGCTGAAAGTGCAATATTGTCACATTTGGTAAACAATCCCCTCAATCTAGCTTTTAGCATAGGCAACACCCCACTCCAAAATTAATATGTTCAGACACCTTTGAACTTGGGTCGATAATTCCCTCTCCTTTGATCATCATGTTGCAACAGTGGTTAAGGAAAGCCTTCTGCCTGGTGAAACTAACAGCAAATGTTATCTCCTGTTGATCCAAGTAGTCCTTACCCAGTGTGTTTATCAGGCCCATTAGAGAATAAAATGCCCCCTTTGGGATGTATCTTACTTAGACATATTATGCAGTTGGAGAGACTACAGAGGTTCCTAAGAAAGATGATCGTGGACTTAACAGAATTAAACTACCAGGGGATTCTGGAGGCTCTGTCTCTGTTTTCATTGTCCTGTAATTTACTCAGGGGCGATGTGTGTTTTGCTTTTCAGACTCGTAGAGGTCTGGCAGTCCAAGAATTCTCATCTCCACAAGTCAAACAGACCAATGGAGACTAGAATCGGAGATCTGAACCTGCTTCAGCAGATAAATTACAGTGGAGAGATTTGTCACATGACTACCTCTTCTCTGGAACAAACTTTCACTCCAGAGTAAGCAGTGTGACACGTTATCTTTCTTTAAAAAGAAGTTAGACAACTGGATAGTAATTAACAAATTCAGTCCCTGGCATGACTAGCCTTTCTTTCCTTAAAAAAGTGAAGTAGGGTCTGATGGTAGTTACTGACAAGGCATAACTGGATACAGGACCCAGTTGCCTTGTTTTTTTTCTGTAATTCAGTGATGTTTGTTAGACGAGTTTTAGAAATATTAGCCCTGTCCACAGTGTTTACTTGGAATTTTGTAAAGACAGGATATCACTTTAGAGCAACCCATGTTTCATAAAGCCAGTCACTTCAAACTATAACCTCTTTTTGTTTGTGAAGTTGCAGGTGAGTTGAATCTTGATTTATGCATTCAATTTACACATCTTTTTTTACCAGCGTGCTGAGATTTTGGGGAGTACTTTTCTAGACTGCATGGATTTACATTGGTGACACAAAAATTCATAAATTAACAAACATAACTATATGCACAAAGCCACTTAACTTTTGGTTTCATTCTCAAACAAAAAAGAAAAAGAAAGGCTGCAAAGAGTTTTAGATTAGCCTTGTCAGATGGCTTTCTGAATGCATTAAATTTGCTGTCATAAAAAGAATAAGCCTTTTCCAGAAGTACCTAAGGCTATTTCTGCTAGAACTTCACCTGCCTTGGTAATCTTTTTAAGAATACAGCCTTTGATAGCATTTTGTACATGATACTTGTAAAATGCAGTCAAAGGAGGTTAGAAAATATTGAGGAAAAGAGACTGGAAAAGCAATTTACAAGAGAACAATGAGAGGACGAATGTATGGCTCCCAGTGTGCAACAAAGTCCAGATGGTTTAAGATCTTTGCTTTGAAGTGTTTGGTTATTTCTATATCCCAAACAGACTTCAGAGACTTTTTCCTCAAGTATGCCAAGTGTTGGAGGTGTGATGGGGAAGAAAGAAGTAACTGGGAATATATGTTTTAGGAGTGTAATGTTGGCAGATTTTAAAAATTCCTTACATCAATGATGGCAAACCTTTTGGGTTCAGTGTTTCAAAAATTTGGAAAATGCCTAACTCTGCTGGCGTGTCAACCCCCCCACCCCAAAAACAAAACAAAAAAATATATAATAAATAAAGCAGCATAGTTGTCAATATATCAGGGATAAATCTCAACAGAATTAGGGACAAAGCTAGAAATAAGAGACATGGACAGTTTTAAACTACTAGTACTATTAATTTGAGACACTGACAAAAAAATGAATATGAGTTAATACACATTTTCTGAAGTAAAATAAGTCTGTAAATCTAATTATTGTCATTATTAAGTGTAAAAAGTCTCCAGTTTTAGGAGGGATTAAGAGGGACAGTTGAGAGGAATGTAAAACAGCACACGCTTAGAAATGCAGACTACTTGCCCTTTGCAGAAGTGCAACCATGAAGAGAAAACAGTGTCAACACTGCTCTTTGCAGACTCTGTCGAGACATTATACTGAAATAGTCTTTGAGGTTAATAACTTCCTTAACTCTGCAGCAGTGTTGTTGAACTGGCACCTGATATAAAATAATTAAATGCACTTCACACGAGCAATGAATGCAAAAGCAGCTTCTTTGGTATCTTGGGTGTTGGTGAATGCTGGCATGTCATCTAAAACGTTGTGGCGTGTCACCTTTGACACACTTATGTCATAGGTTCACCATCACCGCCTTACCGAGTGCTCTGTTAGAAGTATTGGGTGAGCAAATGGATGCAACTAAGGAAATGGTTCTTTGCAGCTTGAACACAGAATCTGAATTGCCTAGACATAGCAAGGCCTTATTAAGTTTCATTTCATTGGCTGCCAAAAAAGCAATTGCTAGAAAATGGAAATTGAAGCCTAAACCAACTGTATTTGAAGTATCCAATAACATGAAAGAGATAAAAGAACTGGATGAAGGATATTTAGAAAATGGAAGGAGTAAGTTACATTGAAATAAATTGAAATTGTGGGACTAATACAGTTTGAGTAATATTCAGGAGGAGGAATGAGGTTTAAGGTAGGTCAAGAATTCAGTATTTTATGTAATGTTGGACTGATGGTTACAAAGAAGGAAAATGTATATGGTGTATAACGTATGTGAAAGGAAATATGTTACTATGTTTTTTCTTTTCTGTTCATTTATATTTACTGTTGTCTTAAGTGTTTAATAGGGCCCCCTTCTTCAGCCTCAGAAACTTAATGTAATGCAGGCTGTCTCTTACAAAGCCTTCCATCAAAATAAAATAGTTCAAACCACTCTTTTTCAGTTCTAGGCTCCAAACTATGGGAATCTGACCCCCTACTCTTAAGAGACACCTCCTCTTACCCTAAATTAAATTTTTTTTTTTTTTTTTTTTTTTTTTACTAAAAGTTCATGTAAAACGTCAAGCTAATTGTGTATGTATCTACCCCTTGTTGTCAAGTAACCTAACCTCATCTCTTGCCTTTCACTCTAGAGGTCTCCCATTAATTCTTAATCCTTCACTGTGGTTTTCCTTTAGCACAGAAAGCTAAACTAAGCTTGATAAAACATGTATGCAGTGTACATATTTTTCTTCGCATGTTGTTTCATACTGTTTCTGTACTTGTTCTTTTTTTTGTAATTGCACTGTTACTGTACGTATTTGACATTGTGTGTTCTATGCCTTGTAAGTGAAGTCTTAATGTACTTACACTGTTTGTATCTCCCGTGCTGAGGCTGGGACTGGTCAGTTCTGATCAATGCTCTACCTGGTTAACAAATTCAATTAAATAAATAATTACCTTGGCACATTTCACATTAAATTTAGAGAGGAACACCCTTGCATTGCATTAAGGGATGGGGTAAGGTTCATAGCAGACTGGAAAAGTTTTGTTTGTCATGTGATCCTAATGTCTATGGCCTTAGCCCTATCAGTCACAGAGGATGGAGTTTATATTCCAGGTTTTGTAAGTACATAGCTTTTGTTTACAAAACAGATGGTCAGAGCATAAAAATGTCACTGTTAAAGATTTAGGGATAGTAGTAGACAGCAGTTTATATTCTGACTCTGTTTAATATTTCCACGTCTTTTAGGTTTCTAATACCATGATGGGAATAGACCCCATTCCTAAGTGAAAGTATGATTAAAATTCATGAAATTATAATTGTTTCAATCTTTGATGTTAGCCAAAAGTGCTCTTTACAGCATCTGCAATTTGTTAAAAACTGACTCCTTTTTGCAATTCATATGGAGTTACATGCATCAGTTGTTTGTTTTTCTTTCGGCTTTTCCCGGTTAGGGGTCGCCACAGCCATTAGATTGGCAGTAGATTTTTACGGTGCCGAGGTGCCAGCTCGACGCCTAACCTTCAATGAAGGCACGCTCATTTCACGCATGTCTTTCGAATGCCACTCTACCGCGGGGACGACATGCGGACTCCACACAGAAGGCACTCCAGCCGAGAATCGAACGGGAGAATCTCTTGCTGTGAGGAGACAATGCTACCGCTGCACCACCGCGGCTTTAGGAGTTACTATATCTAAATACAACCGTGAATTATTTTTTATGAGACCCTTCTCTCCTATTAGTTTTCGAACTGTCTGGGTGTCCTTCACATTGTCCAGTGGAATCGGTATATGTCTGCTCATGTTAGAAAAGTATACTCTCTAGACTATTTAATTGCAAAAGTACACATTTAGTTACTCCTTGAAGATCTGTATCTCGCTTTATAGCTCCTTGATTAGACCCATTTTTATAGCATTTGAACAAGCCATGTAAAACTACTGAAAAGATACATCAGTTTCTTACTGGGAAAATACTTGGTTGGAAAGCTTAAACCATGTTGAAAAGTTTGTTGCCATTCTTATGTTATGGAGCTGTGGCTTCAGGACAGGCAGGACTCCTTGGCTGTAGGCTGTATTAGATTTTTTCTCAGGCTTACTGGCCTCTCCCCTTCACTACCATATTGTTGTACCTCCTCAAACTCTAAAATCCTTTCTTGCTGTAAAAGAAAGCTGAAGCAGGTAGAATGCCCCCAGATTGTGGTTTACAAGTTTTAGGTCTTTTTGTAAGTTTTACATTACTTACATTTGATAAATGGCAGAAGGTGATAAGATCATTTTAAGTACATTTAATAGTTTACCTCCCCTCAATCTGTCCCATTCCCCCTTGAATATTTGTGTAGAGTCCCCCTCCGCCATCTCTTCTGGTAGTCCATTCCATGGGTTTAAATCTATTTCTGTGAGAAAGTACATCTGGAGTCCTGAGAGTAATTAGTACTTGTGTTGTACTGTATTTGCCATCTCCTTCATCTTCTGGCTGTCCGTTTCAGAATCAGCCCTTGCGTCTCATTCACACATTCTTGTAAACCAGCATCTTGTCCTTTTTGTTCCATTTGGTTTCAGGTGAGAAGAGCTGTAGCTTTTCTAGCTTATGGTTATATTCCTTCCCTTCCATATAAGAAATCTAGCTGGTGGCTTTTCTTCGGATTCTTTCCAGCAGTATGATGTCCTTTTCCTAACATATAGAACTTGGGGTGGGGTCTGACTAAGGCCCTGTAGAGTGGAAGTGTATAAATATCTTCACTCAGATAGGTCATTTGCTCTTTGGAATGATATAGGCACATCCTTTTTGTTGTTTGTCAAAAGGTTCATAACTCACGCTGTCCATGTCCCTTTAAGGGGGCTAACTGAGTCAGTTGTGTGCTCTCCTCCATCACACATGCAGTGTGATGCTCCCTCCGTGCACCCCAGGTGATTTACTCCCTCCCGCTACCTCTGCAGACAGTTTCCTCTCCAGTGAGCTTCTCCTTAGCTTCCCTTGCCCCTCATTTAGGAGGAATGGGGAACCTCTGAAAAGGTACCAGAACCTTGATGATCCAGAATGGCAGCAACCATGACCTTGCATGTAAAGTGTCCCCCCTTCCCACCTGTTGCAAGACTTGGCACAGGGAACTGATGTTCCCAATTCTTTATTCCTCTCTAAAGATTTAATTTTTCCAACTATAGTAAAACTGATTAAGGGAAAGAGAACCTGAGATGTTCCATCAGACTTTCTAGACTGCAAAGCAACCCTCTTAAATGGTGTCACCCTTGGTGGAAATCATTATTTCCTAGGTCATTTTCTGAACCCGTACCTACCTTCTGATTATCAAGCCGCTGCCACTGCCCATTCATTCCCCTATCCCAGGGTGAAGAGCAGTCCACAGAGGCAGCTATAAGGGGTGCCTCTCTTACTGCCCTAACCTCACCCCTGTTAGTTGATGTCAGCGACAACATCATTGCAGGGGTATCCTGTGCTCACCCTCTGGTAGGTGAGTGCTCTTATACACATTCCCCATGATTGCTACAGTCAGTGGCTTGGGATCTCTAAACCCTCTTTCCCTGGTCCTACAGTTGTTGGTTTTGTGCAGAGTTCAGCCTACATGGTAGTAAATCAGATGACCTGGACCAACAAATCCCCTCCCTCAGGATGGGGGAGCCAGTGTAATCCACTCACTCTGATCTCCTTTGCTTGGCTCTTTCATTGCTTAAACAACTAATTACATTTGGGGCGTACAGGTTGTAATCAGGTCTCTCTCTCTCTCTCTCTCTTTTTACACCAGAAAGCCAGGGGGATCCTGATTTGTTCTCTTGCTGAAACAATCCATTGCCCCAACAAAGGCCTCCAGGGCTTCTGTATTGCTTAAAAACATTTATGTTTGCATCCTTCATGCTGTACTTGAGGGCACTGAGCTATTTGATGCTCTTGTACTTGCAGAGAGGAGGAACAGAATGCTTTTAAGGGAGAACCTTTCAGGTTATTTGAGAGATTCATTCAAGGTGCAGGCCTTTAATATTTAATCAGTCAACAAGCTGATGGTTAGGCTGGGGCTGCAAGAATGAGAGGATCCATTGTTGCGATTCAGTGTCATTCTTGGCTTCTCTTAACTCCTTTCACTGAGGGTAAAGCATCCTTCATTAGCATTCCTTCAAGGACCTCTGCTATCTGGATCAGAAATTAACAAACCTTTAAAGATACGAATGAAAAGAGCCTGTCCGTTATAGCTGCAAGTGTGAAGTTTTATACTTTACAACACACCTATAAGAGGATGCGGTACTGTCAGCAGAGATCGTGACTCCAGAACCATAGCTAGGTCCTCTGGCACCCTGGACAAACCTCTGAACTGGCTCTTGCCCAAACTTAAAGATGAGGGGCCAAAAAAAAAGATGGTCTCAAAGAATAAAAACTCTTCCTTACTGAGACTGCTACAGATTTAACAGATTGTGCACTTGTATTAATTATGTCCATGTTGTGTTTTTATTTTCAAGTTGCTTACTGTGTGCTGTTGTGTTGTATGGCATTTGTGTAAAGTTCTTTCGAGTATTTTGAACATCAGTTTCAGATATTATTCATTGAATTTTGAGTGAGTACTTGATGAAAAAAAAAGAGGAGCTTAGGTGTCTGCTTAGTTTTATTTTGCCTGTTTTTATTTAGCTGTGGAATTCACTTGTTTCATTGTAGAGTTTGTGTGTGACCTCATGACTTTGTTGTGTTACACATTTGGTTGACATGTTGCAGTGTTCTGTAATTTTGTACTCCATTAAGCAGCAGTCTGTAAGTAATGATGTAATGTGCTGGTCCTGTCAGTAATAAAAATGCAGTAAGGTAAGGATGTTTGGCAGTAATAATTGCTGTAAGGTAAGAATGTTAGAATATATAGCTAGTAATGATTTCTGGGCTGTTTTGGACACTGCTTACAGTTTGCTCCAGTCCCACCTTTCAAAAGAACTTAAAAATTTGCATAATTCTTTTGAGAGTAAATTGAGAAATGTTTTACATACCAAAGAGAAATTCTATGCACACTGAGAGTAACATGTTATTTTTACTGTAGCTTATTTATCGTTGCAGTAGGTTAATGAGTCAGTGCACCATGGCAACCAGCAGCATTCTGATTCATCTGAGACTAGCATAGGCTGTATTTTAGTATTAAATGCTCTGCAGAATTAGTCATTTGATGTGAGCTCTTAGAGAGACCAAATAGCAAAGATTTGTTAGAAATTAATCCATTCAAGCATACAAGTGATTTTTTTTGGATCAGGGAGGCATCATTAAAGTGATGTGCCTTTTTCAAGTAGATTGTGGGCAGTTTTTTGCAGTATTCATTTGTAGCAATCTTGTGTGCAAAGAATATGAAGCAAAATACTGCAGTATTAAGCATGAGCCAGGTTGCCTTTCCTCTGGGATCTCTTCTGTGTTTTCTCCTCATTTGTTACTGTCCGACTGGAAGAATTGGCAAGGGTTTTTGAAAACATACCAGGTGCTGCTGTGTCGGTCCGAAAACATGTAAAACGTGGAAGACTTTGCATGAGCACGTTATGTAAGGATGTCTGTTGTAGAGGGGCTAAAAATGCCTTTGTTTGTAAAAGTTGATATGACATTATGCTGTGGCTAAGGCAGTTATGATGCCGTAATGCCAGCAGTCACTTTAGAAATATATTTTGCTTTCCCACTGCATATTCCTGAGTTGTTGATATAAATACATACATTAGTCACAGTGTTTCTGTTTTTCATTTTGTTTTGGAATAACTGTGTACCATGTTAGACTGAGGTAAAAGCTGACTGGTTTAAAGATGAGAGGCGAATTGCCTGTCGTCTAAGGAACAGAATGTACTAGTCAAGAGAGTGTTATTAACACTCCAACTTGTTGGGTGCTACAAGGTTAGGCCTATGCAACGGGTCCTTTTTAGGTCCATCGTTGCTGATTCCACTCACTCTGTGCAGTATTGTAGAGGATCCTTTGCAGATACTACTGATGCACTGGTCAGTCATACAAAACAAAAATGTTAAAAATCATGCTCACAGCCATTATGAAATATTCACATGAAAGCTGATGGCTGTTATAAGTGTGCATGTTTTCAACCCTCAGATTCTTTTTTTAAATCACTGTTATAGTCTGAAAAGTCAGTAGTTTCTGTCGCAGTAAATCTGAATTGTTGTCATTATGTTTGTCATCTAGATGACGTGAAGCAAGATTATTACTGCGTTTACTGCCTCTTTGTGTACATGTTTTCACATGGCTTTTATGGAAAATAAAAAAAAGAAGAAAGGAAAATCTGGCTAGTTTGAGTTACCATGATAAGGAGATAAGTAATTATCTATGGGAAGAACAGGGCAGGGAATCATGTTTAACTTTGTGCTACAAGCACATACTTTCAAGCTTGCATTTCTTTCCACTGTTTCTTGAACTGCCAAACTTATCTAATTTTGTCTCATAGTTGTCTGCTCCTAGTGTGCCACCCTACCTGTCTGGAAAGTAGTTGAGGTTGTAAAATAGGTAGAGGCATTTACAGTTCAGACTTAATATTCTTAGAAATCTCCTCAGGTTTTCCAACCCCAACGTGATGTGACCACATTGGCGAGCAAATTTTACTTCCTTCAAATGCTGAATCAAAAGCAAAGCATGTTGTCTGCTGTGGAGGTGGTTTTTCTGCATTTTTTTTTTTTTTTAACTTGACCACTGTCGTTTCTTATAACAGCACCAAAGTAAAATAAAGAAATGTAATCTGTGAACAAGAATTAAATTAGAGGCATTCAGGTACAACTCTGGGGACATGATCTTTAAGCAAAACTCCAAAATAATCTCTGTAGATTGATGAACTAGACCATGAAGTAACAGCCTCCTGTCTAACTGGTCATACAGTTTAAATGAAGGTATCTCACAAATTCTGCATTGTCGAATTTCTTACAGAAGAACTCATTCACAGAAGGTATGCGCTTCATCTGTGTTCCTAACCTTTCTTCTTGCCAAATCATTTCCCATTTTCTTTCTTCCTCCTACTTGTCTTCTTTTTGCCTATTCTTTCTCATCATTTTTGACACCTCTATCTACCACTGCACACAGCCTTATTCTTCTCCTGCCAACCCCTTAAGAGTCTTTCCTCCTCTTCATTAATTCCTTCACTCCTCCTCTTCCGTACTTCAACCTCCATTTGCCCTTTATTCATTGCCCTTGTTCTCATTCCAACCTTTTTTCAGACTGTACTTGTCAGATTATACTTAATCTGTGGAAGCATCTCTCCCTTCTCAGTAATATTGGTATATGTCATGTAAATTGCAGTTAAGCTGTTGGTATTTACATTTACTGTACTTTTTAATATGCTGTAAACAAACATATTAAGTTCCACACTTCATCTCCAAATTGTTAGTTGCTTCTGGGGCATTTAAGGGCACCAACTTTCGTGGGTTTCTAGTTACTGATCGCAAACTGCATGGCATCCTGCTCTGACTTTAACTCAATGCACCATGAGGTTGTTTACTTTCAGTCGAACATTCTTTTTCTTCCATGTCAAATGGTAAATGATGCCTTCAGTGTTTTTGATGAACATTTGGTTCATAGGTTGGTACTAGGCTATCGGCCCTAGGGCCTATACAAGCCTAGCCATAATAATTCCCTGGCTATTTCTTCCCACACTGTTTACTTCCCTGGACCCCTGTCTAGCAGGGCGACTGACATGATCCCCGGGGGTGAATTTCCTTTCGCCCATCCAATCGTCAAGGTTCCTTTTGAAGAGGGCCAAAGAGGTGCTCTGTTTGATATGCACGGACAGTCTATTCCAGAGTCTGGGAAGTCTCTGGGTCAGGAACATATCCCTCCAGCATGTTTTGTTTATTGTGATGACAAGGTTTAGATCCCTGGAGCGTGTGGCTCTAAGGGATTGAGATTTCTTTAAGTGTAGCATGTCCCAATAGCTCTGGGTTTGACATGGCCTTGTATGTTAAGCAGAGATCGCCTCTGAGTAGACAATATGCGACTGAGTATAGCTGGAGTTTTTTAAGGCTGTCAGTGTATGGGGATCTGCTTTAGGCCTGTGATTCTTTTAGTGAGGTATTTCTGCGGCCTTTCCAGTTGTTGCAGATGTCTTGAGAGGTACATACCAAACGAGGCGTTGTATTCTGTAATGGTTCTAATGAGGAATGAGTACAATGGGATAATGACCTCCTCTTTTCTTGATGAAAAGCCCTTAGTGATGAGGTGTGCCACATAGAAGGATTTCCTGACTGTTGTGGCGATGTGGTTATCGAAGGTGAGACCACTGTTCACCTGTGTCCCTAAGTCTCATCACACTTTCGGTGTTTAGTGTACTGCCACCTATGTGGTAATTCACGGGTACATGTTTTTTCCCAAAGGGGATAAGTATACATTTCTTGGCATTGTGCTTGAGCCCATGGCTCTGGCACCAAGCATCTGTTTCTGTAAGGCCCTTTTGTAGAGTATCCATATCATTTAAGGATTCAGTAATGGCTCCCAGTTTGTAGTCATCTGCGAACTTTGTTAGCCAGAGTCCCTTAGTGTTGGCCTGTACTTCAGAGAAGTAGATGCCAAACAAGAATGGTCCCAGGACTGAACCACTTGTCACTTGTCTGGAGATGGATTTGGAGTCGGCTAATTTTACAGTGTGGGTTCTGTCAGTAAGCCAGTTGACAACCCATCGAGTGACGTAGGGATTAATGCACAGCTTAGTAAGTCTATCTATGATTCCAGAGTGTGTGATGGTGTCAAAAGCCTTGGCGAGGCCCAGATAGGCTGTGTGGACCGCCTTACCCTCGTCCACGGCTCTGGAGACTGATTCGAAGAAGTCAGTCAGGTTCAGGAGACGAGATCGTCCTTTCACAAACCCAAACTGGGTGGGATCCAGTGTTTGAGGGTTCCCAATGTCTTTGTTTACAAGTTCCATGATAATATGTTCCATGGCCTTGCAGATCAGGCTCGTCAGACTGATGGGACGGTAGTTCCCGGGATCCAAGGTGGATCCCCCTTGCGGAGTGGGATAACTGTAGCTGTGCGCCACTCTGTGGGCACTAAGTCTGAGGTGAGGCTATGATTAAATATGACACTTAGGTGAGGTGCCAGTTCATTTTGTAGCTCATGTAATACACAGCCCGGGATGTCATTTGGTCCCATGGATGCTGTATTCTTAGCTTTGGAGAGTGTGTTTTTTACCTGTGTGGCCATTATTACTGGAATTTGACAATCTTCCGGTATTGAGATGGGCAGTTTAGGGGGTGAAGTTGGCACTGAATTGATCTGCCAGGATATTTGCAATATCGTTGGGATCAGTATATTTAATGCCATTCTGTTGTAGCTCACAGCAGATCGGAGCATTGCCATTTAGATTCTTGACATAGTTATAGAATGCCTTGTGGTTGTCTTTGGAATCTTCGGCAATTTTATTTTTATAACTAGCTTGGAGGATTTTATGAGGATCTCAGCTTCTTAATGAGGATGTTAAGGGAGTTTTTTTGCATCCTGGGATTTTCCTCTTTTCTGCAACAGTTTCTTCCTTGTCTTTGTTTATGGCAGGGGACCACCAGATTGGCTTTTTTGGAGGAGGGTATCTTGTTTCTATTTGGGATGGCACGATTCATGCATGAGTGGATGTGCTCGTAGAGTGCCTTAGTGTAGGATTCAGCAGTCAAACTTTCAGTTCCTGTCTGCATGGGTGTCATGAAGTTTGTCACTTCTGATTTGAGTAGCATGAAGTTGGCTTTGGAGAAGTTTTTTATGGAGGTTTCCTTACTGGGGGGTGGGATGTGGATGTTAAGGGTGATTAGCTTGTGGTCAGACCTGACCAACGAGGGGGTGACCATAGGTGTGGAGCATCGATTTCCCATGTTGGTAATGACCAGGTCTAGGATATTGGAGCCCCTGGTGGGACTATGGATTAGTTGATCCAGGGTGTTGGAATTTATGAATTCCAAGAACCGTTGGGCAAAGTTGTTGGTAAATGAGTAGTTTTCCCAGTTAATGGCAGGATAGTTGAAATCACCCAGTATTAGGGTGTTTGGTTGTATCTTAATATTTTCCAGTATGTTTAGAAAGGTGTAGTGAGAATCTTGGGGCATGGTGGGGGGATCTGTAGCAAGCTACAGTTTGGATTGCAGTCTTACCTAGTGTTAGTTGCACCTGGAGAATTTCAGACGCATTGTGTTGGGCAACTAACCTGGTGGCGTGAATATCCTTGGTGAGTATGGTCACTCCACCTTTAGTGTTTTGGTCCTGGTTTGGTGGCCGAAAAGTGTGGTAAGAGTTGTAGCCTGGTATTGCAGGGTGCTCTAAATAAACTGCAGGGGTGCTTTAAATAAACTACTTTTACTTTTAATTATTAGAATTCTAGCCTAGTCTTCATAGAAGTTTCCAATGCATTTGATTCAGGTAGTCAAACACACTATTCTCCATGGTCTCTGCCCTTCTGTGATGCAGTAAATGTCTGTGGCGGTAGCTGCTTTTTTCCAGACATCATGAGATGTTCTCCAAAATGCATCATTTTAATTTTGCTGAGGTTGACATTTAGACCCAAGTGTTGCAGAGCATGGCATAACTGAGATAAGAGTATTGTTAAGGGTAGTTTTGATTGATCAACTGCCGTTTCTAGAGAGCAAGGTAGTCAAGTTATTAGTCTGTAAGAGCGTACTTCTGCTTCTATTGGAAGTTGGAATACATACAAGTGATCTGAGAACGGAGTCTTGGGGAATGCCCGATTATATTGGTTGTAGCTGAGACTGGTTCTACTTAATTGCTACTCTAAAACAGAGGTTTTGAATGTACTCAAATTCAGTGCATGATGGAAGGGCAGAGACCATGGAGAACAGTGTGTGTGACTAGCTGAATCAAATGCATTGAAAAATTCTATGAAGACTGTCCCGATGAAGTATCTGGCTTCCATTGAGTGAAATATGCGGTCACTGTGGGTGTGAAGTGCAGTGATGGTACTTTGTCCTTTCCTAAAGCCATGGTGTATGGTTTTGACCAGATAACAGGCTATAAGAGTAAATATGTGATCTGTAACATTTTAGAAGATGCCTTTCCCATGATTTTGGCTAGTTGGGACAGTGAAACAGTAGTGCTTATAAGACTCTGGTTGCTTATTTGAGACAGCCTTATGAAAAGGTATTAATTTGTGACTTAAGCTCAGGAAGTTTTCCTTTGTTAATGATGTGTGTAGTTGAACTGAAATAAAGATATTGCTTGCCTTGAGAAATTTAAGATAGAGGTTATTAGGACCACCATGGGCATTGCTTAGAATGTCCCAGAACTAATGGTTTACTTTCAGTAAAAAAGCAGTAGTGTGATTAACAATCATTTAATAGCAGTGTAAGAGAAGGGCCAGATCCTGTTATCTGTGGTTGCATCATTTCATTCTCTGTAGTGCATCTTTGCAATTGTAGAAACAAGCCAATAGAGTCCATTGTCCAACCAAAAGCAGAAGAGCTGTGACAGCAGGAGCAGCAACATGACTATTTGACCTTTTCTGGTCAGCAGTCACAAGGTCATGAGGGCAAGGACTGGTGTCCTTAATGCCAACAGGATGCCGCAAAAAGGTACCCTTACAATGGCAGCTAGCATCACCAGTCCTAAATCCCATCTTGGATACCTTCTCCCACAGGATGTGGTTGGAAGGAAAATACCCCTACATATCTTGATGTGACATTTCATGTCAGACTTTTGGGTGAAGGGAGTGGTGGCTGACTGCTGCCAGCTGCATTTCTACACCACAGTCAGCTTACCACCATCCCAGACTCCCTCTGATGCAAAAGACAGCAATCAAGGTCTCCTGCAGTGTCCATTAATAAAGATCAGTGTGTTCCCAAAGTTCAGTGAGGCACATAATTTACTCCAGTTTCCTTTTGGTGCCAAAGCAGGGTGACACCCAGACCATTTTGTTTTTAAGCAAACAGCATTACCTTTGTCCCAGAAATATGGTTGTCATTCCAGTCTTGTGTCTTTTCATTTCCCTCAAGGCTTTAAGATGTGACAGTGATGGTACACACATTTTTGCCAAGGGCTTGTCAGGATCTTTTTCTGTTTAGTTGGGCAGTAACTGGACTAATTTGGTCAGGATGAGGGGCTGTTCCCTTGCTACGTTCTTCTCCCCCCTGAGGTTTGCAATTTGACTGAATTACAGCTTCTTCATAGACTATGCACTGGTACTGTGACCTGCCATGTTCTCCCACCCATTGATGCTCAAGATATCTGGGTGATGGTAACTGAAATGCTTAGTTTCACAGGCTTCATCAGTCACCTTACTTTGAACATTAAGTTTCTTGGTAGCAACCATTTAGATGGTGCCATATGCAAGACTACAGAGGAGTTTCCTAGTAGATGTTAAAAATTAGTGGTGTCCTGAGTGAGACCTACTGGATTCACAGATCCAGATGTCCAGAGTATGTAAACATGAGCTTGGTTGTTCCCTCCAAGCAATATGTTTCTATTGGGCATTTTTATAATCCAGCTTTGAAACAATTTGTGATGTTGCACATATTTCCCTAGAGTAGCTGGTGCACTTTGGAACTCGCACATTTCAGGGTCTCTGGCTGCTTCAAGAGTCTTTATTGTGGATTGGTATTCAGAACATGTGAGATTTCTGGGTTATAACTTTCTGTGGCTTTGTGCCCCCTCCCTCTTAGTCTGTCAAGAATGAAGGCCCAGACACTTTTATTACTGAAAAATGAGCTGAAAGCTTCAAAAGTTACTGTGCCTTTACAGCCGAGAGTCCATTTGATATTCTTTGCATGGGGCGTTATTTAGCACTAGGGAATGAGACATCAAAGACAGACATCCATCTGGTTAAATCCCGAGTTTGAAATACGACTGCAGCAATGATCTTTCTATTCAAGCATATACAGTTAATTTGAATGTCTCCCACAGTTGTACTTTCTTTGGATGGCTACCTTCTGTCATATACTGCTGTTGCCCCTAATACTTATGATGTCTAAGAGAGGTGTACATGAGTGTTGTGTTGCCTTTTTGTTTGTTCATTCCTTTGTTCTCCATTCTTTGCTTTATCTTAAGGCTGCAAGCCATTCTGGATGAGATGCCAATCCATCACAGACAACATATATGCACAATGTAGTCACACATCTGGGGAGTTTGAAATGAATGCCAGTGCACCTATCAGCATGACTTTGGCTATAGGAATAAACTCTGCAGACCCTGTCAAAAACTCCACTCTGACACAGAGAAGCAATGCAGACTCAAGAAAATGGAGAACCAAGTGTTGTGAGGCAACTGACAATAATGTCATCTGAGGGGCAGTGAACATGGTGGCAGCTAGAGAACAGATAATTTCCACTGTCTTTTTGAAAGTTTGCCTGAAAGTTCAGCCTAGATTGGCTCATTTTTGGTCCACCTGTGTCCCTCTTGAACAGGGGCAATAGTTGCTGATTTCAGTGTCTGTCTGAACCAGACACCCTTGGGAACATGGGTTGAACTTGGCTAGACTTGTAAGGACTCTGCCTAGTAACCTCCTATGAAGTAGCCAGATAGTGGATAGTTGACTGAAATGTAGTGCCGGGCAAGGTCACTGGGGGGATGTTATACAGCCTGAAGCCCTGATGTATTTTTTTTTTTACTGTAGCAGTGTGAAGTATTACTGATGAGAAGGCAGGGTCTGCTGCAAATTTGTGCCTCCTGTAATAAATAGCATTGGGAAGATCAGATTCAAATATTCCTTTGTAGAGGAATAGACTGAGCCAACAAGAATTCTTTATTTTCTGGCAAATACTTCTAACACATTTTTATTATTTTTAGCCAGTACTTGGCTTCCTGAAGGACAACTTGTATTTTTAGAAGGAAATGTGAATTTTCCGTAGCAGCAAACTTAGAGCTGAATTATAAATTTGTCTGCTGCAACAGTAATGCTTCTGGAAAAGTTCCCCCACACTGTTTTATTTCATATGATGAACTTGTGTTTCCACTTTTGTGTCAGTTTTTATTTCTGCTTCCTAATGTCTGATGACTGATGAATAACGTTATTCTTGGGATAAAATGAGGTGGTATTAAGGGAAAGAATACATTTTTTGTGCTAAAGCAGGCATTTCTTCTGCTATGTATCTTAGCTGCTGGGGAAAAAAAACAGATGTGTCATGTCTTTTGAAGTTTGTGCAGTTTTCTTGCAGACTTTTATGGTGCATGTTTAAAGCTGAAGTTCCTTAATTGGAACTAAGCGTAAACGTTCCTGCTGGCTGCGTTGTTTCTGTAGTCACATCCTCATTTTTTTCTTGTTTTAGTAATTTTCCTTTCTATATGATTTAAGATCTGTTAATTGTATAGATAATGGGTGTCTTTGCCGCCTTCTGCTTGGGTGCAGTCCTCTTTACATTCATCGATGTATTACTGCTGAACTGGCTAAGAAGGCAAGAACACAGGATGGTAATATGTATAAGAGATAGGAATCCCGTCAGGTAGTCTTACAGAAACACGAAGAACTAGTACTGGAGTCCTAGAGATGTAGAACTACTCTTTTCTCTTCTTACACCTACGCATTTTGCACATGGTGACTGGTGAATTAACTCCCCCAGTCTTTGCTATCCCATTGTTAATCTTCTGCAGATGTTGTGTTTTTTATTAAGCAGCCATATTGTGACGTTAGTTTCAAGTTCTTCATCATCTGTCGTGTTGTGGTCATGCACGCAGTATTTTTTTATTACATTGCTTGTTGGTGCCAGCAGCTAAACCCAAGCTAGGGTGCATTTGTTTTCCAAAGGAACACGTCACCCGGTGAGGAGAGTATTTAAATGAGCAGCAAGCACAGAACAAGTTAAGATGCACTCTTGGTGATGGTGTCTAAAGCAAAAAGAATAGAAATGACAGCAGCAGATTTCAGGTTCATAAACCCCACTCACATTTGTCTTTAGCAGGAAAAAAAAGAATAGGAGGAAGAAAGGGGACGAGACGCAAACGAGCAGTACATTGTGACTGACGGTGCTGGGAAGAGAGGCACAGTAAAGGAGTACAAAGTTTCCATAGTGCAGGGAAGAGGAACATAAGGAGTATTACAAAATGATGGAAAGTGCTGCAAAGATTTACAAAAGACCAGAAGACAAGTGGCAAGTAGCACAAGGAAGAGAAACAGAGAAGCAGAACAAAGATCAGAGAAGAACTCAGGAAAATTTTATCTACCACTACTTATTGGCACTCAGAAAGACTAAGCTCAGGCTATGGCAGAATTTTGTTTCCATGCTGTATTGAGTGTAATGGGGCTACATGGTGAACTGCTTAGTAGAAAGACTCAAGAGCTCAAATAAACTGTCTAGGAGCTACCTGCAACATTCTGGAGTGACATAAATATGCTGCAAAGTGACCCCTAAAAGAGAAGGATGTAAGCAGTAGATGGCACTTTACAGCATTTCTGAGGTGCTTTTAAGAGGGTAAGTTATGCAAACCAATGAAGCAGCTTCTTTAAGCACTGTATAGGATGTATAATATTGTTCATCCAGCCACTGTCCTCAAAGTCAGAGCATTAGAATGAAACCCAAGTCTGGGGAGGATGGGATGGTGAGGGGAATGTAGAGAGAGGGAGAGAGAGAAGAAAAATCTAGAGACAAAAAAAATGGGGTAGACAGTGCAGGGGAGAAAATGGAGACACGCATGAAGGGGATAAGGCGACCCGGATAAAGCATGCAGATTGTGGGGTGGCACTGTGGGTCAAAGTGCTACAGGGAATAGGCCATTGTATCATACACTGAGGGTTAGAGTGGCTGCAGCGGCAGTTTTTACAGCATTGAAGAGGAGAATAGAGTGTACTCTGGTAGGAGAGGGTACTTGAAGCAGGATCAGAGCATGGAAAATATTGACAGTGGTATTGAGGGAAACGAGGGAGGAGAAGAAGAAAGAGGGTAACTTGAAGGAGAAAAGAGCAGGTAATTGAGAAGAGGAAAAATGTGGATGAAACAGAAGACTAGGGAAAAATAATGGTTTGAAAAGGAAGGGTAGAAGGAGAAGAGCATGGGGAACACAGCTAGAAAAGGTATGAATTGAGGAAGGCAGTAAAGGGAAGGTGTCTGAGGTGCGTGAAGAAGAGAACTGATTGGGCACTAGATTAGCTTGATGGCAGGAGGATTGTGAAGACTGACAGGACTAAGGGGAATGGAGCAGAAATCAGTCTGCAGGAAGTGGGAGGACTAGGGCACTCCTCCGGGTAGTGCAAGAGTTTAGGGGAATGAGTCTTGAACAGGAGAAAGTGTGAGGTTGCAGAAAGAAATAGACAATGAGCTAGTAATGAAAGTAAGCTCTCACCAGAGTGGGCACAAAGTATGGTGCAGTTACCCATAGTAGCTGTTGTGGGCACAAATTATTTGACAGAGAGAGAGAGCATGGAGTAAGCAGTAAAATAAATCAAGACGCTCCCCATTAGTTGCAGGGAGCTGGGAAGCTTAGTTACTTTCTCAGAGGTATTGCTATTTCCAAGAACCATCACTACAGTATAAATTTAGTACTGCAGTTCCCATTTTCTAAGCTGACAGTTGGAGTAATAGGGGTGTGTCATTTTGGGAACTGAAGAAGGAAGACTGATACAGCAGTGATGAACCTGTCTCTGCTCTAGTGGATGCTGGTACTAAAGGAGGGACAAGAAAGGTTTGTTGTGACAACTGAAGGAAGGAGAGTGGAGAATAGAAAGCATAAAAGAGTAGGATGGTGCTGAAGAAAGAAAGAAATAGATAAGGAAGGAGGAAAAAGAAGAGGCATGTTGAGAAAGAATGGAAGGTTGGATGTGCTTCTGAGGCATGTTGAGAAAGAATGCATGTTTGGATGTGCTTCTGAAGCATGTTGAGAAAGAATGGCAGGTTGCAAGTACTACTGAGCAATGTTAGGAAGTTGACAGTGATATGTCTGACTTGCAGGCTGTTATAGAACCAAAAATACAGATGTAATAGTAATTCACACATGGGCTAACAACTTGGAGGGCAAGTCTGTAGTAGTAACATGATACAGGATCTATAAAGGGATGTTGGACAAGAGGGGAAGTAAAAGTATATGAGGAAGGATAGGAATATAATTTAGTTTGGAGACAGGAGATCACAGACTTGTGGTGATAAGGGGAAGATGAAGGTAGTCGGGTAAACATCAGATATGAAATTATTTATTTGTTCTGCAACCTGTGGGTTTGGACCAGATATTGGATCTGACTCTGCCATATGCTATAGCTCTAGGATCTGAAAAATCTTAGCTCCTCCCCTACCTACAATGCCCTGATCATAGGATGCTACTAGGCTATTGGCCCTGAGACCCTTACAAACCTAGTAAAGAATTTAGCCCATGGTTCCAACAAGTCCGCACCCTATGCCACTGTCTGGCAGAGAGACAGGTGGAATCCCGAGGGGTTATTTTCTGATCCCCATCCATTTGTCCAGGTTGCGCTTAAAACGGTATTGGGATTGTAACTATCTGAGCTCCTTTGGGGTTAGTGAATAGTTTTTCTAATAATTTCTTTAAAATTTATTTCTACCTAGCATAGTTCTTCTTCCCCTATCCTATTTTTTTTACAACCATGTGGGTCCATTTCCTTTTTATGGTTCCTTCTGCTGCAGTCTGTTTTTTTCTTTATATATATATATGTATATATATGTATATATATATATATATATATATATATATATATATATATATATATATATATATATAAAAACTAGTTTAAACTATTGCATTTAAAAAGTTTTCTATTTTCTAGGCTACTTGTCTTTTTTGCCTTTAGTATGTCTGATAAACCAGTGGGGTTTAAGAAGTGCACTATTTGTGTTCATAAAATCCTTCTTTCCGATGCCCACAAAGAGTTTTTTGTTTGCTTGGAGGCCTCTCACTTGAACTCCTCTTGCTCAGTTTGTGCTGGTTTCAGTCGTTTCTCGCTGACTGATAGAAGAAATAAACTGATCCTTAAGGGTCTTCTACCTTCTTCTTCAGTTTTCCTTCCACTTCAGGGACTCAACCCCCCCCCCCGCCAAGAAACACAAAGAAAAGAAAATGTCCCTGAATAGAGGTTCTTCCATGCCCAGTGAGCCTCCTTGCAAGGCTGACAAAATTTCGGATCCTAAGCCCTTGGATCCAGGTGTCAAGGAGGATTTGGTCCAGCTCATGTCCCTGAGGTTCTCTCCAGAGCTGATTACCTCCAAGCCTAAGTCACCACTGCTTCAGTCTTCTACACCATCCTCCAGGCTGCTTTCTGTTGCTTCATCTGTCAGGTCCTCCTAGAGCCTCTCTGAAGCTGAGGTTGATAGAATGTTGATGAGATTCCTTAAGTCATAAATTCAAATTTAACTGGGGGTTTTGCCTGCTCCATCCCCTGTTGGATCCTGTAGCCACCAGCCTTCTTTTGTTCCCATTTTTCCTGTGGTCCGAGGATGCTGAGAGCTGGCACATTGGAGCTGACAGGTACTGTTACTTTGATTCCGGTCGCCCTGAATGGTTTGGCCCAGACATTCTCAGATTGAGGCAACTCTTGCAGTCATTCGCGGGCAACTGGTCTGAGGGTTTAA